>NC_081572.1:16548827-16848827 GCF_022355385.1 Mustela nigripes
CATGGGTCTAGCGCCAACCCCGGGGACCACAGACCAGTGGCCATGAGCCCTGGGGCTCTACCCGGAGAGGCACCCAGACCTCCCAGCGGGGCAGGACTCTTCGGGACCCCAAGGATGGAGAAGGCTGAGGGGAGGCCCTGAGGCTCCGCAGGGAGCAGAGCTCAGGGTTTCGGTTAAGGCACCAACATAGACAGAAAGCCCTTCATGGTGACCCAGGCCCCAGCCCAGAGGGACATCCATAGTGCCAACGGTCCCCGCTGTGGGGGGGAGACGAGTGGCTCTGACTGGAAAGGGAAATGCTGGCTCTGGGTTCTATGACGTTCCCCCAGCACAGCAGGAGGATCACGGGTGCCCAGACGGCCCGAGTCCGGGAGGCCCAACACATCAGCGCCTCAACAGTTGAGTCCTGGTCCCCCGCACACAAGCCATCTCTTCTCCCTTCCCCACCCCCAACCACCAGTACAGGGTGGGGAGCAGGCTGTTTAGGGTTGCACTGTGTCCCCCCAAATTCATATGCTGATGTCTTAACTCCCAATGCCTCAGAATGGGACCGCATTTGGAGATCGGGCCTTTCACAAGCTGGGCCTCCATCCAGTATGACAGGGTCCTTTTGGAAGGGGAGGCTAGGACAGAGAGGCACCCAGAGAAAAGCCCCCGTGAGACACAAGAAGGCTGCCATCTACACGCCGAGCAGAGGGACCTCAAAAAAAACCCAACAACAACAAAAAAACAGCCCTGCCGATACCCTGATCTTGGCCTTCTGGCCTCCAGAGCAGTGAGCAAATACACTTCTGTTATATGAGCTGTGGTCTTCTCTATGTCAGCCTTGGGAAGCTTCGACCAAGCTTCTACAACGGGGGGGGGGGGGGGGGGGGGGACAAGAGGAGAAGGAGGGGGTCCAGGTCAGTCGCCACCTCCCGCCACCTTAGGCCTTTGGAAGTTCACATTTCTCCACCATTAAGGAAACCAAAGATTTCATGAGTGCCCATGTGCCCCCAAAGAACCAGTTGTTCAAAAGGGCACCCCAGATTCCCCCAGAATTGAGGATTAGAGAGAATGTTAACCTAGAGAAATGTCCAACGAACACCAGAGAGACTCACCTACAGGTTGGTCGTGTCATGTTCTAAACACGAGACAGGATGGGGAACCTCTGTGGGTGCCCCCGGGTCACAGAGACACACCCAACCTCATCATCAGAGGGACTGTCCGATCAGCAGGGGCTCACACAGGGAAGGAAAGAACCAGTGCTTTCTGTCCCCTGAGCAGGGCACTCACAGTGTGGTGGTGACCCCAACACCCAACACAGAACTGAGCCAGAGCTGACTTTCCTTGAAGAGATCCAGGAGGGACCGGGGTGTGAGGGGACAGGTGTGGGCAGGGTCACTGCCCGCCTCTGCCGCGGCGTCATGGGGCCAGCCCCTGCCCGCGTGCCCTTACCTTCCCGCCGCCTGGCTGGTGTTTCAGGTTTTCCGTGGAGCCAATCTTGGATTTGACATTCTTCAGGTCTGGCATGGGGACGGGGGCGGTCTGCAGGCGGCTCTTGGCCGAAGACGGCGACTTGGGTGGCGTGCGGACCACAGCCACCTTCTTGGGCTCCCGGGTGGGCGGGGTTGGCAGGGACGGGGTGCGGGAGCGGCTGCCAGGAGTGCCTGGGGAGCCAGGGCTGCTGTAGCCGCTACGATCCCCGGATTTCCCCGATTCACCTGGAGAGACAGGAGGTGGTGAGGCCAGCACTTGGGGCAGGGCAGGAAGGAAGAAAAGACTCTGGGGGCTGCCTGTCCCGGGGGCGGGGGGGGACCCACGCCCAGACCCAGGGCTGGTTAGGCAGGTGGGAACCAGGTGGGAGGTTCCACTGAGCCAGTAGGAGGCTGCACTTGACCTCATTTCTAGAGATGTATCTCTTCTTCCAGGCCTTGTCTCGTCAGGACAGAGACTCCCTGTCTCCCAGGGGGGAAACCGTCACCAAGGACCGCTGGGTACCCTTTCCAGAGGGGACCAGCTCTGCGCCATGGCCCTGGCGTCAAGAGACTAGGTCCAGCTAGCTGTGTGGTCTCAGAAAAATCACCTTCGCTCTCTGAGCTTATGCGCCCCAGCTGGAACGTGGGAATAACGACCAAGCCCACGGGGAGGGAGGCCTGGCACGGATGCATGCAGATGTGCTCTGAAAAACTCTAGTGACATGGTGACAGGACCAGGGGCCACCCTTGTCTGGCTCTATTAGACCCTTTCGGCAAGTTCCAGGCCCCTTTCCCAGCAGGCCCTGCACAACCTCCCCAACCCCTCTGCAGTATGTGGGCTCCAGAACAGGACGCCTGCCCTGTGTGCACCTGTCCTCAGCTCTCCCGACAAGCCAGGCCACCTTGTGCCACCTGCCCTGCCCTCTCCAAGAACTCCCTGCCCCCTACGCCGATGCACGGTGGTCCATGCACCTTTCCCCACTGCGAGGAAGCTGCTGGGGCTGCTCTTTCCCCAAGACTCAGCCCCTGCCCCGGGAACCATGTGTCCCAAACCGGGACCTGCAGACCCCACCCTGGAGAAGGGCAGCTCTTGGCTGGAAGTGCCCGGCAGCAGCGAAAAGCCAATTTCTCTCATCAGGAGGAAGGGGAAGTCCTGCCATTTTTAGAGTTTCCACGTCTGACCCTAAGGTCATCAAGCTCCGTGGCAACAGGACAAACCAAGCTTTTCCTCCCTTTCCACATCGGAGAAATGATGGACAAGGCCTCCGCCCCAGGCTCAACACCCCCACACCCCTGCTCCTGCCTCCAGGCACAAAGGCTGACCACTGTCACTTGGGGGGTGACTGCAAATCCCTTCTGTGCCACTTAATGGCAAGACTGACCCTGGACGAGTCCCTCAGCCTCTTAAGGCTGCATCCTCATCTGGACCGTGGGGAGAGTGGCCACAGCCCACAGAGCTGACCTGAGGGCAAGCATCCAGCACAGAGGGCAGCGCTCACCGCCCTCATTAATAAATGCCAGTGGGAACTTCACACGTCCGTGCTTCCTGCCCCCTGCTCCCCGAGCCTCGGCCCAGGCTCCTGAGAACGCGCGTGTACAGAAAGGTCCGTCAGAACAATGCATCTGCTTAAGCCACAAAACGCGGAGCAGGAATTCGGAGGATTCCACGTTCAGGTTCAAGAAGCAGGTCGTCTCCGCTCTCAAAACCTAGGCCAACGGACAGCCACGCACGAACAGCGAGCGCCCACGGGGAGAAGCAGCCCCTGAATTACCTCGCTCGGATTTGGCCCCCGCAGGGGGTGGTTTTCTCTGCACTTGCTTGGTAGCTTAAAAAGAAAAATCCACAGGGAGCCTCATTATAACCAAGCTTAAACGGGGCCTCCGTGAAATCGTTAATCATGCTGCGGGCGCCAGCCAGGCGGCGGAGCAGAGGCGAGGGAGGCAGGGAGTGTGTTCGGGGAACAGGGGTCCCGACCCCTCCGGGTGGCAGGACACAGGTCGAGGTGGCCCACAGAGGTCAGCCCTCACCGCAAGCCGCCACCCAAATGCAGGTAAGACCCAAAGAGAAAGGCACATTCTTGTTCCCAGTGCTGTGAGTTGTGTGAGTCAACAGGCTTGATGCCAAGGGAAGAAAAGCAGGATGAGAGTCGCGTGTAAAATCCAATCCCGATTCTGTGAATTAGCCTTATGCCGCATGAACAGGAACAAGCCACCCAGTGGGTTTTGGTGAGCTGAGCACCCCTGCAGGAAGCACCCCAGGGCAAAGGAGGCAAACATCACCGCATGCAGATAAGATAGAGGGCTCTGAGCTGTCCCCCAGGGGCCCCGCCCAGCAGAGAGACCCCCAAGCCAGTGCCGGCTTCTCTAGGCCCCTGCAAAGTCCTCAGACTCCCGGGCACCTCCCCAAAGCCAAGGCAGGCCAGATGCCCTGAGTTCCTGTCCCCCAGGACAGCGCCCCTGGGGAGGTGGAGGGAGAGGAGCTCGGCCGGGCTGTCTCAGCCAGGCTGTCTCGGCCAGGCTGTCTCCCAAACCCAAAGAGGGCAACTGTTCTTTCTAGGGCCGCCGGGAGCAGATTTGCTCCACGGAAGGCTGCTCAGGACTCAGAACTAACTCAACTTGACTTTCAGGACCACTGGGGGATAGGGGAGCACACAGGTGCCCAGCCAAGGGCTTGGGGCTGCCAAAGGGCCCACTCCAGCAAGTCCAGCGGAGCAGGGGCCACAGCTGGTGTGAGGACACCCATGGGGACCCAACTGGGCTGCTGCTCTGTTTCCAGAGACACAGAGCCGCCACACGGGGGCCCCCCAGGCTTGGGGGTCAGAGAAACTCAGAGCACCCCCTCTCCTGCCGCTTAGTTAGTCCCACGCCTGCATTCTCCTCGTGCTTGAAGTGAGTTGTTTAGACTTATACGTGCACACTTTTAAGGCCTTGATTTCGTCATTGCTCAAAAGTGGGGATTCAATATTGACCTTGGAAAACTGTCCAAAGTCTTAGAAAGAAAATGAGCGCTCAGGTCCTCAGTGAGCTGCAGGTGTCTGTGTGCCCGTCCGTGACCGGCAGTGACCCACCGCCAGGGAACAGCACCCACCGACAGCTGCCCCTGACCTAGTGTCCGAGAACATTTTTCTTACCAGTACCTGGAGGGGTCTTTGGGGAGGGCGTGGTTTTCGCTGGGATCCTGGTGGCGTTGGCCTGGCCCTTCTGGCCTGGAGGGGCCGCTCCCCGCGGGGTGGCGATCTTCGTTCCGGTCTTACCATCCGCCCCCTGTCAACCGAAGCATGGTATCGTGGTGTTCACGTCTGGGAAAGGTAACTCACCTGCAGTCCATGCGAGCCCCACTCAACCTCCTTGACTCAAAACGAGGCTAAGACTGGGGTGACCCTTTCCCTGCTAGATGCCACAAATGTCTTCCTTGATGTTAGGGGTTTGCGGGCGCACGAACCCCCAGCTCCACCCAGGCGCCCAGCGCCCTGACCTCCGAGTGCTCCTGGAAGAAGAGCGCAGGTGAGCTTTCCGCAGGAGGGGTGCTGTTGTGTTTTATAAAAAGGTCACAGAGCTTAGAAGGACGAACAGGCTCATCACTGGCCCAGGGCTCATGGGCGGGCGGGACATTCCCGTGTGGACAGCCATTCTCCGACCCTCCACAGGGATTCACTAGACTCATTGAGGTTGGTTTCACCAGAGGCCCCTGAGGGACACTGATGAACCTGACCTCGGGTACCAACAGAGCTAGGTCATTCTTCTGTTCTGTCCCAAACAACCCTTAGGATTCCGTGACTCCTGAGCACCCTAAGAGCCCTTGGCAGGGTGAACACTGGTGCCAATTAGCAAACTGCCCAACGGTCAAGAGCCGATGCGCAAGCTGTCTATTGACTGGGAACAGTCACTGGGTTTGACCTTGACACATAACACAGACTCAAAAAAGAAACTGACATTCACCAAAGATCACAGGATGGTTCAAGGTGGGGCCAGGAGAGCCCTTGCAGGACAGGCTCTGTGTGGTGGCCCTGTACCCAACCTACAAGGGGGCGCTCTAGAAGCACTCCCAGTTAGGGCAGTGACTTATTTATTTATTTATTTATTTATTCAGAACTGGGCCCTGTCAGGTGCTACAGGGGACTAAGGTCAGCTGGGAAAAAAAAAATAAATAAATAATTTTTTTAAAGAATAGTGCCACGCCCTCCCCCTTGTCCCGGTTTACCAGAAAGCTCACTGCTCTACGTGGTGCTTCTAGGTAAGAGTTTCTCTGAAGGAAGGTCTCTGTGGCTAAAAACAGCATCCATCTGAAAACCATACTAGAGCAGCCTGATTCTTTTCAAAGGTGGTTTCCTTACCTTGACTTTCATCTCCTTTGCTCCAGAACTGCCAGTTCGGGGTGTGACAGAAGAGACGTGTTTAGGAGAGGAAGATGACTCTGGGCACACAGCAGGGCTGGAGGGTTTGATCAAAGGGTCTGAGCTACCAGGAGTGGGGCGTTTGGGGCTAAGGCAAGGCCTAGGTTTCGGGGTTTTAGCAGAGGAAGGTGTGGATGTCTTAAACACAAACATAAATAAAATCAAAATAAAAGTCAGCACATGGGGGAGGGGAACAAACTGAAAAAGGACAGCAACTAAAAATAAACAAGGCAGGCAATGGTTTAAAGCAGTGATCTCCAAACGGTCTGGATTGTGTACCCTCATCCGTCCTTCTGATCCCCAAGGACCGAAAGTGGCTACACGCTCTTAACATCCTGGTAGTAATTTATCAGTTAAACACACATGCTACGATGCCAACACACCATGTACCTCATAAAACTTACGTATGGCAGGTCTTTTTAAAAGAGAGGTGGGGCAAAAAAAATAGAAGTTCTAGAATGTTCTTCGGCCCATTAGATCTTCTCGTGCTGCACCCCTGCCACTTTGGAGACTACTGGTTTAAAGGTGTTTCACGCCCAAAGAGCTCATGGAGATTGCCAAAGCATAGGATTCTTAGGATGTTTTTCAAGAAAACATCCTCAGGGTGTCATAGGTCAGCAGGGCCCCACTTTCTGCTAAAGTGCAGCTGAGGAACTCATGCCGGCCTGCTAGCCCTTGGCCTTCTTCTGCCACATCGAGAGTCTCACACTTGCTAACATCAGGATTTTGCCTATCCCAAGTCTTAACGATTCTGCCTTATACCTCAGGTTACATGTGCACACGCACACACACACAACACACACGCACACACTTTCTGATTAAAGTCTCAAACAAAACTAACCTTTCACACTACCTGTTAAATCCTAATCTGGCCAATGTTCAGTCTTGAACACATTCTACCTCATGAAAGAGCCTGGGTGAGGTAGCCCAACAAGAGGGTATGGGGCTGGATGGCCTCAGAGACGGAGCTGCCCCCTCGAGGAGAGGGTAAGTGATGGACGGTGGTTGGGACTCATGGTCTGTCCTAACTGGCCCTGGTGGAGGGGGTGTGTTGGGAGGAGGAGGAAGGGGGTCACACCTTCAGGCCTAAGACCGAGAGGCCTAGTCCAGAGGTGTTTCCAAGAGGGACTCAGAGCTAGCTACCAAGCAAGGACCTTGGGTTTGTTTTCTCATTGTCCTCAGATACCCCACCAAAATGATGGGGGCCCCGTGTGGGAAGGAGGAGGGCCCAGGGGGTGGGGAAAGGTGTGAAGGGACGGACCCAGGCTGAGGTCTTGGAACTGGTGATGATAAAAGTCGGGGGTGGGTACCCCTCCTCTCCCTGGTGCACAGGCCCCCTTCTGGTGGCGGCACTCCCTACCTGGCCCGGGGTCATGCAAGACCAGATCATTCGATGTCCAGGGCAGGGATGTTGTTCCCACGTGTGCACACGAATGAATGAACGGAATACATGCATGCCTGAGGCTGGGCCTCCCCTGACGTGGGGCACGACTGGCCAGCAGCAGCTCTTGCCATGGCTTCACGTCCCTAGGGCCCAGCTGCCCAGGTCCACGCAGGACCGTTGGGCTGCCTCACCAGGTCTTATGATGGCAAACCCTGACCTCCTAGAGGGGAGGCACCACACATGCTCCCTAACTCCTAGAGCTACCCTCTGAGGACCCCACCAGGGCTCTGGGATGGATTCAGACCCAGATGTTCCGGGCAGGATTTATATCGGAAATTTTAGATGCCTTTACAAAAAATAGGTCTTCATCTAGCGCCACAGAGGGATTTTCCTCTGAGGAAACTCTACTGTGCAGTTACAGGAGAATTTTCGAGGAGGCACAATCATTACGGGAGGAAACTACAGCTGACAGCAAGCACTGAGAAAGCCCGCACCGTTCTGGAGGCACTTTTGGTGGGAGCAGGGGCTCCATTCACCATACCTCAGGTTGGTTTTTGACGTCTGACTAAAGCTTGTGTCAAACTGGCGCCTTGGCAAGATTTCAAGATGGCGTCTACCGCACTGCTGCCCACTCGTCCACTGAGCATTTGAGGCGTGTATCCGCTTTCCCTCCCCTACTGTCCTTCCCACTGTACACCAGCACCACCTGGAGCTCCACAGCAACCAACCCACCTGCCTAGAATTCTCAGAACATGTATCATCTCTTCACGTGTCTGGGCTTTGCTGTGCTGTTCCTACTCCTCGGAATGCTGTTCCCAGTGCTGCCTCAGCAACTCTCCTTCACATTTCCTTCCCCATCTGCCTCGTAGGTCCCCTCTTCTAGGGCTTTCCCAGAACCCTCCACCTTAGGTTAGAGGTCACTTCCTTGATCAATGTTCTCTCAGCCACCTGAATAAATGGTATTTTCTCTACACCTTAAGTATGTATGTGTATATACATCTCACTGAGCCTGGATCTGCAGTGGCAAGTTTAAGATGTGCAAAATTCAAACTTTATTGCAGAAAATTCAAGTGTATCTTTGTTTACGATGAACGTCTTATTTCAACGACGCTAACGGAATTGCAGTTAGAGGAGCATGAATTCATTCACCTGCTGACCGCCCTTCCCTGGCATAAGCATCAAAGTAGATAAATGCTGGAATTTTAACAGTTTGCATGAAAACACAAAGCATTTTTTAAATGACAGTCATCCTTCGGTGACAGAGGCTCCCCACGTGTTACATATAAAAATTCAGATAAGCATGGCTTCTTGATAAACTTGACGCTGGCAGAGTTTTGTGGTTTTTGTCAGCTTACCTTGGCTTTTTTGTCCTCGGGTCCAGTCCCATCTTTGCTTTTACTGACCATGCGAGCTGATAAGACATAAAATGAGATTGTATGTTACACCTGTTTCTAGAGCTCCTGGAAAGACCTGGATGCGGTTGCGCTGATTTCCCGGGAAAGGTACAGTGTGTGCTGCTCAGCTGGGCTGGGTGGAAACCCTGTGGACTTTTTCCCCCTTGAATCTGTCTCTCCTTGTTAGTATCCACACAGCACACTGGGGTCATTGCTTGGCGCACCCTGACAAGAGGGGGCAGCAGGCTGGCCAAGGGTGGGGACATGCAGAGGGGACGCAGTGGAAACTCTTCCAGGCACACGCGGGTGACAGGGGCGATCAGGGAAGGCAGACAGTGCAGACCTCACCTCTCATAGGCTCCTTCCTTGTCTCTTCCAGGGTCTGCCTCTCCCAGGGGGCACCAACCCCACTCCAAGGAGGGGCATTTGGAGACCCTCGGGCACAGTCGCGGCAGCTCAGCTATGCTCCAAACCCCTGCAGGATCCCTTACTTGTGCTGTCCGCCAAGGGTCAGGGTGATGAATTGTCTTCCTGCAGTTTGTCCCTCACTAATGGCTGGGGGGAGGGTGGCTAGGGTCTCCAGCCCCAGCAGCCCTGCCCTCGACAAGCCTGGTCCACCCCTGACCAGCCGGGAAGGGTCTTCTCGCCATCTACGGGCCCTCCCACGGGGATTAATCCTTGTCGATTCCCCAAATAAGCTACAGACTAGTTATCGTCAAACATTTTACAGGTCATCTCTGGAATTTAGGATCAAACCGCTGGCAACTTTCGTATCTAGAAAAGGCACTCATCCTTCCCTTCTGGTGACATTCTTTGCTGATTGTAGACTGATTATAGACTTTCGTCCTTGGTCTCAGTACCATACTCTCCCTGCTGAGAGGTCAGTGGGGTCTCCTGGAGCTTTCTGCTGGCTGCCGGAGACTGGATTTCTGGAGTGACCCGGATTGATGGTCTAGCCCAGTCACTGTCACACAGTCCCACACAGCAGAACCACTAGGACAGGTTGAGAAAACACAGATCCCTGGGCCCATCCGAGACTCTGTATGCTCAAGCTGGGGCCTCCGAATATGCATTTTAATAAGAGCCCCAGGTGGACCCGATTCACGTCTTTTGCTCAAATCAACCATCACCCTCCACGTCACAACAGAAGCATCTGCTAGATACACATTTCCCAGATTGGGTACTCCTGAACAAGTCCTCTTCTGGGAGATGTTAGCAGGTCAGGTCAAGTAAATTTGGGAAATCTGTCCTCTGTGTCTTTCTCAGAGGGTCATAATGTGCATTAGAATATTAAAGGCTCTGACAAGTCCTGCTGCAGCAAACCTTGCGTAACTTCGCTTTGCCTGTTTTTTTTTCCAAACTTATTGGACCACAGAACTCCTTTTCCCCTGGACACATCTATCAATAGCCAGTATGCAATAAAACACCACTTCAGGAAACACTATTATAATTTGCCAAGTCACAGTTATTTGTCTCCTACTATTTTGGAATTTAGGATATTTTAAAATAGGAGAGTACAGGAATTTTTCAGGGCCTTAATTTTATACATAAAGTTCCTTTACATACATTTCAAAGTTCTCTTGAAAGTAAAATCTCACAACACTGTAACAGATGTTTGCAATTGGCCACTCAAGTGAGGGATTTCTGAGCCCTGCGAATAATTCCAACACACTAGATGTCCTAAATGTATGAATGCACCCGAGGCCTCCGCTGGCCTCCTTGTCTTCCTGACAGAGATGCCAACACGGGGAAACCTCCCCTACCACCTCCCCAGCTCCCGAAGGGCTGCTGTGCTCCCGAGGTCCCTGCCATCCCAGCACAGGGGTTCCCAGGCTCCTCCAAGGGAGGAAGAGAAGATTCAGACAGGAACGTTTTGTTTTTGCTCGTTGTCTCCCCTGCTGCAAGACAGGGCAGACGGGGTGGGGGGCTGTTGGGCCAAAGGCTTAGCTTGGGCTCTGGGCTATCCCTAAATGCTTGTGTCTGTGTCATCTGCCGCATGTGATGTGTTGTCCATGGACAAGAGCAGCAGACGGCAGGCTCATGCCCTTTGTGTCTCTGGGCGTGGAGGGCACCCTTCAGAACCTTCCAGAAGGCACTGTGCTGAACAGGGAAGAGTGTGACTTTCAGAGCAGACCCACCTGGATTCTGAATGGGGCTCTGTCACTTACTACCTGGTGACCTTCAGCCAGTGAGTTTATCTCTCTGAGCCTGCTTCCTCGGGTGCAAAGTGGGGCTAATTACACCCTCTTGGAAGGGTCAGGAGGGTTCTGGACAATGACTGTAGGGCCCATAATCAGCCCTCAAAAGCAGACCAGCTGTTATCCGCTCTGTGGAGGGCAGCACACCAGCTACCTGTGGGCTGATGGACCATCATGGATCCTCTGGGGGGCCAGAGAAATGGACAGGGTGGACAGCGCTGGGTGGGGTGTTGGTGACATGCAGCGGGCAAGCATGAGAGGAGCACGTGCTACCGGAGCCTGAGGGCAGGAGGCGGCTGTGGGAGGGTGAGCAGCAGTGTCCGGCGGGGCGGCTTCAGTGACGCTCCCGGGGAACCTCGGAAGCAGCAGGAGTCAAGGAGCGGCCGGAAGCTCAGTGGCAGTGCCCGCAGCTCAGGTGCCACACGAGGTCGCCAGGGAGGAACGAAGGGGCTCAAGACACAGACCTTTGAGTTGAGGGACCCGGCTGATGGGCTTCCCTGGCAGAACAGTGGCTGGCTGCTTTCCAGAGGGTTCTGGAAGGTCAGTCTTTTTTGTGTCCTCTCCCCCAGAAGGGCCCTGGGGTTCTTGCTCCTCTCCGGGGGGCCCTGGGAGGGCAGTCCCTTCCAAATCCAGCTCTGCCTGTCCCTGTTCCTTCTGCATGTTGGCTTTGATTTCCACGTGGAAGGTGAACTCGGGGGGCGTGTCCTGCCCTTCCAGCGTGGGCCCCGCGATGGACCCGTGGGGCTCTGAGGCCTTGATCTCTGTGGAGACGTTGGAGAGGAAATCGACAGGGAGGCGGATGGCACCCTCGGCTGGGAAACTGGGGAAGCCAGTGGCTCCTCTGGAAACTGCGGGGTGGGGGGGTGGCCTGCCTCGGGTCGGGGAGCTCTGAAGACCTGGGGACACCTGGGAGGGAGGGGAGTCCTGGGGCGAGGACTCGTCCACATCGCGGTCTTCGTCGACGTCCTTGTCCCTCTGCCTCTCTTTGCCATGGTCCCCCTTCAGAGGGGGCCCCTCCTTGTGCAGGTCTCCCACAAGCTGGTGCTCCAGCGGCTCCAAGCCATGGCGACTGGCCTCTGTGTCCTCAGGTTCTGTCTCCGAAGGCTGGCATGTGGACTTCCTGGGGCCATCAGGCTCGATGAGAGCCCCAGATGTGTAGGCCACACGTTGGCCCGTCAGACCCAGAGTGCCTGGGTCGGCGGCCTCACCTCCACGGTGCCCTGGCTCCCCAGGGCGGCTCTCCTGGACAGCCTTGACACCCCCAGACTCCATCTGGAGACATCCAGGGGAGGTGGGCTTTGGAAAGGCCAGACCCCCCTCGACCCCAGCCCCTGGTTTGGGTCCCCACTCCTGGTGGGGCTCCTGTGGGCCTCCTGTTGGAGAAGATGGTTCGCAGATGGGGCGATGCTGGGAATGGCAGGGGACCACCAGGGCAGGGGCCTCTGGCTGTTTCTCCCCCAGAGGCAGCACAGAGACCCCAGAAGCTTCTCTGCCGTGTTCAGGCTGATCCTGAGAGCTAAGCCCGTTGGCTGGGGGCCTCTCAGGTACCTCTCTCGGCTGGCCTGGAACTCTCAACTCCTCTGGGTCTGAAGAGGCGGCGGTGGCAAAAGGTTGGCAAGGATGCGTTAATTGTTTAAGAGAGAGCACGCACTCTTGAAATAAGAAAAGGACATTTAAACAGCATCACAAGCCCAGCCGGAAAAGAAAGAGGAGCGCGCACCCTGGGCTCATCCTTGTTGCTTTCCATTGCTCAGAATGAGAGCTCTGTAGGCTACAGAAGCGGCTCCCTCTCTCCAGGGACCCTGAGCTTCCTGAGGATTCTGGCCTCTAGCTAGGCCCTGGCTTGGGGGCGGTGAGGATACCCTTTTCTCTCCCTCTCTCTGCTTCCCCTTTTTGCCTGCCTTACGATTTGGAAAATGCCCAAATTCACCACCACCAGGGCTCGAGTCTTTGCAAACAGACCGGCCACAAGGTTCCTATAAACAGATTATCCAGGTTGTGGATCACGGAGGGGACTTTTGCATCTATAAGGCGAGGCTGGCTGCTGTGGCGGGAAAGGGTTCTGCGTGGCAAAGCTGCTGCTGTTGTTACTATTGTCAATGAGACCAGTTTTCAGCCCATCCCACGACTAGCACTTGGCGGAGGGCACCCTTCACTCTTTGGCCCGTGCGGGCGGCATTCCCGTGAGCCCTGAGCGCATATTAAGGACAAGAGTCACACTCTCTGGTACTCCTAACCCACATCCTCTGTTGTTTTTTGTTTGTTTGTTTGTTTGAATTCCCAACCTCTGTACCTCGCATCTAGTCTCCACAGAAGAACCCATACAACTCCAGCGCAGGACCCCAAAGATTCAGGGTACTGAAGGAGCTCAGGGAAGAGAGGCAAGGGAATGTGCATGACACAAGCAAACTGGTGTCAGGAAGACAGGCTCATTTCTGCTTTCCACGGGGTCTACGGGCACCTTACTGGGGCCGTCCGTCGGTCCCCAGGAAAAACAGAGGGAAGGACAGATAATCGGAGCACGTGTCTCAAGGCCACGACGCCTCGTCAACCAACCAGCTTGACAGGCCAGAGGCTGCGCACACAGTAGATGCTTGTCTACACCTCCGTGGTGGGCCAGGTCTCCCTGGAAAGAGCTTTTCTCCCAGAGCTTTCTAGAAATTGCTCGTGGTCAGGATGTGACTGTACTGATATACCGGAAGACTGTGAACGACCCTCATGACAAAAGAGACAAAGGCCCCAAATGTAAACGGTAAACACACCTTGAAAAGTCATCAGTATTTGATGGACAGTGTGTGTGTGTGTGAGTTTGACTAAACCTAACTTCATGCATAGACTTCCGGAGGCTGGAGCCAGGCTGGGAGAAGAGTCCGTGCGGCTCCTCGGCGCTCTGAGGTGCTCCTAAGTAGTAAACACCACAGTCATCTGGGAGCGGGGGGCAGGGGGGCATGGTCTGAGGTAAACAGTATGTGGCCCACCAAAGGGAAGGCCTCTGGACTCTGGATAAACAGTCCCCTCACCTCGCCCTCAGGAGGCCCGGGTCCTCGTGACACAGACAAAAGGTGTCCCCTGCTGTGAGCAGGACAGGGGTAAGGCCTTCCTACTCCTGACACTCAGCTCCCTGGGTGCCACCCTGAAGCAGCCTTGTCTATCTTAGGTTCTTCAAGAACACAGGCTGCCTTCTGCCGCAGAAACTTCAAGATCGAGTAACAGGGCTATCGTTATGTGGCTCTTCCTAAATCTGAAAACAGATGACAGGTCTTTGGGAAATAAGATGTGTTTGTGGATCATGTGTCCAGGCTTCATATGGGTTCATCGGAGGGCAGAGGCCTTGTCAGTATGGACCAGCAATTCGCATCAAGGCAAGAGGTGCTGGTCTTGGGAGCAGAGGTAGAAATCTCCATGTTTCACGGGTTTGGTGCCCACTTCCCACAGCCAGTGTCTATCTGGTGTTCATCTTTGTATCTACGTGATTCTAAGCCACTGACGGAAAAATGGAAGAAGTCAGTGAGCACAAAGATAAAGACATTGGCCTGATCTTTTCATTGCATGGAATATGTCATAAGGGCAGAAACACATAGCCTGTAGTAAAAATGTGTAGGAAGCAGCACCTAGGTGGCTCAGTTGTTAAGCATCTGCCTTCAGCTCAGGTCATGAGCCTGGGGTCCTGGGATCAAGTCCCGCATCAGGTTCCCTGCTTGGCACAAAGCCTGCTTCTCCCTCTCCCTCTGCCTGCCACTCCCCCTGCTTATGCTCTCTCTCTCTCTCTGTCAAATAAATAAATAAAATCTTAAAAAAAAAATTGTAGGGTAAAAACTCAAATCACTTCTTTCTGTGGAAATAAATGATCATCTCCAGAGGTTAGAAAAGCCGTTCATTTTACCTAAGTTGAAAACCATGACCTTAAAGAAAGAGGAGGCAGGGTCTGTTTGTAACGCACAGGCTAGGGCTCCCCCTTACATTCATTATCCCTTCTAATATTTTTTGAAGCTCTTTGTAAGCCTAAAAATGAAAACACGCCTCTCTGTGCCACGTGAGTTGAGCACGTCAGCCCGCTGTGGGGCACAGACTCCTCTCATGTGGAGTTAAACTTCAAAACACCCTCATCGAGACCTTTCTTTGGGACCAGGGTCCTCCTAAAGTCAGCGGGCCCCAGCAGCAGCACTAAATGTTGGACAAATCCCACATCACTTTCTGGAGAGAACAGGGTCTTCCTAGCTCTTTGGCATTCTAGAAACTTCCTCGTGATACAGTACACTGTCGAGTTCATTGACGCGGCGAGTGATAGAAAACAAACCTAAAGGTCTTCCTTTCTATCAGAGGTCTCCATTTCCGGAGATTAAGGAATCTTTAGGATTTATAAAATTAAGTTCTTAAAACACGTGTGCTAAATGCTCACAGAAAGTTGGCTTCCTTGAACACGGCAGTTTGGGCCTCTGAGAAGAGAGCCTCACAATAAGGTCTGAGGTTGCCCAGGAGAAAGTTGAAAAGAATTTGCTGGGTGAGGATACGGCTGAGGCCCTGCTCCCCGGACAGGCCAGAGGGCAGCCTGCAGAGGAAATCTCCTGTCCTGCATTTCTGTGTTTCTGTTGGGACATTATTGACTTCCCACTAAACAGCTTAGGAATCACCCAGAAATTGTGTTAAGGGGGTAAAAAAGGGACTAGAGCTCTTTCTCTATCTAATTAGCCCAACCTCGATGAGCGCCTACTCCTAGAAGTCTGGCCTCATGAAGTCGGGCCCGGCGGACTGTCTTTACAGGGTGGAGCCCCTGGGAGTGCTTCTGTCTCCCCTCTCCAACCCCCACGCCCGGTCGGCGATTCTAGCCCACTGACCTTGAGTTACGTGTCCAGCCGCTTGGTCCTCCAGGTTGGGCGTGTCTCCAATGCCTGCTTCCTCAGCTGTTTTATGGTCAGCAAATGAAGAAGATAGAAGCAAAGATAGTTACTGTTTGCTGGAAACAAAGCTCTTTGCATTTTCTGGGATTTTTCCAAGAACATTCAGGAAAGGCACATCTTATGAGGTACCAAGGGGGCGGCCCCTCTGGCTCTTCACAAACATTATTGCTGGGGATGTGGATGTGGATGAAAGCACTTAGTGAACCCCACCGCACCCACACCCCTTCTACATGACCATGATCCTGCAGGAAACACCTTCTCCGCAGGGCGCAGGGGCCCGAGTGCCCCACTCACACAGGAGGGGTGAGGTCAGAGAGCCAGTTTGCGCTCAGCCTTTGACCCCGGAACCAGGTCTGAGCCGCAGGTGCACTCCCAGCCCCAGGCAGGGCTCCAGAGGCGCTGAGGGTACAAGGAAGCACTAATTATCTAGGGCCATAGAGTCAGACTGGGGTTCACAACCAGGCACCACCATTTCCTTAACCTCTCTGAGCCCATGTGCTCATCTAGACCCCTAGGTGATGACACCGGCTTGTCTCGTACACCGGAAGTGATGGTTAATACGAGAACTTGAGTGAATAGGTTTGGCTGAGTGCCCGGCATATGGGAGGCGCCCCAGAGCTGTTTGGTTTCTTGTCTCCAAATGACGGGGCAAACACCTCTAACCACATGCTAGGAGTAGGGGCCCCTGCTTAGAGGGAGGTCAGCGGTGCCAGAGAGCAGCTTTGAGGATGTCCTGGGCTCCTGCTCAGGGAGACAACATCTCCGACAGCCCCCAAATCAGTACGCTTTACAGCAATGCCAATTTCTGTACCATGAAGAACTAGGACTTTGCTCTGGACAATGGATACCAGTGTCCTGAAGAAAGGGTCTATAAAGCAACTTGGCCATATGTTGACGCGCGCTTGCCTCATGGCCCCAGAAGAACACCCGTGCCCCATCGGACACGGACAGAAAAAGCCACCACCCCGAAGAGATGTCTACGAGTGGCCGGCTGGGCGGCGACCAGTCGTTCCTCCCAGCCCTGTGATGTTTAAGATTTCACACCTACGACAGAAATGCCAAGTGACCAGCCTGGGCCCACCCTAGAAAGCATGGATGAGGGAAAAGGACGATTCTCAGGGTCCCTGGACAGCTGCTCAGTGACCTTACAAATACCTAGCCCACAGGCCGTCCCAGAACAGCTGCCGGGCGGATAGAGGGGGCTGGCAGTGGGCTCCCCATCTGCCAGGCCATGAACATGACCACCCTCTGGGCCCCCACCAGCCAGCACTGTGCCACCCACGATGTCAGATGGTGACAGCTCCATGTCAACAACCAGCCAACCGTCCAGGAGAGGCCGCTCCAAGCACAGATGTGGTCTGAGTTTCTGACGAGGCCATGATAGAAAGTCTTGGACTGACAGCAAGTCCAGCTGAGTGGCATGGAGTCCTGGAGACTGAGACTATGAGGGGACACGTGGGCATGGACCGCTGGGGCACTGGGAAGTCGCTGCACTCACAGGCCAGTGCAGGGTTGACTATCTTGGCCTGGGCGCATGTCAGAAATTAAAAGCTGCTGGTAACTCTGAGGTTCCCCCCTCCCAGTTCCCAGCAAGGGGGTCCCCAGAGAAACCAAAGGGGGCAGGTTGGATGCGGGATGGTGGCTGGGCCATCACTCTCTCTCTGAAGCCCCCAGAAGCAGGGGCTCCCATCCCAACAAGGCAGGGGTTCCTGCAGTGGGGTGGCCACACCACACCCCCAAAAGGACCTCCAAGGAGAAATTTCATCAGTGCGCCAAGATACAGCAAGCAACTGTGACACGCCCAAGCAAGGACTAAACTAGGGTACAGGGCATCCAACACAAGAGCTGGAAACAAGCTCCCCAACTCTGAAATCTCTCTACCTCATTGAGGATGCAGAAGGTGGAAAGCGGGGCTTGGGAGTGTGGAGGACAGCTATGGGGCTTGAAATTATTGAAATAATTTCAAGGCACCACTCAGATACTTGGTGTGTGTCCCCTGGGGTTAGAGACATGGCGGACTGCTGTCAGAATCCCGCCTGGGAAAACCAGGAGAGATGGGCTGGCCCTGATTTGGGGGTAGAGTGAAGGGGCGTGGCTTCAGCCCATGAGGTTAGTCAACACACCCCAGGTTTGCTTGGGCAAAGAATGTGTGTCTCCCACAGACCTGATACAGGCCGGGGCAGCAGTTGCTGGAGGTGCCTCGGACTGTCGCTGGTAGCCCACCAATGGAAGCCAGCCTTGGCACAGTAAGGCTGGGTGGATCTTCAGATTCCAAGGGGCCGAGGAGAGAGAAGTGTCTGCTGGAAGCCAGTGCAGGGGGAGGGGCCTGCGGAGGGATAACAGGGATACAGGGGCTGGAAGTGCTCCAAACGGGTGCCCACGAGAGAAAGAGCCAACTTTAAACACAGCAGAGCCTGTGAAGCTGATTCCCAGTAGTGCCAATCTGGGAAGAATTTTCCTGCTTCCCGCCTCCCCCGCCTCCCCAGGCCCAGAAGGGAGGGCTGCAATCCCGAATGAGCTTGGGCTACTGCATCGGACCGGGCATGCCGCGCAGCACTTGCAGACTGCGTTTTGCCACTGAGGAGACGAGAGTACTTTCGGTTACCGAGGCGAGAGGACGAAGTCAAGAGCAGGCTACAGTTTTCACACTGGGAGGAGAAGGGCTCCCCCACTGAGTCAGTTGCATTGGGACGGGGAAGACAAAAATCGGGTTATCCAACATCTCAGTCCATGAGTCATTCCACGGCCTCCACGCCACCTCTGCTGGGATGAGGCCCCGCCTCTCTCCATTTCAAAAGACCAACTCCCAAAGCAGAAACTACTTTGATGAGCTTGGGGGGGGGGCGGTGACCTCTGCATGGTGGGGGGTGGTGCTCTCCACAAAAGGAGCCCCAAGAAAAGGCTGCAGTTTCCCAAGTGGCTGCCATGAGCACTGTCGTCAGGAAGGAAAGGAGACTCCCGCCTGGGGACGTTTGCCCACTCTCTCCACCGCTGGTGAAATCCTGTCCAGCACTCTCCAGCCTGCCCTGCTGAGGAACCCCCAACTCGCCAGCTAACCGCTGAGTCTTTACGGAAACCCAAAGAGGAGGATGAGAAGGGGATGCCAGCAAGCACTCTGGGCTTAGCGCGCCACTTCCTAAGGGCACGGGCAGCTCGGAGGACCCCTGGCGGCCCTGGGGTCATCTCACTAGCTCTGGTTGGCGCCCTGACTGAGCTACTCCCATCATCTGCGTAGACAGGAGAGTCTGGTCACGCCTGTTCTGTGCAAACACGTTTGAAGCGACAGTCCTAGAAATGGGTGCTAGATCCCATTGCTGAACTCCTTAGGGTCTGTCCCATTGAGAACCTGCCACGCGCTGGGGGGGGGGGGGGGGGGGGCCTGGCGGTAAACTGCCCACTAGGAGATGACTTTGTCACTGGGCAGAGTCCCAGCAGGAGGCGGGGCTGAGCTTGGGGGTTGAAGAAGGCAGAATCTGCCCCCTCGGCCTGCCTCAGAGGACCTGGCCAAGAGCTTTGCGCTGATGTGTGGGCTGAGACGGGAGTAGAGAAGCTGGAAGGGCCTCCAGAAGGGCCTCGGTCCGTTGAGAGGCCGGCAGGCAGCCATGGAAGCAACAGGGTATCAAGGCACCAAGCTCGGAATGACCCAAGAACCCCAGACCCCGGCATCCACCCACGTGGCTGCCTCGCTCGGGGAGAGCATCACCGCTGTTCGCGCCCCTCCTCCATGCAGGGCAGCCGGGCGCCCGGCCACGGGGGTCACCCTCACCTGTGGCTCCTTCTGGGATCTCCGTGTGGGGCTGAGCGGCCGCCTGCTGGCTGGGGGCTCCCTCATCCACTAAGGGCGCTGTCACGTCTGCAAACCGAGAGTCTCCTTAAGGGGGGCTGGGAGGAGCCAGGCCCAGCCCTCACCTTACTTCTAGTGTGGGAGCGGGCAGGGACGGGGAGGCGGAGGGGGACTCAGCGGCATGCAAAAAAGCAACACCACAAAGCAGGGCCCAGAGCCTGATGTCTTCGAAGGAAGCACATTCGTACCCTGCTCGGTGGCCCCGGCTCATGAGATGCCCAGGCCGTCTGTAGGGCACAGCCCCCATGTCAACACTGCAGTGAGAGAGACTGCTGGGGGTGGGCCCAGGAGCTTTGAAAGAAGGCATGCTGAATAGCAGATCATCGCTGTGAGGCTTGGAGCAAGACCTTTGCCCTCTGGGTCTCAGTTTCCTCATCTGTGAAATGGGAGTGTCATTGCCAGGTGAGCAGCAAATTTGCTCCCAGCTCCAAGCCCCCTGTCCCCTGAGCCCATGACTGATGGTTGGAAGCACAGACAACCCTGGCAGGTGGGGGCAATGGACAGGCGGGTCCTGTCCAGAGTTCGGTGCTTGACAGCAGTCCTTGACAACAAATGGTCCACCTTCAGAGCAGAGGCCAGAGGTAAAAACCCACCACCAGGAACGGCTGTCAGCCTCTTCTCAGAGTGAACACTACCAAATCCGCAGTCCTCTCTGAGCACCGCCCTAGCACACCCGAAGGCTGTTTCAGGCAGACAGAAGGAGTTGTCAGCTTTGAAAGCTTTCCAAGAGTCTGAGTCAGTTAGTCAAATGGAACCCGTTTTAATTATGGCCGTCTCGGGAGAAGACAGAGCAGCCTGGCAAAACCCACCGCCCGCAGGGTCCCCTTCCCCGTGGGGTGGGAATGGAAGCTCTTGGGGCCCACACATGTACAGCATCCAGAGTGCAGCGAGACTTGGCTGGAAGATTCTTCCAGAATAATGTTGACGGGAGCACTGAAAACCATGATTTGGGAGGCTGCCATGAAGTCTGGTGTTAAGCTTTGAGGGCCTTCACAGGGCGGTAGCAACTTGCAAAACTGTCCTAACAAGATCAGCGGGAAATGTCTTGCATCACTGGCCCTAAGAAGAAGAGCAATGAGCACTAGGCATGGGTATTTTCCTCACTAGGCTGAACATCACAGGGGAAGGGCCTCACCCACTTTCTCCCCGACAGACGCACCCTTATGCCAAGCAGTCGGCAGGCACTTGGCAGTCGCTTTCTGAATTCATTCAAAAGTGGACACTTGGACACTTGGGAGATGCTGGGCCAGGCTTTCATCCTGTGACAGCCTCCAAAGCCATGGGTAGGGCCAGGAGAAGTGCTGAGAGGCCTCCTGGGGGATGTATGGAGAGATGGAAGGGCAGATGCCATCCACTGGTTACTCAAAAGCCATCCTCAATGCCCCTCTCCCTTGATTTCTGCAACTAGTGAGTCAGAAAACAAAATGCTCCGTGTTCCAGCCTCCTGCTTATAGCCAGGGGCATCCATGAACTCTGGCCAATGAGACATAAGTGGGGGTCAGCCAGCTGGGACTTGTCACAGAACTCTTGCTTTCCTAATAAAAAAGGAAAAACGTTTAGTTTCAGGGCCCTTTTGGCCACTTTGCTTGGCAACTTTCTTCTTGCTGTGAAAGCAGAGGTGATGCTTGGAGGTGCAGCAGCCATCTGGTCACCATGAAGCAACAATCCAACTGTTCAGGATGGCAGCAGATAAAGACAGAAGAGCACTGATCACCCTGGGGACCTGCTGCCCTCCAGACATCTTATTACGTGAGACACAGAAGCCTCTTCAGATCCGTGCTGCAGCTAGTTGGGTTTTCCATGATCTGAAATCAAATGCAGTCTTGATGGACATAGATGGGAAGCAAGAGCAGGTGGTCAATATCAGGACCAAGGAGCTCTTCAGGAAATACATGAGGAGCTTTATAATAACCTGGACACCAAAAGTCTAGAGAGGATAGGGTAGGAGATGTGCCGGAACGAACAACCTGGCCAAGCTCTAGAGGCCCGGACCAAGCCCAGAGCCGAAGAAATGAAGGAAACTAAACCATACCAGGCCCAACGTGTGAGCTTGGAGAGGTGCACTGAGCTGGCCCCTTCTTCAGCCCAACGGCTGCTCTGGGACCTGGTGGCTCCTGAAAGAAGATAAAGCGGGTGGGGGCTTCTGGAGGAGTGCAGGAGAATATCGACATGGAACAGGGGCTTTGTGGAGCCGTGCTCAGGCCCCACTTTGCCGCAGATCCTAGCCTCTGCAAATGCGGCCACCTCAAAGCACCCACACGACGAAGGTGCCCAAACCTCGCCCTGGTCAGCAAGGGATCAAAGCAGGGCTTGGCTCCTGTCACATTCCGGGGCCCGAGCCCATCCTGCAAAGCATGGAACAAGCATGACTCTCAGCCAGAGGGACAGGCGGCAGAAGACGCAGCCGGGAAGGCGGCACGCGGGGCTGAAAGCATGGCTAAGCGCAGGCTGGAGGCAGGGGGCGGCTGTCTGAATGCAGCAGGGAGAGGAGGGCCCACCTTCGGCCGTTGGTGTGCTCTTAGCATCCGAGGTTTCAGAGCCTGGTTCCTCAGATCCATCCTCAGCGGGGGTCTGCAGGGGAGACTCTGGAACATACACAACGAGCCGCTCAGGACGGCGGCCTCTCCCCACCCCTCCTTTCGGCTTCAGGAGGAAATGGGGAGCGGGGTCTTTCAGACCTGAAAATCCCCTAGCGTGGAACCCCGATATCCGGGAGGCGGCCACATGATACAGTCACCGATCCCACCCCGGCCCCAACACAACTGTGTTCCCATACCAGGGTCATCAGGCAAAGAGGCTCGTTCCTGGGCGAGAAGAGAAACTGCCTTTTAATCAGCTGGCAGTTTCAAAGGAGGCAAGGGCTCTTCTATTAACAAAAGGGCGGCCGATACTACCAAGCCAAGCCGCAAATAAACCACTGCTGCATCTTTCCTGACGGAGAGGGGTCTGGGAGATCACTACCACTCGCCGATGACAAGTAGATGCCTGGAAAAACATTCAGATCCAACTCCTTCCTCTTAAAAGGAATGAGCTCAGGGCAGACATTACGCCTTCTAACTGGACTTCTGGCCGTGAGTCTGGACTTGACTCAGCTTCTTCCATAGAAAGATCTCCAAGGACAGACCGACAGGACCGGAGTCACACCTGAAATGTCAGCCATGGTTACGTACGAGACAACTGTCCTTGCAGAATCCGGAGCCAAGGAGGCTCTGGTGGGCTCCAGGAAAGCCACTCCACCTGTGGTGGGGGCAGCCTTGGAGACCGTTTCAGGCCAGGGTCTGGGGGCATTGGTTGGGGCACGAAGAAGTAACCCCAAATGAGAAAAGGCAAGTCATGTTCAACCCCAGTGTGAGACCAGACACCCTTTGCTAAAATGCCAACACTGGGTACCCAGCCCTGGGGGCGACCATCCCGCCAAAAGAAGGGCTCATCCTAAACAAATTTCCAGCACAGACAGAGAAGCCTGGCCCCAGGGCTGGCAAAAGCCCGCCAACTACCTTAAGAAGGCTTTGGACAAATGGTGAGGGAGCATCTGCTTACTGTCTGCCAGGTCTGGTCATTACTAACCAGCCTTGACTGTGCGAGCTCAGGCCCAAGCATGCTGGTCCCCGGGACAGCCCTTCCCCAGCTGGGTCCCAAGCCTGCCAGCCTCACCATTTGCCTGTGTCTTGTTAAATTTCTTGGAGAGAGGGAAAAAAGGAGGAAGAAGCCTCCTTCGAATGTCTTATCTGGAAGGTCTAAGAAGTTAATCCAGGAACACCTTTTAATTCCTTAGAGTGCCTGATTCTATCAGTTAAACCCGTCCCCTCCCCCGCCCGGCAGCTCTTGGCCTTATGGAGTCCTTGTCCAGCTGGGAGCCTCCACGTAAATACTCTTGGTTCTAGTATTTGATACGTGGTTTCTTGTTATTATTCAAAATAGTCTGTCACTTATCTAAGATGTTGCTAGTCAAGTGACATCTTCGGCCAAGTCATGCTTACTCCCCGTATAAAAATAACTCATTCTAAATTCTTAGAAGCAAGAATAAATTTGATAAGAACTATGGAAATCTCCTAAGTATCACTTGATTTCTTGGGAAGTATACTCTTTCAGTAAGCAAACCATCTACAAATGTTTTCCTTTCACATCAGCGACAAAAAGGTTAGCAACTTAAATTTTGCATATATATATATATATATATATATTTATGAAATGTTTTAGCATAGATCTTCTGATCATGTTTTATATTAAAGAATTGAGTGGTTTTAGAAAGCATACTTTAGATAACTCTGAGACACAAAAGAACTTGGTAAACTTGTTCTAACTTTACAAATTGAATTTCATTTCCCTTCCAAAAAAGCAGGAATGGTAAAAATCACTTTTTCTCCCAGATTTTTTTTAAATGAAATTTCTATTTGAGAACAGTTGTAGATTTACAGAAAAATAGCAAACTCCAGAGACTATACCCCACATTCAGCTTCCCCAATTATTAACATCCCACATTATTATGGTACATTCTTTGCAACATTGTATCTATTTTAAATTTAATATTTAAACCAGCCTACTCTAAATAGAGGGTCACTGGGGCAATTCATGGGACAGAATTCAGTACCTGGTGATTCTAAGTTGGATTCTACCCGTGAGGGATTCCCAGGGGACCTGGCTGAGTGACTGAGCAGCCTGTGACTTGGGGAGGGAGCTCTGCCTGTCATCTGTCAACCAGGGGAAGTAACACCTGCCCTCAGCACTTATGATGAGCATTGCCCAAGACATTGGTGATGAAGGCCTTTGCAATCCTAGAGTTCTACAAAAATGCCCAAATTACCATTTCAAGGACATTCCCTTATAAGCAGGGGGTTCACAGACTTTGTCACCCAAATCGTGACTCTTTGAGTGTGGAGTCAGGGATGGTCATCCTGACACAGCACAGACTTGTGTGGGGATGTGTGGGCTCAGGTCCTCAGATGGAAGGAGCTCTTAGGGCCCCAGGCAGGAGGTCAGGGGGTCAGAGAACAAGGCAAACTCTGGCTTCCCCCGAAAGCTGCCTCAGCCAGGGAGGGCTGTGGGGTGAAAGCGAGGTTGCCTTTGGGATGGAGGTCCTGGGGGTCACCACCCCTCTCATTCTACACGCCTGGGGTCAGGGTAGGGACAGAAAAGGGGAAGCGGCTATGGGGGGGGGGGCATGGGTGAGACCGCAGGAGAAGAAAACACAAGGTGGGAAGAGAAAGAGAGGAGGAGACAGTGGGGTCAAAGGGAGGAAGGGAGCCAGCAGGACTGAAAGGAGAAAGCAGATTTTCCTCATTGCCCCCAGTGGGAGCCGCACCTTAGCAGCTCCGGCCAGAGCTGGGGTATGGACTGCGAGACGTCAAATCACACATTTTTTTTTTTTTTGCCACCATTTGGAGCCTGACATCTGGAGGGCAGTTGTGGCCCCCTGGGACACTTGGCTGGCATGGATATTTCCCCCCACCCCTCCCCCCAGTACCTGGGCTCAGGAGGCCCCAAGAAGGCCAGGGGGGCAGCCTCTGAGCTCCCCAGGACAGTGTACCCTCTCTTCCTTCACCTCCTCCTGCCGGGAGCCTACCCGTCCGATCCCTGGGTTCCTCTGACTCTTAACATCCTCTGCTTAAACAGAGAGACGGATGTCGTCTTTGGAACCAGGCCTACAGGAAGTCCTACAAGTAGGAATTATGGCTCCTCAGGCTTCCCAACCCAGGGGACATCCTGGTGACCCCATGTCCTGCAAGGAACCTTCCTGGACAGAGGTACCCCGAGGGGACCCCTTCCACCTCGGAGCTCCGTCACTTAGGCCGCTACCCCATACACAGGCTGCAAAGTGTTTTTATCCTTCTCAGCATGAACAGAGAACAAACAGCAGGCTGTTTGCTATTTTGTCTCCTTAGAAATGGGTCTGGAGGACAGGGACGGAATCCTTACATGGGGGCCGCTTGGAGCTGCTGGCGGGGACGCAGAGCACAGCATCTGAAGCCGGAGAGAGGGCACAGTGTTCTCCGACGGGCCTCCCCAGGCTCCGTGGTCGGTGCCATGAAAGACATGTGTTTGGCAGACAATGTGGCCCAAAGACTGTACTGGAGAGTATTTGGAGGTTTGAGGATGTAGTCTGTCAGGGTAGGAACGGCGGGGATCCCAGAGCGGACCGGCTCTTGCTGAAATAGGGCCCAGACAGGCTCGTAAAGAGGACACGCAAATAATGTCCCAAGCCGAGGGCTCTGCTTGCTAATATGTGTGGCCGGTTTAAAGGTGAATCGATGTGGCTAAAGGCTCCAGCCTCAGACTGACAAGCCCCGGAATCTGTGTCATGCTGTGGTCCGCCCACGTGTCAAACTCTCCTTTGGAAAGGTGCATTCTCCAAGAGCCTCACGTTTTGAGTTCTCTTGGCCCTTTAAGAGGCTTCACTCTCCGCTGACAAGCCAGCAGAAGTACTTAAAATTCCTTTTAAAATCTCCATGGGCACGCCTCCAGCCAGCCTTTCCCAGAGCTCGTGCCGGGCCCCTGGATGTGCACGGCTGTGTACTCACCTTTCAGGCCGTGGTCCACGTCCCCGTCTTGGTCTTGCAGGAGGGTGTAGCCCCCCTGGGAGGAGAGATCAGAATCTTCCATCACAGTGAACTCCTGGCGGGGCTCAGCCATCCTGGGTCAAGGCCCACCTGGGAAAGGGAGATGGCTGGTGAGCAAGGTATGCTGAGCTGAGGTCCCTAAGTGGGGGGTGGGGTGGGGAGACAGGTGCATCCTCCCGGGGTGGAGGGTGGGGGTCGGGTCGTAGCAGACAGCTCTCTGCCTCCCCAGCCCCTTCCCATGGGATGCCTAGCCTCATCTGATGTGCCCTTGGCCTTGATGGGCATTCTGAATTCACCTGTATCACCTCCATTCCTAATCAAAGTCACCTGGTGGGCAGGTCCCATGGGCCTGACTTGTTAAGCCCAGCACTCTCTCCACTTCATTAAAATATAAATGCTGCTGACTAGTAGCTTGAATTTTTAAATTTTTTAATGCAAAGGGTAAGACCAAACAGGAGAGGGAAGACATCCCCAGGTAAGGAAAACGAAGCACGAAGAGGCAAACGTGATCTTTCCATCACTGGACAATGAGGAAGCAAAACTGTCTTTTTTTTTTTTTAACGAATTTATTTATTTGACAGAATGAGAGACAGCGAGAGAGGGAGCACAAGCAGGGAGAGTGGGGGAGGGAGAAGCAGGCTTCCTGCTGAGCAGGGAACCTGATGTGGTACTTGATCCTGGGACTCTGGGATCATGACTGGAGCCCAAGGCAGACACTTAACAACTGAGCCATCCAGGTGCCCTGGACACCTTCTTTATAAATTACTTATATTACTTATTTTCTACTTTATTTTTATTCTTATCTCTGAAACACTCCTGTCCTGGTTGCTTCTACTTCCTCTCTTTACCTTTCTGTAGTCTTTGGTCTTGGTTTTTGTTTCTTACCCTTTAAAAATCTCAGCTCTGTCTTGATTTATTTTACATGCATTCATGTGATTCATTACATTTAGCTACAGAAGTACACATAACAAATACACCCACGGAAATGTAAGTATATTAAATAAATCTTTCTAGTAAACACATATATGTGTTGACTTATTTTACATGTATTTATTTACATCTTTATAGTTTTTGTTATTTTTACTTTTAATTTTTGCCCCAGATTCACATCAGCTTTTCATTTAATTATTATTTTACTTGAGATAATTTTAGACTTACAGAAAAATCGTAAAAGTAGCCCAGAGGATCATTTTATTTCTAACCTTTTGAAATCCCTTTCAAATATATTTGCCTATGTTATCCTTCTATTTTTTTTCTGACTGTTTACATTGTGCTTGTTTTCTTTTAATCTTTCCTTCTTATAATTGTAACTTTTATAATTTTTCTGCAAGGGTGCCCGGCTGGTTCAGTCGGGGGTGTGTGTGACCCTTGATTTCGAGGTTGTGAGTTTGAACCCCATGTTGGGTGTAAATACTTAAAAATAAAATCTTTAAAAAAAAAAAGTGAACTCAATGGGACCTCTGCTGGGTGGGTGGCCTGACCCCACTTAGGTATTTACCGCCTATAGAGAAGGGGACTCTTCTCATTCTGGGTGAGGACCCTGTCATTCAGAGAGCTCTTAGAAAAGGCATCCAAGACTGAGGTTCTCCAAATCTTTGACATCTCCCCAGCCATACGCAGGACTTTATTTCGGGCAGATCAGAGTCCCCATTCACCCTTCCAGGCTTAGGATTTGGTGGCGATATTCTCTACTCTTAGATATGCCAATGGTCTGTTGCCCTTAGAAAGCCCCCAAATGTCAGAACCCCTCTTCTAAAAGGGAAGAGTTCCATTATCTGAGAAAACCCTTGATCCCCTACCCAGCATCTTCCTTGCTGATGGAGTCTCTTAGGGCGTCCCTAGTTACCACCCAAAGGCTCGTCCCCGAGACTGGTCCATGAGTCACTATCATCTGGCTGAGTCACCAGATGCCTCACCCTGGAGGGAGGGGGATCACCCCAGAAGCTGAAGTCCTCCCAAACCGTCTGGAGACACTACACCTGGCCCAGGTGAACCAGGCTAGCTAACTCAGGCCACCCCGCCCAGCCGCAGCGCAAGATTCGATGAATCTCGAGGTGCCTGGCTGGTCCAGTTGTTAAGCATCTGCCTCCGGCTCAGGTCATGATCCCAGGGTCCTGGGATCGAGCCCTGCAACGGGCCTCCTGCTCTGCGGGAAGCCTGCTTCTCCCTCTTCCACATCCCTCTGCTGGTTTTCTTTCTCTCGTTGTGCCTCTCTCTGTCAAATAAATAAATAAAATGTTAAAAAAAAAAAAAAAGATTCAGTGGAACTCAGTGAATGCTCAGAAGTGTGATGACCTCGGGGGGGTTTGGTCTTCAGACTGGATCGATCCCTTCCAATGAATGACCAAGTTTCCCCACCTAGAACCTGGTGAACGGAGGCGTAGAAGTAAAAATCTCATGGACTGGTTTCCTCTTTTATAAAATGCCTGTTTATAGCCTTTGCCCCTCTGTTCAGATCTCAGTCCTCATCGTAATGCCTTAAGTGAGCTCTTCATGCATGAGAAACATCAACCCTTTGTCATACGTGTGGCAGAAAGTTTCTCCAGTCAGTTACCTTTATTTTGGTTCCTGATGGCTTCCGACCTGCAAGGTTTTCTGTTTTTCTTTTTTAATTTATTTGTGGGGGGAGGGAGATTTATTTAGATTGATGACATGCGGTGAGAACCAAAACATTTCCTCCCAAATAAGAATAGTGAAACCAAAGGCCCAGCCCTATTCATAGAATCTGTCCTCTCACTTAAGCAAACAAACTAGCTGTTCTGCCCCATTTATCCGTCCGTTCTGGTGCCAGAGCCGCCCCCCACTCCCACCCCCGAGTGAAGTTTTGGATCTCAAGTTTTATTCTCTAGGTGGCCGTGGACACTCTCATTTTCTTTTTCAAAACCGTTTGACCTTCTTGCATGTTTTCTTTTACAGACGGCCTTTAGAATATTTTTTCTCAAATTCTCAAAATTCCATTGGGATTTTGGCTGGAACTGTGTTATGTGCCAAGACGATAAAAATTGCTCCCTTCGGAATATTTGGTGTTCCTATTGCAAGACCATAGCGTTACTTCCCATTCATTCTGGTTTCTAAACTAAACCTCTCTGTCCCACACTTTCCTGCTGGGGACGTCACTCTTGATGTCTTGCCATTGTCTATGCTGCTTTTGTGAGTGGGACCCTTGCCTTCACGATGCTGATGATTTACGAAGAGCTCTGGGTCTCTGCAGCAGAGGTGATCGGGCTGCAGCGCCAATACTGGAACTGGCCCAGAAGCGACAGGTTCCTCTCAAGGTCTCCGGGGAGTAAACACGGGAAGCATTTTCTAGGTCTCTCTCTATCAGACGGCTGGGATCCCTTAGCAGAAAATCTCTCTCTCAATGAGCTTGTGAAAAGAAGCTGGTAGAATTCAGGAGGTTTTGCAGAAGAATGCAGGCATGGGAGGGGAGATTCTCCTCTTTTCTCTACTCTTGAGGCCAGCTTGCCCCCAAACCCAGTGGTTGCTCATATTTTAAAATCACAGGTTTTCAGTTCTTCCAAAGGAGCCTGGGAGGTGTGAGACGCCAGGAACCCACACACCCTATATGGCTTGCCACATTCGGCTCATGGTTCAGTCGCAAAGTCCCAAAGCCCATTCACCACTTACGCCCTGAATATATAAGCTCGCCAGTTAAAGTTCCCTTCCTCTGACAAACGACACAGCCACACATCCCAACCCTAAGACTTTCAGCCAAAGACAGCAGGCTAGAAAACACAAAATAAGCACAGCCCCGAGGTGGGTACGCAGCCAGACTAGACTCGGCCACCACCCCACCGATCCCTGTAATCTAAAAGGGACGCACAGACAGGAAAATAAACACACAGGGAGTTGTTTTCTTAAGGCTGCCCTCTGCTTTCTTATTCTTCTAAATCAACCAATTTCTCCTCTTTCTGTCTCTCTCATTTCCTACCTCCTGGTCTCCCAGGCAGTGACTTAAAGGCGGTGGAGGGTAGGACTAAAGCAAGAAATTCTAGGAGAGGCACAAAAGTTGAGTTAAATCTGTAAGCTAAAAAAGGCCATTTTGGGGGTGCCTGGGTGGCTCAGTGGGTTGACGCCTCTGCCTTCAGCTCAGGTCATGGTCCCAGGGTCCTGGGATCAAGCCCCGCATTGGGCTCTCTGCTCGGCAGGGAGCCTGCTTCCCTTCCTCTCTCTGCCTGCCTCTCTGCCTACTTGTGATCTCTGTCAAATAAATAAAATTTTTTAAAAAGGGCCATTTTTAGGCACCCTTGGGAAAAATACCTAACTAGAGAGAGACAAGAGCCAGAGGGTCCTGGGGTCTGTCCCTGTCGTCCTGTAGCTTAGCCAGCTTTGGCCCACGAGGGAAGGCGCCTTGTCCTACAGGGTCATACTCCCAACCTCATGCCACCTTGCTGATGGACAGAGTCGGAGCGGGGCAGGGAAGGGGTCAACTGTCCACAGGGTGTGAGGGACAGACAGACAAAGATACGCAGGTGAAGACAGGATAAGGGAAGCCCAGGGGGTGAAACCACAGGGAAGGATCAAATCACGACTGCAGCTACCCAGTCTTTATTATTATTGTTGTTGTTGTTGTTGTTGTTGAGGGAAAAGTCACACAACGGAATTTTAACCATTTTAAGGTGAACAATTCACTTTATGCAACTGCCACCTCTAACCAGCTCCAAAACATTTTCATGCCTCCAAAAAGAAACCCTGTGCCTATGAAAGTTTCTTCTCATCCCCTCCACCCCTAGCTCCCTGCCCACCGCCCACTCGTCTACTTTCTGTCTCCTTGGGTTATGCATTTCAGAAAACTGAAATCATGGTATATGCGGCCTTTTTGTCCGTCCCAGGTTTCTGTCATTTAGCATAATGTTTTCAGGACTCAGGGCTTCATTTCTTAATAAGATTCCACCCTATGGACACACCTGCATTTTATTTCTCCATTTATCCTTTGATGGATACTCATGGCCTTTTAATAAATGACGAGTTCGGAAACAAGGTAAAGTGGAATTTTTTATTGTGACTTATGGGATAACGTGAAACCGGGGTGGAGGGAGAAGGAAGGTGGGAAGGAGGAGACCAGCAGGCTTCCTCAGACAACCTTCAACTTCTTCCTCGTTTGGAAAAGTCTGGGCCTCCCTGGGGCGTAAGAACGTAGGTGTAGGTGAGACCCCGGCTCCCTTCTGCTCCCAAAGAATGGGGCCTCCCCAGGCTGCCAGAAGGAGCCAACTGTCTGCTTGGCCGAGATCCCCTCTTCTGCGCAGCATATCTGAAGAGGCACCTCTGTTTTCTGATCACCCCGAGCTGCCCTGGGAGGTGTCCAGAAGTGAACGAGGGAACCCCAGGCACCTAGTCCTGCTGAGAAGTGACTTCCGGAATGTCACCAGGGGACCCTGCTCACTCCTTGGCGCATATCTGCCATTTTCCTGGACACTTCCCCATGACAGAACATCTACGCCCGGTTCAAACCCGTGAGGTTGGCAGGACACAAATCTCTGACAGGCCAAGGACCCCGGAGGCTAAATGACTTGCCCAAGGCCACTGAGCCGAATCTGACTGCTGTCCTCTGGGACACGGATTCCTGGCAGTTCCGATGCCTTCATGTGCTCTCCACCCAGGCCTTTCCTCCTGCACGGTTCTCAGGGGGTCTGTAGGTATCTTCTGACCTAGGGCAGTCCTTACCTGGTGTAGATGAAGACCAAATGGCCTTCGGGCTCCTGCTGCCTCTTTCCTGTTCTAGTGGGAGAGGGAGAAGCAGGCTCTCTGCTGAGCAAGGAGCCCGATGTGGGGCTCAATCCCAGAACCCTGTGATCATGACCTTAGCCGGAAGCAGATGCTTAAGACCGAGCCACCCAGGCGCCCCTGAACTTGGATCTTTTGATGCTCAAGCCCATCTCCAGCTATTACATCCTCCCCATGCCTTTCCAACACTGTTTAAAAAGAACAGTCCTTTTCCCCCCGTCCAGGACTGGGCGACAGGACGGACTGTCCGGGCCGCAGGGAGAGCCGAGGGCAAGCCGGCACCCTGGGCGCACCGCGCTTGGAGCCCCACCGACCGAGCTGCGAGAATCTGACCCGCACCTCCCTCCGCGAACCCACCTCGGGGGCGGGGCTGTCCCGGGCCGAGGGGCAGCCTCGCTAGGGGGCAGCAGACGCGCGGCCGGCGGCGGCGGGCGGAGCAGCGACCGCAGGCCCCGGGGCACCCGCCGTGACTCAGCGCAAAGCGGGGTGGCCCGGTCGGGTGGCTGGGTCCAAGGGGAGAAGGAGCGCCCCCAGACCCCCTCCGCTGAGCAATCCCGCACTGCAAATAGAGAGCAGTGCCGATGCCCACCTTTGCCAATCTGCCGAAAACACAGACTTGCCCCCTTTCAAGGGTGAATTTCACGGTACAGAACATATCTCAATAAAGCTATTATTGAAGAAACAAACACCCTAAATGGACCTCTCTCAGAAAGCAGAAGATCCAGTAGAGATACATCCAGAATCCAAAATAACCTCACAATGAACTTTGTTCCCGAAGTTATTTTTGGCTCCTGCATCCCATTTTTCCTTTGCTCTGGTCCCTTTTCGGCACCATCGGGAACGTGCCAGCGCACTCCGGTGGAAAACAGGATTCCTCCTTAACGACAGGAGCCACCTTTCGAGTGTCTCCAGGTACCGACTCCTTTAATCCATACATCTGCCTCCATTATGACGCCTCCTTCTACAGAGGGGGAAACTGAGGCACGGGAAGGCTGAGTAGGTTGCCTCGGGTCTGGCAGTAGGCATGTCAGGGAGTCGGCATTCAAAGCCCAGCCAGCCTGGCACCAGAATCTGACCCTGTTACGTGACTGTTCATCGTGACAGAATCAAGCGGTGATGTTAGGAACACCGGCTTGCTCCACTGAACTAAAAGCCTTTTACCTCGAAAATGTCCTTGTCTTATTTGCACTCTATTCTGTAACCCCCGACGGTCCGTCTGTTTTACTTTAAGATACAGAGATTAATGGAAGGGCACGCATGCTCCTCTCCTGGGCTGAGGCGGAGTCGGGCCCAGGTCATTAGGAAATCCCTCTGCTCAGGAAGCTGGGAGCCAGCTGTACCAGAGGAAGAGAAAAACCCTCAAGGGTTTAAATCAACAGCCCCTTGAGGTTGACTCCCGGCAACCTCATACCTCAGACACCCTTCGCTAACAGCTGGTCCCATCTGTGACTGTCTCGGGTGCGGCCTCTCCGCTGGTGCTGTCCCTCTTCTCCCCTGCGCCCCACGGGTGGCAGGCGGCACTGAGCGAGGCACAGGGACATCCCCAGGAAGACTCGTGGCATGGCAAACCTCCAAAGGGCTCTAACATGCGAGCTCGTGGTCACATCACATGTGTACCACAGAATGTTCTAGAACCAAATCTGGACAATAATAAAAAAAAAAAAAAACCCAGATTTTAAGCATATTTTAAGAGGAGAGAAGATAAAGGAGCCCACAGAGAGGGAAGACTTATGTTGGTGAGAAGAAAATGGAATAATCCTGGGCCTCCATCCAGAGAGAACAATCAACAGTTGTATGAAAGCATGAATGAAGGCCGCTTTTTGGAGGGAGGTGGCGCTGCTGTGCACAGACAGTGTGTCATGGCTGATGTCAGCAGGCTGATGTCCACCAGTGTAAGAAAATGCAGATTGTGTCTGAGAGGACAATTCTAGTTTTAAGCCTCAGATCTCTATTTTAATTTTTTTTTAAATAAAGGCTTCTCTCCTTGTTTGTAGTCGCTGGCATAGTGAAATAGTGCTGTGACACCTGGCAGGGTGACAGATGAGGCTTGGGTGGCCTTTCTGTTCAGAACTGTGGTCGCTTTCCCTCCAACCCCCTTTCGGAGAGATTTTTCCATCAGTCACCTTTCAATGAGGACAGCGCTGCTGTGTGACATCTTGACAGGTGGCAGAGACAGGCTGCTGAGCCTCTGTCCTGTTCAGGAACCGCCCATGTTCCTGGACACCACTTTAATTCTACCTGCGATGAATCCCCTGAACTCAGAGCACCAAATGGATAAAGAGGAGTCTCTTCTGATATCAAAACCAAGAAAACCAGAACAAAAAATTGCCTTCCTTGGGCAAACCACTCTTAATTCTTAGGGAGAGAGAGGAAAAAAAAAAAATGCGTTGTTTTATAGAAGTGATTCCTAGGGGCACCTGAGTGGCTCAGGCAGTTGAGCATCTGATTCTTTGATTTCAGCTCAGGTCATGATCTCAGGGTCCTGGGATTGAGCCCTGAGATGGGCTCTGTACTTATCGAGGAGTCTGCTTGAAGATTCTCTTCCTCTCCCTATGCCCCTCCCTGCCCAACACATGCATGCACTCTCTTTCTCCAAAATAAATAAATCTTTTGAAAAAAAGTGACTCAGAAGGCGCCTGGGTGGCTCAGTGGGTTAAAGCCTCTGCCTTCGGCTCAGTTCATGATATCAGGGTCCTGGGATCGATCCCTGCATCGGGCTCTCTACTCAGCGGGTGGCCTGCTTCCCTTCCTCTCTCTCTGCCTGCCTCTCTGGGTGATCTCTCTCTGTTAAATAAATAAATATCTTTTAAAAAAAAAAAAGAGAGAAAGGAAAAAGTGACTCAGTCAATATTAACAAGTCAAATACAAAAATGTGAAAGAACAAAGCAAAATAATCACTTTTAACATGTTGGGGAACTTCCCTGCAGATACTTCTGGGCACACATTAAAATTTCCCCTAAATAAGACCATATTCTGTAGCCTGTTTTATTCACTGAATAATATGCTGTATTAATAAGCTTTATCTTATTTCTGGTTGGTCTTTACTGGATATAATTTGTAGCATTGCTGCTTTGTCTCTGTCCTCCAGCCCTAACAGGCAGCAAATGGTCCATAAACCAACATCAGATTACACTTAAGAGGTGATGGGGGGGGAGTTTTCGGGCCACCCCTCCAACTCCTTTAGCCTTCTGGAGTCTTCTCTTTATAAGAAAAGATATTTCTAGAGCCAGGCACCATTACACATTTTATCTCATTTAATCCTCATAACCACCTATGTGAAGTAGGAAATATTATCTATCTACATTTTTTAAAAGATTTATTTATTTGAGAGCGAGGAAGAGAGAGTGAGGAACATGGGGAGGGGCAGAGGGAGAATCTGAAGTGTGGAGCCCAATATAGGGCTTGATCCCAGGACCCTGAAATCATAACCAGAGCCGAAGTCAAGAGTTGGACACTTGGGGTGCCTGGCTGGCTCAGTCATTAAGCATATGACTTCGGGAAGCCTGCTTCTCCCTCTCCCTGCTTGTGTTCCCTCTCTAGCTCTGTCCTCTCTCAAATAAATAAAATCTTCAAAAAAAAAAAAAAAAAAAGAGCAGGCTGCTTAACCGACTGAGCCACCCAGACACCCCTCTTACCTCCATTTCGGCAGTGAGCTCAGTTGCCCAGGCCGGAGCGAGGGCTGCGTGTGGCTGTGAGTGTGCAATCCTAGCCCTCGCTGGGTGGGTTTGACACTGGGTAGAGACCTCCATCAAGGAATCATGACGCTCTACTCCGGAGCCCTAATCCAGGAGGAGCCACCCGCAAGTACCTGTTTGTGAGGTTCACGGGTCATATCAGCTCCATTTTGCAGTTGGGGAAACTGAGACACAGAGGGGCTGAGGGACCTCCAGGGGACCTAGAAATAGCGGCAGAACTGGGGACAGAGTCTGGCATGTGGTGATTTGCTGGAAAGCTCAGTTTAGGAATGGGAAGTCGGCCCGGGAGTCAGCGCAGGAACTGACTGTGGGCGGGGCAGAGTGGGGTCTCGGATAGAAAGGCACCGCCATCTGATGGGTGGGCCTCCTCCCTCAAGCTCTTGCCTCAGCAACGCCTAGGAGCTGGGAAGCCTCTCAGAAGCACCCTGGGGCCACTTGCCAAAGAGCATGATGGGTTCTGGGAAGCACCTGCTCAACCTTTCGCCATTTCTGGGACTGATGGAAGGTACCCAGGCTACCCCTTTTTCAAGGCACTTTGAGAACAGTGCCAGGCCTCACCCTCACAGCAGGGTCTGGGGAGGCACCCTCCATCCTAGGCCCAAAGTGGGGGGCCTAGGAACCTGGAGGATCCCTAGCTGCTCTTCCCTCCCCACTCCGTTCCCGGGGTGCTCCTGTGAAGCGGGGTCTCCAGATCTGGAGATGCCCTCTTCATGTCTACCCTCACAGGTGCACCTGGAGGTTGCTCAACTCCAACTCCTTTTTTAAAAAATTTTTTTTTATTTACACATTTGAGACAGCGAGCGCATGCGCACATGAGTCGGGAGGCGGGGCAGGGGGAGAAGGAGACGCGCCGAGGGGCAGGGAGCCTGACGTGGGTCTCGATCCCAGCACCCCGGGATCATGACCCGAGCTGAAGGCAGACATCTAACCAACGGAGCCACCCAGGCGTGCCCACCCCAACTTCTTTGTGACACGCGTCAAGCCCAGCGTTGTCAGTCGGATGAATGGCTGACCTCTTGGCCCCTGAGGGTCAGCATCAGCTCCACGCCTTCCCGAGGGATCCTTGTTCTCGGCTCAGTTCCCTCCACGGATCTGGGTGGAAAAGACACCTGGTGTGGAATCAAAAGCCCTGGGTTCAAGGCTTAGTGGGGACTAGTGGGGACCACTAGCTGCTCTGTCCTGGGCCAGTCACTTGCCCTCTCTGTACCGTGGATTCTTTATTTGTAACAGGGGCATGAGGACACGTGTCTCACAGGGTGGCTGTGAGGGTCACTGAAAACATGCACGGGAGGGACAGCACTTTAGGGAACTGCCATGTTCTAGACTGTTGTAAGGGACTAGGGGATGGGGATGACAGGGGAGGTATGAGCAAGGAGAAGGTGACTGAAGATGGGGAAGAGGCGGCTTTCCCCGAAGGGGTAAGATAAGGGGCCAATCTGGGGGCTGGGCCGTGTGTCTGCGAAACCAAGGGGGGGGGGGGATGGTATAAAGCGGTGCGAGGCAGCATTGAATTAACCCTGGGGAGAAGAGGAGAAATGAGGGGCTCCTCCTGGGAAAGTCTCAGAAGGTGGAGAGAAGGTAAGTGCCAAAAGCAGAGCTATGAAGTCTGAGCTTCCCCTTCCTCCCAGTGCAGGCACGGACAGGATGTGGCAGGTGACTGGGGAGGGACGAACCGTGGCCCCCAGGTCTCCAGTTTGCTGGGAGCAGGCCCAGGAGCTACGAGGGGGGCTGGAGTTGGCGAAGCCGCAAGAATGATGAGAAATGGGCTCCTTTTGCCAGGACATTTCATTAGGGAACAACGGGGAAGACACAGAGGGAAGAGGAGAATGAAGAAGGAAAGGGGTCACTTTTAAGAGGTTTCCGTTGCTATTTTTTGAGTCTGAGGACATCTTGGAAGGACGCGGGGGAGAGGAGGGTGGCGGAAGGCTGTGGCTGATTAGCAGCTCTTCCTTGGTAATGAGAGGCCTGAACTTAGCATTGTCTCAGAAGGACGGAGAATAAACAGGGTCCTTCTAGCACACGGGAGAAATGCCCCAGCAGCCCAGGTACATTGTCCCCGAATTCCTCCTTTGACAAAGGCAAATTTGATCCCACACGGCATCAGGGCCGAAGTCCACGACGGAATAGCACCGAGGGCGTCAAGCACACACTCAGGGCTGGGTGACCTTGGGCAAGTCATGCAACCTCTCGGAGCCTCCAGGGCTTTGTCCGTAAAATACTGAGCTTAAATGAGTTCATAGACCTCGGGGGCTCAGAACCATCCCTGGCTCCCGAAAATGCTCTGTAAGTGCTCCCTGTGGTTATTTCTGTGACAACCTTATCACCTATTCATTTAGCCAAATCTCCCTGCATCCTGTTTGTATCTGCAGACCAAACAGCTTCTCGGGTCACAGAGCCCCACCCCACTTTGGATCTACTGACACGTGGTGCCCTCTTGGCCCTCCCAGAGCAGCCTCCAGCCAGGCCGGGCAGATGGTGTACCCAGTGAGATCATTCCCCTGGTCCCGTGACGCCTGGAGACGGGGCCAAAATCGTGTCCTGGGGCACCCTGCATGAAGCGGACTCCTTTGTAAGAGGGATGGGGGACAAAGGAACGCACTGGCGTGGCGAGAGGCCCACCCTGCATCACCAAGTGAAAAAAGCAGCTTTAGAAATGTGCTTGTACAGAATTTTTCTAAACAAAAATTAACACCGATATGCATGGGTACAGACAAAAAGTCCTGAAGGCTGAACAGAGGTCTTCTCTGGGAAGGGACATGGAATTAGGGAGACTTTCTCTTGTTGGTGTCTCCATCTTTGTCTTATATTGTTTTATAAATATATATTATGTTTATAGTCTGATAAAATGCAATAAATATAGTTTTGGCATCGCCAAACACCCTTGTAAGAGTCAAGAGTCAATGTCCTTTTCCTCTGATCCATGTGGCATAAATCACCCTCAGCCACTGGCAAGGCCGGAGAGGCAGGTCACCAAGACACTTCACATGGATTCCAGGCATCAGGACCCCTCTGTAATCAACCACGGAAACAGAGGCCACTTAGGGTGACAATGTGCAGGTAGGGTTCTTACCTTAGGCTGTGGCAGTGCCACCAGAAGTACCAGGCAGGGGTACGGGCCTGTGGAGCCAGTGGGGGCCCCTGGATGGGAAGGTTAACATTCTGGGAGGAAGGTAATGAGACTGGGGCTTGGGTTTGCTCACAGCTGGCATGTAGCCTTTCAAGTACACATTTTTTTTTTAAATTTAATTTTTTTTTTAGTGAATGCACTTACTCATGTACACATTTAACAAGAGAGCCATGAATACCCAGGCGTGGGTGGGTCTTGGATGTCACAAACCCTTGCCTATCACAAGTGTGATTCTCTATACCTTTTCTTTTTTTTAAAGACTTATTATGTATTTGACAGACAGAGATCACAAGTAGGCAGAGCAGCAGGCAGCAGGGGTGGGGAAGCAGGATCCCTGCGGAGCAGAGAGCCCCATGCAGGGCTCCATCCCAGGACCCTGAGATCATGACCTGAGCTGAAGGCAGAGGCTTTAATCCACTGAGCTACCCAGGTGCCCCACAAGTGTGATTCTCTAAAATCCAGGGAGAGGAAAGGGCTGGTGCGTCTGCACACTAGAGAGCTGCCCTGTTCATGCATTTACATCCGCCTTGTTCCAAAAGGAATTTAGAGAAGCAGGGATGTGAGGAGCCCCACAGAGCCGAAGCTACAGCCTCACAAGCCCTAGAAAATGTAACTTGTGAAACGAAGTGTGTCCTGTAAGATCCCAAGACCACATGAGAATAGAAAAATAAAGGCTCTTTAGATAAAGGAGAAACCAGATAGTTTTGCTGCATATCCAGAGGCTGGCAAAATAGTTTCAATATTTATCAATAAGATGTTTCATTTCAGTTAGAATAAGGAAATGCAAATACTACCCAATATGGGACCCCAGGTCATGCCCCATTGATTTGGATAAAATCATTATGCTTGACGTGGAATATCCAGCTGGAACTAGAGAAAACGTTAAATTGTAAATTATCTTGAAAGTGTAAGTACCTATTTTATATTTTTATATTTTAGCAAGAGGCTTTCATTGAGGTTAAACAAAAACCTTGTTGTTTAACCCTTAAACTGTCCCTGCTCCCTTTCCCCCAGGGCATTCACTTAAAAAAAAACGAGTCCCAGAAACAGCTCCAGGTAACAAAGCCCAGATACAAGGGTGGGTCAGGCCAGGTGGAGACATCGATCAGTGGGGGGGGTTGCATACTGTCTTCTTGGTTACCAAGGAGTATGTCCCACCCTTTGGGAGCCTTTTTGGTGCCAAGCCTAATCAAGGTGTAATAGGCTGGTTCAGATGTCTACTAGGGTAAATTGTAACTCAATTGGTCACCTAGCATCACTGTGGAGTTTCCTGTGTGTGTTAAAATCTCATTGGTCACCTGTGCGTGGCCAGGCCTGACCTCATGGCCTTTGCCCTTAAAAGCTAGTCTGTGAAACAGAGAAGGGTCGCCCTCTCTTGTAAGAGGTGCGTCCCCCAACGATCAGTTAGAGTCTTGATGCTTGGCGTGAAATAAAGCTTTGCTTGACCTTCGCTTTATATCAGTCTGGCTCCTTTAATCACGGACCCATTATTAGGACATAACAGAAAGTAAGAATTTAGACACAACTTTGGAACTAGATCCAATCCAGGTTACAAATACAAGGATCAATTAAAACAGACCCATCAGAAATTTGGATGAGGGAAAGACAGGAAATCGAAGCTGGGGCATGCATTTAGGTTCTAGGCTCCAAGAACATATTTCAGGAAAAGCCCAGACGCAAAATGTCCATTATCCAGCAGAAAGGCCTGGACAACATTTATGTTCAGAAACAGAAATGGTAGTCCAGGAAGGAAGAGGAGAGAATGACTTGATTTCCATGTGAAAGAGAAAAAGCTGGCAAGGAGGAAGTACAAAACACTTGGAAACATAATAGGAAATTAAATTCTACTTAGAGAAGGAGAAAGCCCGCTAGCCTGGGGGTGGAAGCCAAGGGGGGGACTCTGCATGCCCATTGGTCAATGAGCAGGAGAGCGGAAGAGAAGTGTGACCCAGTGTCCCATCCCTGTCTGTGATCTGAGCTGCTTCTGGGTCCTCCCCTTGTCTCAGGAATCACCATCAGAATCAAAATAATAAAGGAATACTATAAACCACTGGACTGCAGAAAGGTGAACTTTAAAATAGGTGGTTTTACGGCAAGTGATGTATCTTAATACTGACGTTTTCAAAACATCACGAAAGAGGCTCAAAACTAAATTTCTTTTTTTTTTTTAATTAATTTATTTATTTTTGCAAGAGAGAAGAACGTGTGCACAAGGGCGCAAGAGCGGGGGAGGGGCAAAGGGAGCCGCAGACTCTCCGCTGAGCAGAGAGCCTGATGTGAGGCTTGATCCCAGGACCCCAAGATCATGACCTGAGCCCAAGGCAGATACCTAACCAACTGAGCCACCCAGGCACGCCCGCATTTGTTTTTTTTATTTTATTTTAATTTTTTAAAAAGATTTCTTAAATTTATTTGACAGAGAGATCACAAGTAGGCAGAGGGGCAGGCAGAGACAGAGGGGAGAAGCCAGGCTCCCTGCTGAGCAGAGAGCCCGATGCGGGGCTCTATCCCAGGACCCTGGGATCATGACCTGAACCAAAGGCAGAGGCTTTAACCCACAGAGCCACCCAGGCACCCCCGCACTGCATACTGGAAATAACTCAATTGTTAGTGTGTTGCTTGGTATGGGGTAGGTGCTCAATATACCTTCACAACTGGATGAATGAAAAAACATGAACTGAGAGCCACTCACCGCACTTGGTCAGATGGTGGGTGCTGCCCGACCTGCTACACCCTTCCTCACATCCTGGTCTCCCTGCCCTCTCCCTCACATTCCCGCCCCTCTGTCTGGCTAACTTCTCCCCAAGCTCCAGACTTTATCGAAGTGCTCCTAGAACCGCTTTTAAGCAGCTGTCCCTGACTCTGCCAAAGCCCTCACATGTGCCCTAATGAACACTTATTGCACGGTGCTGTGATTCTCTGGTTACTTGGCTCTGGGGCTGGAATGTTAATGCCCTGAGGATGGGAGAGCCATATTGCCTTCGTCACCATGGTGGCTTCAGCAGCTGGCCCATCCCTGGCACGAGGAAGGCACCCAGGAAATTGCTGAAGGAATGAGTGTGTGGGGCAGGGAGAAGAGTTTTGGTGGGATGAGGGGACATGGGTCAACATTAATCACTAACACTTCCCAAGCTCACAGCTCATGGTCTGTTTCAAATCTGCCAGCCAGCGTGTTTTCTCATGTGGGCCACCCCAGCTCCTTGGGTGACAGACGTACCTCTGACACCCCAACGGAGAGAATGGTCCCCTGTGATCAGAGAAGGAACTCAAGTTCTCCCTCCCCTTTGTAAACCTCCAGTGACCAAAATAAGGGAGATGTGTAACTCCTATGTTGGCTGGGTGTTGGACGAACCAGGAATGACCTTGAGTTTGTCATCTTTGGCATCAAGGTCTCTCCTGTTTTTGTTCCTACTTCCCCTCCCCTCAAAACAGACTTGTTCTTCAGGCATTTTTCTGGAAGCCCCTGCTTGGCCAGGACAGATTCATATGATCCTGGGTTCTCAAGCTCGGAAGGGACCTTAAAGAAAGAGCTTCTCTATGGCACAGAGAGGTCAAGTAATTTGCTGAAAGTCACACAGTCGGTTGGTGCTGAAGCCAGGATACAAGCCTAAGTCAGGGGGACATTGCACTGAAGATACCCCAACTAAGGCAGAAAACTCTTGTTCTCCACAGCATCAAACCCATGCATTTGACACTGGAGGTCAAATGCAGTTCTGTTTACCCAGAAAATACTTCAATGTCTTTGCCATAAATACAGCAACCTGTAGTATACAGGCTGTCTTTGCCCATTTCATAGATTTTAGAACTCACTGTTCTGAGTCCCCATCACAATACTCAATCTGTGCTTCCTATCAGGGAGCAGAGGAATCATCTGATTCCTTCAGGCTATACCAATGATGGACAAAAACATGAGAAAGTGAGTTCACTGAGAGGACAGATCACTTTTTACTGGAGATAGATAAGGACATGAGAATCTGAAACATGCTCAGAGAGAACACGTCAAGACAAACTGTCCCCACTGCAGGCCATGCATGAAATCCAAGGCTCTTCTCGCATGTGGCCCCAGGGACGTTTTGGGAGTAGCTGTGCGTGCTCTGTCGCTGGGTCCCTGGGGGCTCAGGATGAAGGCACATCACATGATTATCTATTTAGAAGCTGTCACCCTTCAATTCCTCAGTTCAGGAGAAAGAGCAGAGTAATTAGAAACGAAGAAGAAGACCATTTACAATTACAGTGCTCTGTACCTTCTTTTTCGTTCCTGTGGCTCATTGTTCGGACTGCATTTTCCAGAGAGCCGTGACATGTTGACATAATTATAAGCAATATCCAAGGGACCAAGAATGCCTAAAGACCTCGAGCCAGTGATTTAAGGCTTATTTTTTTAAAAAGATTTTATTTATTTGACAGAGATCACAAGGCAGAGAGGCAGACAGAGAGAGAGGAGGAAGCAGGCTCCCCGCTGAGCAGAGAGCCCGATGCGGGGCTCGATCCCAAGACCCTGAGATCATGACCTGAGCTGAAGGCAGAGGCTTTAACCCACTAAGCCACCCAGGCGCCCCTCAAGGCTTATTTTAAGTGAAAAAAACAAAAAACAAAAAACAAAAAACCAAAAACCCAAAATGAGATAAGATGCCCTAACAGGATGCAATTTTATTTAGGAAAACCTGGTTAAAAAAAAAAAAAGTGAAATGTGACCAAAGGTATTATCAAATATTATTCAGATTATTTGTTTCCTAATTTAGGTACTTATCCCACTCGTTCCAGGTCTGGTTTGAAAAGTTTAATTATTCAATCTTCTCTTAAGTAAAACTATGCATTTGCATTTCGTTAATGTGGGAGACAGAATAATGGCCTCTCAGAGCTGTTCAGTATCCTAATCCCCAGAACCTACGAAGCTGTCACTTCACATGGCAAAAGGGAAGTAGGATTGCAGATGGAATTCAGGTTGTGGAGCTGAGTTTAAAATAGAGTGCTGATCCCGGATTATCTGGGCGGGCCCAACATAATTACAAGGGTCCTTCCACGTGGAAGATGGAGGTAGGAAGGTTGGTATCAGAGTGGTGGGACATGAGAAAGATGTAGCTGGTCAGCAATGGCTTTGAAGACCAACGGGGCCGTGAGCCAAAAGATGCAGACGGCTCCTGGAAAAAGGCAGGAAAGCAGATTCACCCCCACACCGTCCAGAAAGGAGGGCTGCCCTTGCCGACACCTTGATGGTAACCCGGGGACACCTGTGTCAGACTTTTGACACCCCCCCCCCAAGAACCTCCTTAAGCCAACATTAGTGTTGGCTTAAGGCACTAAGTTACAGAAGCAATAGGGGTGGGCACTTGCGGAAGACAGAGGCTCTTTTTTTTTTTTTTTTTAAAGATTTTATTTATTTATTTGACAGACAGAGATCACAAGTAGGCAGAGAGGCAGGCAGAGAGAGAGAGAGGAGGAAGCAGGCTCCTTGCCGAGCAGAGAGCCCGACTCGGGGCTTGATCCCAGGACCCTTGGATCATGACCTGAGCCGAAGGCAGAGGCTTTAACCCACTGAGCCACCCAGGCGCCCCGACAGAGGCTCTTTTTACACCTCGAAGGGCGATGTGGATGGAAGAGCCCTCCTCTCCTGGGTGGGAAGAAGAGAGTGGGAGTCACCCCTCTGCATGTCTCACTCTGCTACCCAACCCCAGGCCCGCATGTGCCCAGATGGCAGAGGTGGTTCTCGAAGCCTCCTGGGTGTTAAAGGATCACACCTGGGCTTAGCTCAGAGCAACAGCCTGCCTTGGGAGCTGCCCGGAAGCGGGACGCTCATGATGGGAGGGGGGAGGACCTTTTCCCAATTGAAGGATAGGATCCTGTTAATTAAGAAGCAATGCTTTGTGCTGAAAAGGCACACATCCAGACCCACCCTTTAATCTCTTCCGTTAGGATCACTTTTAAATCAGAGCAGCCGAGCTGAGGTTAGAGGAAGCATCTATTATTAACAGACAGAGAGAGGAGTGGGCTCCTAAGGGAGAGGCTGGTCAATCACCACACCAGGGAGGCACACTTCGGGGCTGATTCGGGCGCGTGAGCTGTGTGCTGTGCACGGGTGCATTAGTGATGCTGTGTGTGTGTGTGTGTGTGTGTGTGTGTGTGTGTGTGCATGTAGGCCCTCCATTCCCGCGGGTAGTCCCACGATACCTACAGGCGGCAGAGCAGGCCAGGCTGGGGGAGGATGGTGTAAACAGGACAGAGCAAACCCACCGGCTGAGCCGCTGAGGGGACCTCAGGGACGAGGGCGGCGAGCAAACTATGAGGCAGAAACGTACCAGCCCCCACCAGAGACCCAGAAAAAGGAGCAGATGTGGTCTTTGCCCTTCAATGTTTTCAGCTTGGCCGGGGAGGAACATATACAAGTACTGAATGACACAGGGATAGTTTTGGAGCCAAGGGACCCCAAGGAGTCAACTCCATTCTCAACATGCTGCCTACCACGTGCGGGGGCTCCGGGTTGGACCAAGGGATGGACGATGTGCTCCCAGCTCTCTCAGATCCGGGAGGGAAGACAGAGAGATAAATACAGTCTAAGACCACAAGTCAGAAGAGAGAAGGCAGACTGTGCCCCAAGAGTCTGTGATTCTGTGAGCTAAGCATGGAACAGGTGCAAGAGACAGAGGCTGTGGAGAATGTGGGAAAGGAGAGGCGGGTATCGAAGGCTGGAGAAGGCTCTGGGGAGCTGACCTGGGGTTAAGACTCGAAGGGAGGGCAGGCTTGGAGCAACAAAGTCCTTCGTCTAGGCTGGAGAGGGTGATGACAGGGTCGTTATCAGGCAAAGGGGCACCACTGGTCAAGAGGGTGATGGTTGAGAGACAAGACGTTTTGGAGAAGCCAGATTAGAGAGACTTAAGGCCAAGCACCGGCTAGAAAGGCCCTGAGCCAAGGTCAGGAGTCCTCCGAGGAGCCAGAGCAGCCCCCAAGCTCTGGGACAGTCCTGTTGGCTGGAAATGAGCAAAGAACGAAGAGCCTGCGTCCTGCAGGTTTGGCTCTGGGGCTGGTGGTGGAGCCGCTAATTCTCGCAGAGTCTGAATTCCTGCACCGCCTTTGAGTTCCGTGGCGGGGGGGGGGGGGGGGAAGTGAACAGGCTCTGGCTGTGTGCCCACCTTTGACCGCCTCTGCAGGGTGATCGTTGGACCAGAAGCAGTGGCAGGTTACATAATGCAGGCGGGAAGAGGCCCTGGCCAGGACCTGCTCACCTGAAAAGGTAGCAGCGGCGTAAAGCCTCGGGAGCAGGAGGGCTGTGGAAGGAGGAGAGAGGAACAGATGGGGCGGGGGGCTGAAGGCAGGGGATGCCCAGTGTCCCGAGGCAATGGAAAGGCCTCTTTGGAGGGACAATTCTCAGGACATGCCACCGCAGGCAGTTGTCAAATGCCAGTGTTGGGCTCCTGGACACAGTAACCTTGCCCAGAGAGGTCTGTAACTTGGCAGTTCCTTCCCTAGTCACGCTTCCAGTCAGAGGACAAAAACAGGCTTACTTATCTAAACAGAAGTGTTCCCTTTCCTTTTCCCAATTATTAACCCGAGGTTGTTAAATAGCTTACAGGATCAGAGGTCCTTCTAAGAGGAGAAAAATTCAAAAAGGTCTTGGGCTCAAGGCCCACTTTCTGTCCGGTAAGAAGGGTACTGTCCTCTGCAGATAAGGCAACAGAGAAGCTAAGCAAGTTGCCCAAAGACACAGGCGAGTCAACAGCAAAGGAAGAGCAGGAATTAGCCTTCCAGAGCAGGGAGCGCTGTTCCCTGCGCACAGTCTCAGAAAGCAGGCTTCCATTTTCCGGAGAACTGATGACTTTCCATCAGCCCGCCCACGGGCTCACCAGTCTCCAGCCGGTGGCTGTCAGCAAGCAAAAGTCTGGGGACTGAGGCACCACCAGAAGGCACAGTTTCAGCTGAACCGCTGATGGGATCACTTGGGCAACTGCCCAAGAAAAGTTTTTTTTTTCTTTTTAAGTTAAATTAAAACCCACAGTATCAACTACTCTCTGAAAAGAAGAATTCATGCATCATTTAGATCAAACACACCCCTTTTCAATGTTCTAGGGATCACTGATGATCATTGAAAGAAACAAACCAACAATACAAAGTATTAACAACAAATGGAAGCCTCTTCCTGAATTTAGAGTCATTTGTGGGCAAATGGCTGGAGAGATTATTCCTCCTAAGAAAAACCTGCAAGAATTTATTTCAAACCAACTGCTCACTTCAACCTTCTCAAACCTAACATGTTCTTGCTTATCTACTGCTTTTCTTCTTAAGGCAGTAAATATAACAGAGCAAAAGTTCCACCAGAAAACATTTTGAAGGGTGCCTGGGTGCCACGGTCATTTGACTGACTGACTCTTGGTTTTGGCTCAGGTCATGATCTCCAGGTCGTGAGATTGAGCCCCATGTCAGGCTCCGCACTCGGTGGGGAGTCTGCTTGCAATTCTCTCTCCCTCTACCCCTTCTGCTTGTGCTCACTCTCTCTCTCTAAAATAAATAAATAAATCTCTAAAAAGAAACCCCCAAACCCAAACCCACACATTTTAAGATATGGATACACTGGGAGTGCTGGGAGGTGACCCTCAAACCCAGAGTGGTTCCTTCCTGTTCAGGAGAAAGGTCAAGGATCCAGCAAGTGGATCATCTCCCCTAAATGGACAAGGCATTGCCTTAGGAGGACTGCCAGCAATGTTCTACCAGCTCCCTTCAGCTCCACCAGGACAAAGGGCTGGAGTATGATGTGGGGACCAAGGACAAAGGTGGAGAAAGCGGCTGCCACATGGCAGGACAATAAAGGGGCGGGCTGTACAGTGTCTGAAATTAATAATAAAATTGACGAAAAGCCGGCCTGGTTTTACAGGCATCACGTGCCAGCAATCCTAAACAACATCAGTGATAAAACACTTGTCCTTGAAAAACGCTTCTTTAGTCTATGTTATAAACAATCGGCATCACTGCCACTGAGCATGGATAACACGTAGGTAAGGTTCACATTAGACTTTGAGAAAACATATCCTTTCGTAAACCTGGTTTTCTCCATCAAAGTCACTTGGAGAGCTCCTAGTGCACAGCCAGCCCCTAGGGCTGTGGAGTTGGCCACACACGGTCGTTTCAAGAGAAAATTCTCAGCAGTTCCGAATCGTGCACTGGCTTTGGACACTGTTTGCAGCTCCCGCCTCCCTGAGACCACGTTTCCATGTTCAGGAATTAGGTTGTAAGTGTGAACATTGGTAGTACGGGAGCACCAGGAAGCTGAGTTACTTCGGTCATTCCGTGTGGCCACTTGGGAGTTTTTATTTGTGTTTGAAGTTTAGAACAGTGACACAGAGTGTGAACTGCTAAGGGTACTATTTTTGCTTGGTAAGTATAATTTTTACTCACATGTGATATAGTTGACTAAGTTTGAATAATATTTTTCAACCAGAAGCTTATTTTTTATTTTTATTTTTTTAAGATTTATTTACTAGAGAGGGGGGAGGGGAGGGGCAGGAGGAGAGAGAGAATCTCAAGCAGACTCCCCACTGGGCACAGAGCCCAATGCAGGGCTCAATCTCACCACCCTGAGATCACAACCTGAGCTGAAACCAAGAGTCAGATGCCTAACCGGCTGAGCCACCCAGGAGCCCTAGAAACGTCTTTTTTTTTTTTTTTTTAATGTATTTATTTGACAGACAGAGATCACAAGTAGGCAGAGAGGCAGGCAGAGAGAGAGGAAGGGAAGCAGGCTCCTTGCTGAGCAGAGAGCCCGATGTGGGGCTCAATCCCAGGACCCAGAGGCTGAGGCTTTAACCCACTAAGCCACCCAGGCGCCCTTGAAAACGTCTTTTTAAATGGTTGAGGGATAGTGTTTAAAATTTAAAAAAATTTAAGCAATAAAGTGGTAGATCCCTGTAGGGCTTAGTGGTTGCTAGATTATAGGCAACTCCCGCAGATGTTTCACTTTTTTTTAAAGTAAGTGAACAGTGATTTACATAAATTACATCAGGCTTCAACCAGTGATCAAAATTCAGTGGATATAAAAACTAGCAAGAGGGCCCCTGAGTGGCTCAGTCAGTAAAGCGTCTGCCTTTGGTTCAGGTCATGATCCTGGGGTCCTGGGATGGAGCCCTATGTCAGGCTCCCTACTTAGTGGGAAGCCTGCTTCTCCCTCTGCCTGCTTGTGTACTTCTTGTGTACACTCCCTCTGCTTGTGTACTTTCTCTCTTTTTCTGTTAAATAAATAAAATCTTTAAGAAAAAAAATAAGTTGAGCTTTTTTCCTGTTTTGTACTTTAAAATTTACTTTTTTTTTTTTTTTACATTGTGGCATATTTCTATGCGTAGCATTCAATAAGAGAAACATTTTGTTACTTCTATTTCCTTTTTGGCTATCATTATGATCATTTCATGATCATTTTTTTTTTTAAGATTTTTATTTATTTATTTGACAGAGAGAGATCACAAGCAGGCAGAGAGGCAGGCAGAGAGAGAGGAGGAAGCAGGCTCCCTGCTGAGCAGAGAGCCCAATGCGGGGCTCGATCCCAGGACCCTGGGATCATGACCTGAGCTGAAGGCAGAGGCTTTAACCCACTGAGCCACCCAGGTGCCCCTCATGATCATTTCTGAAGGGAGTTCTGTCATGGAAAGGAGGGGACAGTGAAGTGACAGGTACCTACGGCTTGTACCCTTTCCGTAAAGGGGCTCGTGATGAGAGAGCAAAGCCCTTCAACAACCTGCCAGGCGCATGCACCACACATCTGCACAAGAATGCAGATCAGCTTCTCCCCAGACCACCAGTTTCTCTGCTAATGCTCGATGTTCCTTTCTTTAAACATCGACTCACGCAGCAGCGACAGTGACGGTGAGTTCTAGAATGCAGAACTCAGCGATGTGAAGGTTCGTGATAACTTGGCAGGGCCGGGGATGGGAAACCCGAGCAGGGCCCGCAGAAGGTGGTGCCGCGCTGGGGTCTGGCCCTTGCCCAGGCCTGAAACCAGAGGCTGGCTCTCAGCAGCCAGAGCGTGTGGTCCCTGCTGAGCCGGGACCTACTTCCCGGTCTTCGGGCAGGGGAAGCGGGCAGGCGTGACAAAGCAAAATTAAGTGGATTTGGAGCGAGCCCACATCGGAGGAGCTTCTGAACGGTGCTCACCTTTTACCAGGGACAGGAGGCAGACACCATGAATAGAGGAAGTGTAAAATCTTGGAAATTAAAAGATCAATGGTGGATAGGGTAGTGAAAAGAACACAGGCTTTGAAGGTGAAAGGTCTGGGTTCGGATTTTGATTCTGCCATTTATGGGCTGTGTAATCTTGGGCAAGTGACTTAACCATTCTGAGCTTCAGTTTATTTGTTTGTAATGTGGGGCTATAACCCCACCTCTAAAAGCTGTCCTGAGATGAAACAAAATCGTGTCTCTCCTCTGAATACCTAAGAGCATCTTACTTCTCCTTTAGGTTTCAACAATGGCAAAATTATCTACAGGGACAGAGCCAAAGACTCGTGTGGCTTATGCAACAACCCCACCCCCGCCCCGCCCCTGGAGGTGCCTTGGTGGTCAGGTCAGGCCCAGAGACTTCTCTAAGAATGCAGAGTACAGCCTGGATTCAGCGGAGGAGGGCAGGCACGCTCGGAGATCACGGAGGTGGCAAGAGTGTCAGAGATGTTTTAAGAAACAATCTGGCTGGAAGAGAAGGAGCGAGCTAGGATGGTTGACCAAAGGGGGCATTTGTTTTGTTTTAAAGACAGGAATCATTTAAACCTCCTACATGCTGACATTGAGGAAGGGGTCAGGAGAGGAGGAGAAGACAGAAATAGGAGAAGGGGAAAAATAAAAGTGAAGGAAGCCTCCCAAATGGTGGGAGAGGTGGCAGAATGGAATTCCAGGCACGGAGTTGGAGGGGGCTTGGACGTAGCCACACTGCCCAGGAAAGGGGCAGGGACACATGCACAGCGAGAGCTCCGGCTGGAGCAGAACAGAGCTAAACGAGCACTTGGCGTTCGGGTCAGCCTAGCATAGCACCTTGACCGTCCCCAGCCCCACCCAGGGGATAGACATTGCTTCCTTCCTCCTTCCTAACACTACCAAATCCCAATATCACTGCCCCCCCCAACATTAAGGACTGTATTTTTCCATAACAAATCCCACTGGTTCTATTCCAAACGAGAGCTCAGGGGTGGCCTGATACTCCCGCCTTCCCCTCATTATTTTACTTTGAAAAATTTTAACTCCCAGGCAGGCTGTACAAATAATACAGTCAGCTCCTAGGTACCCTCCTGAATCCACCAGTTATAAATATTGTCATCATTTGATTTCTCCCCGTCATTCTCTGTATATTCACGTATAATTATACATAGATACAATTTAGTTTCAAACAATATTTTTCTGACTATAAAAGCAGTCTCTGCTTATGTAATCAAGTAAAACATACAGAAGTACTTACCTATAATCCTACCACTTGAGATATCGCTATTAATATTTTCATGTATGGCCCTTTGTTGTTGTTGTTTTCAGTTTTTTTAAGTCGACTCCACACACGATGTGGGGCTCGAACTCATGACCCTGAGATCAGAAGTTGCATGCTCTACAGACTGAGCCAGCCAGGCAGTGCCCTCCCGCCCACCCCCACCCCCGCCGCCCACATGTCCTTTTTGGATCTTCATATGCATTTTTAGACATAGTTAAGATTATACTAAACACAGAATTTGTACCATGTTCTTCTACTATGTCTAAAGTGTTTTCTCAAGTCATGTAAATTTCCATAGACAATTTCCAATGGCTACCCACCGTTCTACATAACCATTTCCCTGAGGAAATGGCCTGCTTCCGAGATTTCCTATACTAACACCACTTTGGTGAACTTCTTACTAAATACATCCTATTCATGTTCCTAATTATTTCCTTAGGACAGATTCCAAAAGTGAAACTCTGAGGTCAAAGAATGGTGATATATACTTTTATTTTCTTTCTTTTCTTTCTTTTTTTTTTTGAATAGGCTCCATGCTCAACATGAGGCTTGAACTCATGACTCTGAGATTAAGGAACCCATGCGCCACCGCCTGAGCCAGTCAGGCGCCCTTGGAGACTATTATTTTAAAGCTTCTCTCTACATCCTGCCAAACTGCTACCTGGAAATTTTTCCAAACATTTCCTGCCACTGGCATTGCACGGGAGCAGACCTAACATCACTGAACGGGGTGGGTGCGGGGGGCACAGGCAGGGAGAGGTTTGACCCTCCCAAATCACCTGTGACGGTGGAAACCAAATGAAGGGGTAGAGAAACCCCGCCTCTCTGGGCTTCTCGTTCTGGCCCACTGCGGGCACTTGAGAAACGGTCACTGCATGAGCAAACAAATCCACAAACATGAATTTCTGCATTCCTATCACATGTCCAACACAAGCGACAAGGAGAGAGAAGGGAAAGAAAAAGCAAGGGATCGTGGGATGAGAGGCGCTAACTGTGCGTGCAGGAGTCAAAACTAAATTCGCCCACATACAATATGGCCAGTTTTCTCAGGACAACCTGCCCACAGCTTGTGCCGATGTCTGCCGATCTCCCTCTGCGGCAGGTAAGCCTCCATCTGATTCAGCTCCGAATTCCAAGCAGTTAGGAAGACGGAAGATGCAGAGGGGGAGGGGGAGAGTCAGGTGTGGCATCCACCGCCAGCCCCCAGCCCTGCCCAGAGAGGGGCAGCAACATTACCTAGGGAAACAGGGAGGCCTCTCGCAGCTGATTCCTGCCGGGAGCTGGTTGTCCAAGAGCCGGCCTTGGCCACCGAGATGATGGCAGTTCCCCACCTCAGCGCTTTGCAGTGGACGTGCTGTCACTTCATTGGGATGATTTTCCATAAGTGACTCCTGGTTGTCATCCAGATTCCAAACGGGCAGGAGCAGCCCCTACTGGCAGAGATGGGCTGGATGGGGGCTGCAGGGAGGTAGTGGGGACACACCTGCCTAAGAGTGGGATGGCCCTAGGGAGGGCAGGAATGACATCACAGTCGCCCTAGGAGAAGGGCCAGGTCTGTGAAGTCATGGAGTTCTGGGGCCTTTCTCCCCCTGCTCTGGGCACTGGGTTATTGGTCTGTTTTTGCTTTCGAATGGGAAGTGATGGACGAACAGGCAAAGAGGAGAGGGGAGGAGGCTGGGAAGGCAGCCCATCACTGTCCGATACTGGGGAGCTCCTACGCCCTCCTCCACTCCCATGAGCCCTGCTAAGGGAGGATGAACTGAGCAAAGGAGCCTTCAGAGTCACAGGTGACTTAAACCCTACACTCATATCTGAATGGGCTTTGGAGATTCCAGACTTCGAGCACCTGATGGGGCACAGGGCAGGAGGCTCTGTGCCAGTGTCCCCACGGTGGGCTGGGGGCTGCCCTCTCTCCTCTTCCTGCAGATGGGCTCTGGTCGGATTTCAAGCGAGAGAGGGCTTAGTTGTCAAATGCAAAAAGAGGGCTTCTGAAATCCAGAATGTACTTAAGGATCATGTCTTTTCAATGCAAACACTCAGCTACCACTTGGGGCCGGCAAGCCTCTTTATTTTATTTTATTTTATTTTTTAAGATTTTATTTATTTATTTGACAGACAGAGATCACAAGTAGGCAGAGAGGCAGGCAGAGAGAGAGAGAGAGAGAGGGAAGCAGGCTCCCTGCGGAGCAGAGAGCCCAATGCGGGGCTCAATCCCAGGACCCTGAGATCATGACCCGAGCCGAAGGCAGCGGCCCAAACCACTGAGCCACCCAGGCGCCCCTATTTTATTTTATTTTTATTTATTTATTTGACAGAGAGAGAAAGAGAGATCACAAGTAGGCAGAGAGGCAGGCAGAGAGAATGGGGGAAGCCGGCTCCCCGCTGAGCAGAGCCCGATGCGGGGCTCCATCCCAGGACCGCGAGATCATGATCTGAGCCGAAGGCAGAGGCTCAACCTACTGAACCACCCAGGTGCCTGGCAAGCCTCTTTTCTAAGCACATGACAAGACTGAGTTCATTTCATTCTCTTCCCAACCGCAGGAGGTGGGTAGTATGATTTTTACACCAATTCTACAAATGCAGAAACTCAGGCACAGACAGGCTGAGCAACCTGCCCACATTCACACAGCTAGGACACGGCAGGGCTGGGATTTGAACCAAGGCACTTGGTTCTAGAGTGTGGGCGTGAAACCTCACTTCCATGTTGGAGAAACTGTGGGAGAAGTTGTTTCCCAGAAGCGATGGCTGAGTTCTCCTTCCCATGGGTTTGTACGGTTCAAGAAGGGGGGCCGTTCCTAAAGATAGCAGGGGGTAGGTCAAGGTCACATACAGTGGCAATAGTGGCTGAGTCCATGAACCTTGCAGTGTTCTTATGAGCTGCAGAGGTGAGAGAGATTTTAATGAGAGACTCAGATTAAAGCCGCGAAGCCGTGGAGAAGCCCTGGGGGCGGGCTGGTTGGGACATTCCCTCAGCACCCATAATCAAACCTGGCATGGTGGGACCACATCCAGGCCGCCCCGACCCTGAGTCTCAAGAGTGAATGCTACGGGGCTTCTCAAGAGTGAACCAGCTGTGGAGGGACCACCGTTTCCTGATGATTCTGGGGAACTGTCCTAGCCTAGCGTGACATTCCTGGTGGGGATCCATCCCCAACCTCAGCCTCATCTCTGGGCCACATTCCCATCCTGTTCTCAGGGAAAATCCCCGAGTCATGACAGAGGACACAACTAATGCTGGAGAGAGGCCTTTAGGTAACACCTGTTCTGGGCATCTTCTCTCTCTCTCACTTTTTAAAAAGATTTATTTATTTAGTTGGTTAGTTAGTTGAGAGAGAGAGAGAGAGAGAGAGAGAGAGCATGAGAGGGGAGAAGGTCAGAGGGAGAAGCAGACTCCCCATGGAGCTGGGAGCCTGAGGCGGGACTCCATCCTGGGGACCCGGGATCATGACCGGAGCTGAGGGCACTTCCCCAACCAACTGAGCCACCCAAGCGCCCCTAGGCATCCTCTCTTTAAAGAGAAGGTCAAGTTTCTTGATTGCAGCTCAGGCTATGATCTCAGGGTCATGAGATCTAGCCCTCTGTCGGGCTCTGCTCTCCATAGGGAGTCTGCGGGAGGATTCTCTCTCTTCCTCTCCCTCTGTGCCTCCCCACGCACTCACACACGCACACTCTCTCTAAAATAAATAAATTATTTTTTAAAGTGTCAAGATGCCTCAACATAACACCTTCACTGCACCTATAAAATGGACTTATAAAGCCACTGCGTGTGTGTTTCTTCTCTAGCTGGAATCAGCGTCCTAAGGACCAGGATTGAGGGTTTCCAAAGCACGTAGGAGATATTCAGTTGGAACTGCTGAACCTTTTCACACCTTAAGGTATAAATTATTTAGACATCATGGCTGGGAATTTTGATAAAAAAGCCCCAGTTGGAAGATGGCCACCAAGAGGCATCAGACGAATGGAAGCCTGAAAGAGCCACATATAAGGCCTTCAGGAAGAGGGGCCCAGAGCTGTCCAGAGCCAGCCATGTCATAGGCCACAGAGAGGACTCAGAGTATACATCAGTCAAAAATCATTGGCCAAGGGTCATGGGCTTAGGTGCTTTGAACCTCCCTAAGGGGACTGTCAGTCCCTGCTTCTCACTTCCAGAAGGATGGCACCAAAAAGCCCAAAGCTGACACCGAGCGGGTCTCAGCCTCAGCTCTTTGAGTAAATGTAACTGTCACTCCACTGGGATGATTTTCCATAAGGGACTCCTGGTTGTCACCCCGACTGTAGACCAGCAGCGGCAGGACCAGGACCATACGTCCTTCCACTAAGGTCTCAAAATCCCCACCTCAGGAAGTTCTTCCTGCTGTCTAGCTTGAATTCCTCCAGACACAGTTTAAACCAAACAGTCTGTGAGTTATATGGCAGAGTTTTAAAGCTTCTAAATTAGTAACCCATACTTGGAAATTTAATCTAAGTACAATTTATTTTTTTAAGTTGCTAAGAGAATGGATCTTTTTTTTAAAAGATGTTATTTTATTATTTTTTTTTCTTTTAAAGATTTTATTTATTTATTTGACAGAGAGAGATCACAAGTAGGCAGAGAACAGGCAGAGAGAGAAGGGGAAGCAGGCTCCCTGCTGAGCAGAGAGCCCGATGCAGGGCTCGATCCCAGGACCCTGAGCTCATGACCTGAGCTGAAGGCAGAGGCTTAACCCATTAAGCCACCCAGGTGCCCCTTAAAGATTTTATTTTAAAGTAATCTCCATACCCATTGTGGAGCTCGAACTCCCAACCCTGTCCCACGCTCTACAGACTGAGCCAGCCAGGAGCCTCTGAAGTACAATTTCTGATTTATCTTGAGAACTTGGAATGATCTGGCCAGGCTGGGCCCACACTTGCACAAGACACCACCATAGGCTGGGGGCTCCCCAGTGCCAGTCCCATGGGGGCATTAGGCGACATGCTTCTTGTTTGGGCTCTTTGCACCTTGTCCCTGAGGGTCCCAAGCCATCTGTTGTCACCCAGTTACCTAAGCCATCACAAACCCCTGCAGATTTCCCTCCAAGCCCCGTGACCCCAGCCCAGGCGCTGGGCTTCCTCCAGGGAAGGCTGCCCAGAGTGGGTCGTCTAAGGGGAGGCGGGACTGCAGTGTCCCGCATGCCCAGTGGCTGCGGAACATCAAGAAGCAAGCAGTCTCCATGCTCTGGCCCAGCTTGTCTCGTAGGACACATTCCCGAAATGGCTGCCAGGGCTTTGCCTCCGGGTCTGGAGAAGACAACTTTCCTGTAAGGGATACTGACGGCCTGTGTCGGAGGAGAAAACTTCCCACCGCCGGTTCTGAGCCGGCGCTCATGGACGGAGACACGTGTCAATTGCGTGCCCAAGTCTACATGGAGGAGCACAGAGAGGTTCTTGTTCTAGTTCTTTTCATTATAAATCCTGCTACAAGGACAACGGAAGGGAAATGGTCCCACATTTTCACTGAAAAGTCTGGGGAGGGGACGAAAGAGTAAACGTCTTTGCGATCAGATTTTCCCACATTCACAGTTGTCCCTTATTAACTATTCCCGGCTTGCTCATGATGCTGTGGAAGAATTGTGCAAAGATGCATGCATTTACCACAGGCGGGCCTTTTTGACATTCATTATGAATTTAATTATTATTAAATACCCACAGTGTGCCAGGCGCCGGGCAGCAAATGAGGGGCAGACGGGAGGAAGGCTCCATGTCGCCGGTCAGTTGTCCCTGTAATTGCTCAGCCCCGCTGCTACGTTCCCAGGCCCTGCAGCTGGAGCCTGCCCGGCCCCCCTGCTCTCTTAGGACTTCAGATGGGTTCCCTGAGGGTCAGTGGGTGACGGGGGAGGGGCGGATGTGTCTGTGGATTCCCGGGCACTAGGAGGCGACTGCAGGCAGCCTTATTAGAGCACTCCAGTCTGGTGTCCCTAAAGGACAGGGGGCAGAGCTGAGCCCCTGAAATCAGGCACAGTGTTGAAGAGCCAGGCCGGAGGCCCACAGCTCGGGGAAAGGAGGCCCCTCGAGGCAGTGATGCTCTGGCTGCAGTGTCCTCCAGGCCGCGGATGAGGAAGGGGCTGCTTCACTGCTGAGTGTAAGGGACTGTGGGAAGGCTACCTAGCCACCCCGAGCCTCAGGTCCCCCAGGTGAAACAATGGCTAGAATTGCAAATTCAACATTTCATTTGGTGGATAGAGTGCTGAAATGAGATGAACCAGGCTAACACATGTTAGCCATCACCGTTTTTGTTTTTTTCTGTTGTTACTGTCAACTCCAGCCAGGCAGCTGGTCACCAGGAGCGAGGAGAGCAGAGGGCTTGGGGGAAAGCCCAATCCAACTCCCGAAACAAACAAAAACAGACACACCAAAGCGACCTGAGCCCTAGAATCTGTACAAAGCTTGTGCATGGCTCAGTGAATTGCAGGTGCACACGGAGCCCAGGAAAAACCTTTCCCGCACCTGCATTCTCCACCTACAGCTCAGCTGGAAGTTTCCCTTGTCTACCGCAGCCAGGTGCCCAGGCTAGCCCACAAAGGCCTAGCTCACGTCTCCGATAGACCTTAGCAGCTTTGAAGGGCCAGGCCCATCTTGAGTCCCCGTGAGCCCTTCTGAGCTGTGAGCCCACCGACCTCCACTAGAGCCCAGCAGCGAGGAGAGGAAGGAAAGAAATATCAGAGAGGCGGAGTAAGCAGCCAGCTCTGGTCAGGAGCCCAAAGGTTCCCACAAGCTCCTGTGTGGGTGTGGCTACAGGAACTAACCTGAAATGGGGCTCTCTGCACGGGGTCTGGGTCTTCCGAAGCCTCCAGGGTCCTCTGCAGGGTAGAGGGAGGGCCAGGATGAGGGCTCCCGCCTCAGCAGGGGTGAGGGTGCATGGGCAGAGGGAAGGGGGGCAGCCCCTTCCTCCAGTTCTGGCGAGTCCCGAGTCCAGGCCTGCTGGATGGGAGCGGAAACAATCCCACAGCTTGCCCGGGTGGAGGGGGCATGGCCAGGGCGAGGGTGGCCAGGTAGCGACAGGCAGGGCTGGAGTGGTCATTGTCACTGGCAGGTGGAGGGCCCACAAAGACTCAAAAAACACCGGAAGGATGGAAAATGGGAGTAATTCAGATAAATTTTTTCAAGGCGGTATCTGTATTTTTTTCTGATTATAAAAGTAACTCACGCTGCTATTAGAATTTTTTATGAGAATCTACTCATGTGTTACTAATAATAAGCTTTTGGACATACACACACACACACAGACTGGATTTGGGAAAAAATGCAAGCGCAGACAGTAGAAAGCGAGAGTCCCTCTATAACCCACCTTCAGTTCCACAGCCTGGCCTCTAAAAGTTTAATAACACAGGGGCACCTTTGCAGGGTGTCATGGGGGCTGTTCAGGAGTGTGACTAAGGGCTAGCCACTCGCTGTGCTCTGTCCTTTATAGGAATCATTGCCACTCCTTAACCACAGCCCTGAAAGGGAGGTGCTATTATTCCCATTTTTCAGATGTGGAACCAGGCTCAGAGAGGTCAAACAGCTTACCCAAGGTCACACAGCTAGGAGAGGGCAGCCAGGAGTCAACGCTGGTCTGCTCTCCTCCCAGGAGGGGGCTCTTGCTGCCGCATCTCATCCAATAATCCGGGAGAGCAGGAAGGAGGTAGGTAAACAGCATCTCATATCTGTTTCTTCAGTAAGACATAGTAACCAGGGAAAACTTTTGGTGCTAAGAATAAGCCAGGCAGGTGCAAAAAGGGACGTCCCCCTAGCAGCTTTTGTGCTAACACGGGGTGGAGGGGGCAGACTTTGGAAATGAAAGGCAAGTGGCTCCAGGAGCCAGCAATGGAAGAAATGGCCAAAAGTGGACAGAGAAATGAATGAGTCCCTCCAGCCTCTCCCGGGGCTCCCCGCAGGGGTGGGCGGAACGGGTTGGTGGTTGTGTAGCTCTTGCTTATACCGCAACATGTCCACGGCTGGGAAGTGCTTCATCTCCGTGGGCAAGAAAAAACTCATTAACCTAATGGATATTTTCCAGCAACAAATGTTGCTTCTGTGTTTAAGCACACCGGAGGGGAAAGCTATTCCATTAGGGACACCCAGGCATCCTCCAGGAATTGTGGACATGCTCTAGGAAAATTAGCGGGCGTTTTCAAGCAGCGTGAATGCTTCTCCTTTCAAAAGGAGGGAAGTCAATTCAGCCTGGCTGGTTTAATGAAAGTCCCTCGACTGGCCAGATGGGTCTAAGAGTGCCCCTCTGGTACCCCAGCCACTGCAGGGAGGCAATGCGGGGCCTTGCACAAGAGGAGGAAGGAGACCTGTGCTAGCTGAGCTTTGCTATGAACTTGCTGTGTGACCCTAGGGAGGTTACTTTACCTCTCTGGGCTATTACCTCATTTCTTAAGTGGCTCTGGCATCTGCTCAAATGCCAGACTCATGGGCCTTAACACCTTGCACTGGCCCCTCTGTGGATTTTTCTCAGTATAACCTCAAAGAGCAGGGGAGGTATGAGAGAGAGGAAGGTCCTTCGAGGAGGAGAAAAAGAAGTGAAGGGAAAGTGGTGATTCATTTTAAGGATGTCATACATTTGGGGCAGCTCCCAACACTTCCATCTTTCTCTGCTGGCCCCTTCTTTCTCCTCGCTCCCAACCCTCCCGTCACATGGTTGACAGAGGCCATGAGCCACCATCATGGGAACCCTGGTGACTCGGTCAGGAAGGCAGCAGAGGAGGTCTGGGCAGTGGCTAGTTGGTGAGACCAGGTGGCCTCTGGAGTTCAGGGTCCTACATGGTTCTGGGAGTTCAGAGCCCTACAGGCCAAGCAGAGGGAGGCTTAACCAACAAACAGTGGGAGATGCTCCGGCCTGATGGGGAGGAAAGCTACATTCTAGCAGGGGCTATGCCTGTCAGCTTCTCTGGAGAGCGCCAACAGGACAACACGGTAATTAAAACTGAAATGAGGCCTTTGGAGGATTGGCTAGAACGTCTCTGAGGACTGCTGTGTTGTTTCTGGAAGCAGAGACTAGAAGTGCCTTTTTGCTTCTCAGGGTGTGGGAAGTGTCCCGAGAGAGCAGGGACTTGGGGCCGTGTTCTCTGTGCTTCAAGGAATGTGGGGGATTCTGGAGGACCTCAGACAGGCCCTGGAATCGGGAGTGCAGTCGGCTCACGGAACTTACTCCAGAAGAGACAGGCCTCGGTGCTGGGCCAGGACACAGGCCCCTGCCTCGAGGCAGGGCTGTGGCCAGAAAAGGTACCAGCGCTTGGCCCCCACAGCGGAGGTTCTAGAATGGCAGCTTCCATTTTCTCCCCTTCCAAACAGGAAGTGCCACCTAGCCTACAGTGGGAGGATGAAATGAGGTCATTTGTGTGAAAACACTGAGAGAAAATAGCACTGGAGTTGTTTCTGATATAAAAGGATTGGGCATGAAGAGGGTCAAGTGGCATATCATTAATCCCCCGCCCCCGGGTGGGGTGTGTCTCACTCCCAATGCAGGCTACTAGCCACTCTGGGGACCCTGGTGGTGGCTCATGGGGCTAGTTTGGGTTGTCACGAACAACAGCAAGGCTTGGGCACTTAAACAACACAGTAGCCAACCTCTCTTTGTCCTCCTGCCCCCTCCCCTCCCCTACTTCCGAGGGAAGACTCCAGAAGGTGCTCTGTGTATTCAGTTACACTGTATATATGCTTCACACATACACTGTGTACTTGAGCTCCTGCTAAGTTATAGTCCTACAACTAGTTTGAAAAGTTCTCCTGTCTAAGGCAGTGCAGTGCCCAGGCTAGCCCACAAAGACCTGGTTATAGAGCTTCCATCTTTCTGAAATTAGAGGGTGAAGGCAGATCAAAACTTACCCACCAGGGGGGTCATGTCTGTCAGCTTCACCTGGGGGGGCCTTTGAAAGAACCCTTCTTCCAAATATTTTCATCCTTCTGAAGAGAGCTGGGGCCCAAGCATATATATGAATTTGGCTTTAAAAACATATACACAGGGGTGCTTGGGTGGCTCAGTGAGTGAAGCCTCTGCCTTCAGCTCAGGGTCTTGGGATCGAGCCCCACATCGGGTGCTCTGCTCAGCGGGGAGCCTGCTTACCCCTCTCTCTGCCTCCCTCTCTGCCTACTTGTGATCTCTCTGTGTGTGTGAAATAAATAAAAAAATCTTAAAAAAAAAATAAGTACAGAGTGATACTGACTTGTCCTGCCCGCATCCATGATTTCTCTCAACCAGAGGCTACCATTAAAACCTGATTTTCGGGGTGCCTGAGTGGCTCAGTGGGTTAAAGCCTCTGCCTTCGGCTCAAGTCATGATCCCAGGGTCCTGGGATCAAGCCCCGAGTCGGGCTCTCTGCTCCACAGGGAGCCTGCTTCCTCCTCTCTCTCTGCCTGCCTCTCTGCCTACTTGTGATCTCTGTCTGTCAAATAAATAAAATCTAAAAACAAAACAAACAAAAACCTGATTTTCATCTTTCCTTCCAGTCAGGCTCCATAAACACGGCCTCATTCACAGGCGTGCTCCCTCTTTCTGTACAAGAGGGAACACACGGTGGCCGCCTTGTTCCTCGATTAGCCTATCTGAGGGAGTGTCCACAGCAGTGCATTCTGCGGGGCAGGGGGGGGGGGGGCAGTTTAGTCAACCAGTTTCCCATCAATCATTTCCAGACTTTGGTGCAACAGATGCCTCCCCAGTGAAACCCCACACAGACTGTCCTTGCTCACACAGAAAGGATCTCTGCCACCTGGGCCACCAACAGAGGCATCCCGCTGTGCTTTTATCAGCAATCTTAGAATCAGCAAGGTTTAGTGTCTTTTCAGTCCCCATTGAAAACTTTTGCTTTTTTTTTTATCTTTTTTTTTTTTTTTTTAGATTTTATTTATTTGACAGACAGATCATAAGTAGGCAGAGAGGCAGGCAGAGAGAGAAGGCAGTGGCGGGGGTGGGGGTGTGTGTGCCTGAGAAGCAGGTTCCCTGCTGAGCAGAGAGCCCAATGTGGGGCTCTATCCCAGGACCCTGGGATTATGACCTGAGCCAAAGACAGAGGCTTTAACCCACTGAGCCACGTTTTGCCTGTGAACAACCTGCTTTTCTCTTTCCCCAGGCATGGGTATTCTGGTAAAACCTCTGGGGCAATCCTGGAGTGTGCCCGGACTCCCTATGTGTTCTGGAAGGCCCAAGACCCCTGAACCGCTAACACTGTGAGCACCCTTAAAATCCTGAGAGTCTAGAGGCGCCTGGGTGGCTCAGTCATTGGGCTTTTGCCTTCAGCTCAGGTCATGATCCCAGGGTCCTGGGCTCGAGCCCCACATAGGCTTTCTGCTCAGCCGGAAGCCTGCTGCTCCCTCTCCCCCTGCTTGTGTCCCCTCTCTCGTTGTGTCTCTCTCTGTCAAGTAAAAAAATTAAAATCTTTAAAAAATAAAATGCCGAGAGTCTGGGGACCACCTAGCCTCTGTGCAGGCCCCAGCACCCCTCAATGGCTGGGCCCAAAATTCCCCCGGGGGCAGCTGTGGTATCAGAAATGTGGAATCCCCTGAAGCCGGTGATTGGTAATATTTCATGTGGCTTATCTCGCAAGGTTTGTCACGGATGGGATCCGTTCACGCTCACCTTCTCCACCCTTACACAGAACTTCTGTTTTATAGGAAGTGCTCAAGTGACTGTTGAAAGAATAAATCATTAGCACCTGTCTAATTGCCCCCCTCTTTTGTCCAGAGGGTAGCTAGTGCGGTTCAAATGGGTTCAGTGGAACTGTGCTTACAAAGGATCCTAGTGTAAGGAAATCCACTTCCTGACAGCCTCAATCAGCTTTCTTGCAAATTTCTAAAGCCCCTTTCTTTGGCCCTGGCAATCAGGGTTGTCAGATAAAATACAAGGCACCCAGTTAAATCTGAGTTTCAGATAAACAACAACTGTTTTAGTGTAAGTATGTCCCGAAGACTGCATGGGGACATACTTAGTGTGATAGTTTCTGGTGGCCACGGTACCAAATTGCAAAGTGAGTGGCTTAACACAACAGATATTTCTTCTGTCACAGTTCTTGAGGCCAGAAGTCCAAAATCAGATCACTGGGCCAAAATCACGGTGTTGGCAAAGTCTCGCTCCCTCCCCCAGAAAGTTCTAGGAGCCAATCCTTTGTCTTGGAATCTTCCAACTTCTGGTGGCTGCTGGAATCCACATCATTCCACGTCACTCCAACCTGATCGATCACAGGGTCTTCTAATCTCTCTCTGCCGACTTCTTGTAAGGACACAAGTGACTGCGTTTATCACCCACCCAGATAATACAGGATAATCTCATCTCAAAATGCTTCAGAGAATGACATCTGCAAAGACCCTTTTTCCAAATAAGGGTCATATTCACAGGTCCTAGGGATTAGGATCTGATATCTTTGGGCGGCATTTTGTAGCCTATCACAATTATACTAAAAAAAAAAATGTTGTTTATCTGAAATTGAAATTTCACCAGGCATCCAGGGTTTTAATTTGCTAATTCTGACAGCCCTCCCTGGACCTGATTCCTCCTGAGGTGGCAGGAACTGAAGCCGTCTGTCTTCACTTGCTCATCACTCGTCCTGGAATGAGCTTGGGGACCATGCCTCAGACCCAAGCCTGTTCACCAAAATCTTTTGTCTTTGAAGTAGGGCTCATGGTTTATGGTGGCATTCCAGTTTTCAGGAGAATCTAAAGGCGTAAACTAATGCAAAGTCTTAGCTTTTTAAAAGATTCTGGCAAATGCGCGCATTTCCACTTTGAACACTCAAAACTTCATTTTTTAATTTATTTTTTTCTAAAGATTTTTTATTTATTGACATACAGATCACAAGTAGGCAGAAGAGGCAGGCGGGGGAGAGGGGGTGGGAAGCAGGCTCCCTGTTGAGCAAAGAGCCCAATGCGGGGCTCCATCCCAGGACCCTGGGATCATGACCTGAGCCGAAGGCAGAGGATTTAACTCACTGAGCCACCCAGGTGCCCCAGCACTCAATAATTCAAGTGCTGACTGGCCCCCCTCACCACTTCAGGTCTTAGTGTGAAAGCATTAAAAGGAAATATAGCATTGGATTTGTTTTCTTTCTTGTTGTTGTAAAGACTTTATTTATTTATTTATTTGAGAGAGAGAGAGAGGAAGAGAGAGAATTTGAAGCAGACTCCCAGCTGATCACAGAGCCTGATGCAGGGCTTGACCCCATGACTCCTGGGGTCACGACCTGAGCTGAGTCATTGCTCAACCGACTGGGCCACCCAGGTGCCCCCGTTGTTATTATTTTTAAAGACTTTATTTTTAAGTAATCTCTACACCTCACTTGGATCTCGAGCTCAAAATTTCAGGTCAAGAGCTGCACACTCTTGGGTTAAATGGGGGATGAGTATTAAGGAGGGCACTTGTGATGAGCACCGCGTGTTGTGTGAATCACTAACTGCTACACCTGAAACTAATGTTACACTATGTTAACTAACTGGACTTTATTATTATTATTATTTTAGATTTACTAATTTATTTTGGAGACAGCATGAGCAGGAGGGGCAGAGGGAGAGAACCCGAAGCAGGCTCCTTGCTGAGCATGGAGCCCAAGATGGGGCTCGATCTCAGGGCCCTGAGATCACAACCTGAGCAGAAACCAAGAGTCTGATGCTCAACTCACTGTGCCCCCAGGCACCCCAACTAACTGGAATTTATTTATTTTTTATTTTTATTTTTTAAATTTTATTTATTTATTTGACAGATAGAGATCACAAGCAGGCAGAGAGGCAGGCAGAGAGAGAGGAGGAAGCAGGCTCCCTGCTGAGAAGAAAGCCTGATGTGGGGCTCGATCCCAGGACCCTGGGACCATGACCCGAGCCGAAGGCAGATGCTTTAACCCCCTGAGCCACCCAGGTGCTCCACTAACTGGAATTTAAATAAAAACTTGAAACTATAAAAAAAAAAAAAAAAAAAAAAAAGTTGCATGCTCCACCAACTGTGCCAGCCAAGTGCCCCAGGACTGTATTTGATAGAAAAGGATTAGGCATTAAAATCATAAAGTGGGGGGTGCCTGGGTGGCTCAGTGTGTTAAAGCCTCTGCCTTCGGCTCAGGTCATGATCCCAGGGTCCTGGGATCGAGTCCTGCATCAGGCTGTCTGCTCAGCGGGGTGCCTGCTTCCCTCTCTCTGTCTCTGCCTGCCTCTCTGCCTGCTTGTGATCTCTGTCTGTCAAATAAATAAAATATTTTTTAAAAAAAATCATAAAGTAGGTGTCTGGGTGGCTCAGTCAGTTAAGCATCTGACTCTTGATTTTGGCTCCAGTCATGATCTCAGGGTGGTGAGATCAAGCCCCAAGCTGGGCTCTACAGTCGGCTTGGGATTCTCCCTCTGCCCCCCGCCCACTCACTTGCATGTGCTCTCTCTCTCTCAAAACAAATGAATAAGTAAAATCATAAAGTGGCCCATCACCCACAATTATACAAGTTATACACCTGTTTCCCTTTCCATTCTCAAGTCTCTTGAAGAAAGGCCTTAGGTTTTAATCAGTATTGGATTCACGCAATCACCTGTCCATTCATTCTTTGAACAGTCATGGAGCATCTATTCTGTGCCATGGGCTGTGCCAGGCACTGAGGCTACAGAGACGAGCAGAACATCACCCAATGGATGGATGTGGTCAGGCACTGGCTCCCCGGAGAAGTCAGCAGTGGTCTCAGAAGAAGTCATGGAAACTGAACACAACATAACGGGCCCTTGTGATGTGAAAGCAGAAAGCATGAATCGATTTGCTTTGAAACTAGTCGTACAGAGAAAACCCCAATTAATTTACTAATTATCTTTAAATTCTAGCAACCATTTTTAGCTGTTAGTTAAGGAAAAAATAACTTAGTTAGTTAGTTAAGGAAAAAATAACAAGATGTGATGCTTAGCCTGGTCTGCTGTAACACAATAGAGGTGTCTTCCTCTCTCTGTGTCTCCCAGATCCCTGGAAATGTGGGTGACGGCAGCAAAGGTGAGCCCAGCGGTTCAGCACAGAGGGGGGATGCTTGGACTGGGTGATTTCTTCCTCACCTGTGTTCCCCATTCCTAGGGTGCAGGGAGCATTTCAGGGGGGCACAAATGATGCCCACACCCCAAAGATATCTTATGATGAATAGACTTTTAAGAAGAAAAAGCAATCTCTTCATTTAATAATCATAAAGCTAAAATACCAGGTCACTGCCATATATGTATAATTTTTTTTTTTTAATCAAAAAGCACTGGCCATAGGATCCCTCAGGCTAAAGCAATGGAGGGAGAGCCAAGGATAGAAAAGCCAAGGCGAGACTTGCTCTTGAGAAGCAGAAGTTCTGGGTTCAAATTCCCTGTCAGTCTAACACTAGCCATGTGATTCTGAGGTGCCTCTTAACCTCGCTGAACCTCAGTTTCATCATCTGTAAAAGGGAAAAGAATTTTTACAGGCTCACATCAAGAACTAAATGAGACCATATAAACTCCAAAGGACTGTCTGCTTGTTAGCAATTTGGGGAAGGGGGGTCCCCCTAGCACCTAGGGACACCTCCTAGCACCCTGACATCACACGAAGTAGGCCACCCACATGTGAGCTGTGCCCCACGCCCTGTTGTTATGTGTGACTGAAGGCTGGGAACGGTGGCCAGGAGAGGCCTGGGTGTGTAAACTCAGGGGAGATGACATTCAGCTTCCCAGGTGGGGTCTACAGGGAGAAATTGAATTCAAAGTGGGCGTTTTCCCATTTTCCCTGGGCCAGGCCCACTGTCTGCTCTTAGGAGAAGGGGTGACAGTGGAAAGGGCTGGGTGACATTAGTCAGCCTCAATACAACAAAAACGTTCCTATACAACTCCCCTCTCCCAAATACCTAGATAAGAGTGTTTAAAAGTAAGTCAGCTTTTGAAATGAGACTGATCATTCCCTAATTAGTCCAAATTAGAACATTATTAGTGTATCCAGAAAGCCAGGTCATCCCAAGCGTTCTCTGCAAACTTGGGCCCATGGGGACAGGGTCTCCCCTCCCCAGAAGGGAGCAATCCCAGGAACCTCAGTCATTAAGTCCCAGAGACATAGGGTCTGGTGCCTATAATGTGGCCATAACCTTTGATGATGAATGAGCTCCCAGCACCGGGAGGCCCAGATGTGGCCAGCATGCCCCGGCCTGTCCAACAAGTGAGACAGCAGCCCTCTGCTCAGCGTTCCCATGCTCCTAACTTTGCATCCAGTGCTTTGGGCAACGGGGCCCATACCCAGATTCTTTTTATTTTTTTTTTTTTAAAGATTTTATTTATTTATCAGAGAGAGAGAGGGGGAGAGAGCGAGCACAGGCAGACAGAATGGCAGGCAATTCAGAGTGGTTACCTTGCCAAGTCATAAGCTGGCAAATACAGAGCTTGCTCTAGAATCCAGCTATTCTGACTCTAAATTCAGTTATGTAACACATATCCCTTGCTTGTTAAGTGTCCCAAAGGATACAGAACTTTTTTTTTTTTAAGATTTTATTTATTTATTTGAGAGGGAGAGGGGGCGAGAGGGAGCACAGGCAGACAGAATGGCAGGCAGAGGCAGAGGGAGAAGCAGGCTCCCTGCTGAGCAAGGAGCCCGATGTGGGACTCGATCCCAGGACACTGGGATCATGACCTGAGCCGAAGGCAGCTGCTTAACCAACTGAGCCACCCAGGCGTCCCCCATACCCAGATTCTTGAGAGCTAAGCAGGCTGGCACTCAGTGCCGGGATCAACAGTGTTCCTCCAGGTGGTCCCATCTTTTAGTTTGGGGTGCTTTTAAGAATTTTCTTGAGGGGCACCTGGGTGGCTCAGTGGGTTAAAGCCTCTGCCTTGGGCTCGGGTCATGATACCATGGTCCTGGGATCGAGCCCCACATTGGGCTCTCTGCTCAGCGGGGAGCCTGCTTCCCCTTCTCTCTCTGCCTGCCTCTCTGCCTACTTGTGATCTCTGTCAAATAAATAAATAAATAAATAAATAAATAAATAAATGATTTTCTTGAACTACTCAGACTACTCACACCCTGAATACAATTTATAGTCCGAAATGATCACGGTTGTCTTTCTCCCCACCCAGGAAAACCCAACAAAAGAAACCAGGGTGAGATCTCATCCATGGTATATAGTTTACTTTAGAGCTAATGGATTTAAAAAAAAAAAAAAAAGCCAGGGAGGAGGGAGGCAAGAACAGAACTGAGAAATGGTTCTTGTTTTCATTAGATGCAAGGGTGACTGTAGGAATTTCAGTGCCACTAACATGCCTGGTGAGGCTGCGGATTCTAATTTTCCACTATGTGTGGCCCCCAACCCTGTCCATGTGGTCCCCCCTTCTCTGCTCCCCATTACTCCCTTTTTTCCTGGTCCTAGAGGTGAACAGCAGTGGTATAGACACGGGAAATAAAGTGGATTGTTGAGGGAGGAGGCTCCGACAGTACACCAGGAGGCTGACTAATGCCACCCAGCCCCTCCTTTCCACGGTGACCCTTTCTCCTAACAGCAGACAGTCGGCCTGGCCCAGGGAAAATGGGAAAACTCCCACTTTGAATTCAATTTCTCCCTGTAGACCCCACCTGGGAACCTGAATGTCATCTCCCCTGAGTTTACACATCCAGACCTCTCCTGGCCACCTTCCCCAGCCTTCGGTCACACATAACCCCTCCAAAGAAGTGTGGCAGGTGTGGGCCTTTCTCATGTTTTGTGCGAACGGGAAGAAAAATGAGCTTCTCTGTTGGATAAGTGTCGACCTGCCCACGACACTAAATTTGGTTCTGCCGTCACCGGCGACTTGAAGCGGCAGCCCAGTTTAGAGGCTAGCTTTCGGTTTAAAATACTTTCTCCAGGCTCAGGTTGCATATGACCCATTCAGGGAGGCTGGAGGGCACAGCTTCTCTGGGCATTAGCGCTAAAGACACATCTGTTGGCGTGGAGAGTGGCCTGCAGAGGGGAGGCATGAAGGCAGCGAGGCACGGGAGTTGGGGACAAGCATGACCTGGCTTCCTCTCCAGCTGGGAAGTCTCCGGGCTTCAGTCTGCTCCCCAGCAAAATAAGGATCATGATCCCTGCCTCGAGGGGGAGGGAGGGTTAAAAGAGGCCATGTTTTTAGTAGAATAAATGCAACCAGCTCGTACCATTATTACCAGCATCGTCATGCAACAGAACTAGTTTAGACCAATAGGGACTGTGTTCAGGCAGCCAGGCTGCTCGCAGGCTGCAGTGACACGCGTGCCCTGACCTACTACCCACCATCCCCAAGCACAAGAAGCACCCCCCCTCCCAGGGCAAAGACAGACAATAACCCAGCTCTAGCTCCATTCAAATTCCAAGTGCCTGCACTTCAATTAATGACACTTGGCTGAGCCTCTAGCCGCCCCACAGCCACCAGATATCACACCACCCAAGTCAACGTCTGCCTTTAATTTAATCACTCTTGCCTGAATTGGTTCCCACCCCGGGGCCAAACACGGAGTAGCCAGAAGAGGCTGCCCCTGGGCATAACTGAATAGGGGATTGTGTACCAAGTCCTGGTCTGATTAGGAAGAAAAACTGAAAACCCCTGCAAAAATGAAAAGACCGGGGCACCTGGGTGGCTCAGTGGGTTAAAGCTGCTGCCTTCTGCTCAGGTCATGATCTCAGGGTCCTGGGATCAAGCCCCGCATCAGGCTATCTGCTCAGCAGGGAGCCTGCTTCCTCCTCTCTCTCTCTCTCTCTCTCTCTGCCTACTTGTGATCTCTCTCTGTGTGTCAAATAAATAAATAAAATCTTAAAAAAAAAATGGAAAGGCCACCTGAGGGTCAGGATAGGGGTCAGGGAGGTCCCCTGCCCCTCTCCGGGTATCACTTCAGGCTACAGTCCAAACATGACCATCCTCTGTCCTGTCCTGCACCCCGGCTTTAGACCTCCTCTGCGAAGAAGGGAACAGAGGAGACCTGTACACGCTGACCGCAACCACCTGTCCAACCAGCATGGGCACAGGCCCTGCTGATGGCTGCTCATCCCTGCGAAGGAGCCTGCACCGTCCTGCTGGCAAGAGGGGAGCAGGGTGGCGGCAGCTGAATGACCTTAGGCATCGGGCTCCATTCGCCCTGTGGAGACTTCAGATCAGCGCCTGACTCTGGCTACCTGGGGCAGGTCTTCTAAGCCGCTCAAAGGAATTCTCATAGAATGTTTTATTTCAGCTCTGCAACTATCCAGTGAGAAGGGAGCCTGCATTATTATCCATTTGGGGGTGAGGGCATTGCAGGATCCCCATTTTGCAGATGGAAAAATGGAGGTACAGGAAATCTTCCACGTCGCCCCAAGTCTCTTCAGATGGTAAACAGGAAAGGCTGCAATTAAATTCAGGGTTTGGCAAGCAAGCCCATGCAGCGGGGGATAACAGGCCCACAAAATGAGGCAGGCAATGGCTAGCTTCTGGAATTCAGTCTTGCCAGCAATAAACGATAAGGAGACCTTTTTTTTTTTTTTAAATTAATGTATAATGTATTATTTGCCCCAGGGGTACAGGTCTGTGAATCATCAGGTTTACACATTTCACAGCCCTCACCATAGCACATACCCTCCCCAATGTCCACAGATCTCTCTCTCTTTTTTTTTTTTAAAGTTCTTTGTCACTTGGCCCAGATTATCAATTTATAACAAGAATCCTGCCAGTTAAAAAAAAGTTTTCCCATCAGACATCAAGCATCAGTTCATAATTATTTATAGCACTTTAGTGACACTGAAAGGGATTTATTTCAATGTATTCAGTCTTTAACCCTCTGCAGGGAACAGAGTGTAGTCATTGTTCCCTGCAGGGTTAAAAAGGGAGGGACTCCAGATACAGGAGGCCTGCAGAACTAAATCCAGTGGAGGCGCCCAGCAGGCCCATCCTGCAGGATTAACCCCCGGGAAAGATTAAATAGGGTTAAAGCAGGTTCAGGTGAGTCTGTGACTGATGACTCCATTATTCAAGTGGATTTAGAGATGTTCTGCAAAATCCTTCCTTTCTAAACTGGGCCCATGGTGAGGCACAGGCATGTGTCCTGGGGCCAGTGTGGAATTTCCCTGTTCCTAAGGAAAAGACGAGACAGAAGGTGGATGGCAGAAGATCTGGGGACTCTTCCAAACAACTATTCCTGGTGATTCTTGGCAACGGGAGCTTTGAAAGGGACAGGTTCACAATCAATAATTGCATTTATACTGCAATTATTACCGTGCCCCAACACAGATTATATACAAGTATTTTACTCATATATACAACCTTTGCTTGACTTATTAACATATCTCAATTTAAATTCTGATGCATTACCAATACTAAAGTTGAAAGCTGTCAAGTGTTCAGCAAACCTAATATAAAAAGTCTAGACATACATCAAATAAGGGAGTGAATATTTACATTTATTTTTTTTTTAAGATTTTATTTATTTATTTGACAGAGAAAGAAATCACAAGTAGACAGAGAGGCAGGCAGAGAGAGAGAGAGAGGGAAGCAGGCTCCCTGCTGAGCAGAGAGCCCGATGCGGGACTCGATCCCAGGACCCTGAGATCATGACCTGAGCCAAAGGCAGCGACTTAACCCACTGAGCCACCCAGGTGCCCTGAATATTTACATTTAAACACATAATTATAATTATGGGGCTCAGTTGGTTGGGTGTCCAACTCTTGGCTTCAGCTCAGGTCAAGATCTCAGGGTCCTGGGATCGAGCCCCATATTGGGCTCTGAGCTCAGCTGGGAGTCTGACTGCAATTCTCTCTCTTTCTCTCTCTCTCTTTCTGACCCCCTTCCCACACGTGCGCTTGTGCTCTCTCTCTCCAATAAAACAAATACCAAAGAGAGTCTTTAAATTGTAACTTTCCCTTGGGCATTAAAGCATTTGATTTGAGATTATTAATTAATCAATAAGCCTCTTTTAGAGGGGTAGGCTGTGGGAGGGGGCGTGAGTTAGGACGATGGTTTGGTGCCAATGTCCAACTGAGAACAAATGGAAATAAGCACCTCTGAAATGACCTACCCATTAGTGGCCTAACTGCGTTTGGTCCCGAATGATTCTGCTGACACATGAACTAGACCACTGGTTCACATTCAGGTCTTTTACCCTGGAGGAGGAACACAGTCCCACAGTTCTGTGAACCGGTCTTTCCCTGCACTTCCCTTTTGGCATAACGTGTTGGCTGGAGATCACATGACAGCAATTATGCACCCCAGGGGTCTTCTAATACCCTTGATGTCCTGGGGAGGAGGCCTCGAAGATGAAAGGGCAACCCTGGGCTTTTTATGCTACAACTGCAGACAAGTCCATAGACAACATCATCCAGACTTCCTGCGAAAACAGAAAACTGGGCTCCAGGTAGGTGGGCAGACTAGCAGCTGGGACCAGAGATAATTACGTCCCTCTTCTCTTAGATGCCAGCTTGAGCAGGAGAGGGGCAAGACCAAAGGAAGGGCCACGAATGCAGTCCCATTTCCAATGGCTTCAGATATAATTCTATCTTGCTGATTCAAAGTGGTTTTTAATAGTTGGATCTTCATCTAAAATTCCTTCACTAAGGGGAGTTCATATAGTAGATGGGATTTTATATTTATTTTGGGCTTTATAGGGAGAATTTTGCAACACCCCCTTAACCTGGGATTTTGTGTGAATGAATTCAAAGTGCTGATTGTCCTAGAAGGCAGGCAAGAGATGGGCTAGGCAGGAAAGGTGACTGCCCACCATTCACTTAATACCAGTCTCCACAGGGTGCTCAGTCCTAGCTGACACTGTGCAAGAAGGAGAAAGGAAAGACTGTAAATATTCAAGGGTAGGTCCACAAGGCCTGATGTCCACGGCCAAGGCCTCCTCCTACCACAGCCAAACTTCTAGGTCCATTGCCCTTGTGACCATAATCATATAATTTAAATAAGACACAAGCGGATGAGATTCAAGTGCAGAATGAAAGGCAAACTCTTAAAGTCATTCATTGGTTTTAGGAAAATCCAGCTGAACGCTTTGGAAAGACTTCATAAAACTGAGTAATTTTTTTTACTGTCAAAGGAGATATTAAAGACTGTGAATGAAACAGTAAAACTCGAGAGAGATACTGCATTCAGATTACTCGGTAGTGTAATCCCTCTTTCCAAGGAGCTGAAATCTGAAGTCTTAACAAGGTATTGTGAGTGTGGCTTAGGGAAGAAAGACAAGAAATTCCAACCGGCTGATCCAAACACCAAGAGTATCATTTCATAATGATTTTTTCTGCTTTAATGACTTTAAAAAAAAAAAAACTGACATAGTATGACCCTCAGTCTTCACTGCATAGATAAGAAGGCTTCTTAAACCAAATTTAGTAATTCAGATAGGAGCATACGCCTGGGATGCTTGGAGTCCCCTGGACTCAGAACATGTCCAGTTTGTTTTATTGAACATTTTTCGGCTTGACTCTTCTCTTGACCATGAAGCGCGCTTGCCGGTTTACCTACTTCCACATCCTGCTTAAGCATTTCATTTGTAAATCCTCTCCACTGCCTTCCTTTACTTTCCCGATCCCATCTGCGCTCGCTCTTAATTCGGTGAGTAGGCTAGTAGGATCTCCAAACCTGACACGCTTGCTAAGCGGGGTCGAGGTTCCCAGGATGGTGGGAGGGCGCGGTTCTGCTCCGGCTGGCGCGGAGTGTACACAGACTATTCCTGGCGTGGGGCGGATTTCAGGAAGGAAGAGGACAGAGGCAGGGACTGCAGATGATAAGTCACTCTCTGCTTGCCTGTAGCAAGAATTTCTGTCTGTACAATGAGACAGGGGTGTGTGGGATTTTCGGGGGACCCATTTCCACCCAAACAGCTGTGCCGGGCTCCAGGCAAGTTGGGCAGCTGCCCACTCCTATCTTGGTCCTTAGTCAGTGCAACAATTTATCTGTTACAAGTGTATCCATCACCAGGGTCAGGAGATGTCTTTGTACATTCATCCAATCTCAAGCCTTGATCCAGAGGCGGCTGCCCTTGGGACCATTCCCTAAGCAATTTATTATGTGCCAGGCCCTGGGCTAAGCCCTGCATTCTCCCCTTACCCCATTTAAGCCCCACAGCAACCAGGGAGATAGGTACTGCCATGCCCCCAAAAGTGGGGGAGGCAGTACTTGCGCCCAGGACTCTGCTAGAGTCCACATCCTTAATCACCGGCCAAACCTAATACCTCTCTCTGCAAGACAGGGCCCTGCCCCGAGGGCTTGTCAGGAAGAAACAGCATCTGCCTTTAAGGTGCTCACCAGACTTCCCTGAATAGCCAAGGCACAAAATACATTTCCGGGGGAATTCATTCTCTAGTGCCCCTGATTAGAGCAGCACAGAGCCCACCGAAATGTTAACACAGCAAAAACACTCAGATAAACCACCTGGAAGTCATTCAAGTTTGTATTTCGGGGAAGCCGGTTTTAGCTGCACATCTGCAGAATGTCTCCTAATCAGAGAACCCAGAAAGTTCAGAAACCATCTCAAGACGGCCTCTCCCTGCTTGCCCACACTCAGGTGGAGGCCATCTGGGCAGGAAAGGAACTTGGCCCAGGTGGCAGGAGCATGGTGTCTGGAGACAGGAAACGCGTGCTTGGACAGTAACCCCGCTGGCGAGGTAACAGGGGTGAGACGGGCATGTATGCTGCATGTCTGGTCGCCCACACAGGGCTGGCTGCAGGATTACAGTGGCCTCCGTTCTTCCCCCAGGTGGATGCCAGTGAGTTCCGGCGACGAAGGGTTCCAGGCAGTCCCTCTGTGCCACAGCATAAAGGAATATTTACTGTACAGACTGCGCCCCAGGAAGTGAGAAAAGCCTCCAGGCCCACCTTTGCCGAGGGAACCCTGAGATTCTTGCATGAGGCCCTTTCCCATGTCCACCCAACTCGACTCAGCCACAGAGTCAGAGCTGGTCCCATGGGCTGGTGCCAAAGCTTTGATCTCTCTGAGGGCACCTAAGATGAGGATCTGCTGCCCCTAAAACTTCACTGATTTGGCCCTGACCATAGCTGAGTCTATATCATGATTCCCCAGTCTTGATTTCCAGCCTTCCCTGAGCTGATCAAAACCAGCTGCTCCTTTGTACAACAGAGCCGTCTTGAACACCTAGGTCTGGGGGAAGAGGTTTAAGGTCCCTAGGATATTTTTCTCTTTGTTTTATAAACAGAGGTACAGAGGTTGAGTGAAATCCCTTGCTCCCTGTGCCAAGGCTAGATGAGAAATCACAAGCTTCACGTTGTGCTCCAATGACGGACTCTTTCAGAAGTCCATTTTGTGAGTCAGTGGCTTTGGAATCTTCCAATGGGTCAGTGTTACAGAGATCATGCGCAGGTTCCCAGGCTAGCCCACAAAGGCCTATTAAAGCCACGTGTAGTTGAGAAGAGGAGGAGGCTAGGGTTGGACTTCCAGCTCTACTACTCCCTGGCTGTGTGACCTGTAGTGAGTTACTAAACCTCTCTGTACTTCAGTTTCTCCATTCGTAACAGAGATAATAACAGCACCTGTTACGAAATGGGGGTTTGGGGAGGATGAAATGAGATCATCTCTGGGGAGCACTTACAACAGTGCCTCCTAAAAGACACTCCCTGAACATAAGTGCCATTATGATAAGAATGCCAGAGTAACAATGTTTCTGTAGCAGGACTTCTGACCCTGGCACAAGTGACATTTGGGGCCAGATACTCTGATGTGGGGGACTGTCCTGTGCATAGCAGGAGGTTTGGCAGCGTCCTTGGCTCCTACTCACTAGAAGCCAGTGGTACCTTCCCCAGTTGTGAAAATTAAAGACGTCTCTAAACCTCTCAATGGCCCTGGGGACTGAATACCACTGTTTTACAGGAATACACCCAAGAGTCCCAGCTGGAATATTTGGGTCCTCTCCTGGAAGCAGGCCAGCTGGTGAGGCAGCAACCCTCTCTTCCCCTCACCTGCTCAGGTATGCTCCTCCATGCCGGGGCTCCTGCAAACCACCAGCAGAAGCAGTGAGGCTGGCAAGTTAGAGAAGCAATTAACTAGGTGGATATTTTGGGGGATATGGAGAGGTGGGGGGGCACTTTTTAAAGTGGGATAATGAAAAAGGCAGGGCGGGAGGAAGGGGAAGGGGCAGAGACAAATGGGGTTTCCCACATCCATCCTTCTGACTTCTGGTGCCAGGAGGGCCTACAGTCCCAGAGATGGCAGAGATCAGTTCTGATCTGTTTCCCCCCAGAGCTATTGTGTGCTTTCTTTCCATCCTCTCTCCTGCACTCTTCTGGCCAGCTAGGGTGGGGTGAGCAGCGGGGACTGGGCTCTGGGGCCAGGGAGCGCTGTACTGGGAAGGGAGAAGGCTCAGAAGCAGAGTAGGGAGGGTGTGGAGGTGCACGAAGGAGCTCAGACTGCTTTCTGGCTGCCACTTGGATACCGAGCAGGGGACAAACTGGACTAGATTTGCCCCCAAACCTTATCGATGCCATGACCTTGAATATAGCCCCCTTCTTCTAGTTTTCTCTTTACCACCTTTTTGACCTGCATTTTCCCATTTTACCCAATTACTTGTTAAATGGGTATGGAACAAACACCTATTCGAGGTCTAGCACTGTATTAAGCCCCCGACGGTGTTTTGATTTGTTTTTGAGTGATTCTTTTTCAAGGTGGGCATAGGGAGAATACTATCTAGTTGGAAAACTATCAGGTGTTTAAGTAGAAAACTAATACATGTTCACACACACAGATGTGGAGCCACTCAAACCATATTCATATACATAAATGCTGAGGGAAGTTGTAATAAAACACAACTTTTTAAAATTTTCGACAAATGGGTTCATGAACTGATGTTAACAGGGCAGAAAGAAAATTCAGCCTAAACAAAGGGCACCAGGATCTCACTGCATCTCCCCGCTGGCACTGCCCTCCAAGGGTAGTGGGTCAAAGCACCCGTCCAATAGAAGGGGCTCTTTCCCCAGTCGGAATAAATCTGACCCTTTCTCAATCAAACTGCTTCTAAGTTTTCTTCTTGCAATTTGTGGGAATAATCCATTCCTTTTGTTCCTGTCAGGGATGCTGAGCCTGATACCTGAAACCAGTTCCAAGCCACGCCCTTCCACCATAGACAGGTGCCGGAGGAGGCGTGTGGGGGCGGGCACATACAGACAAGGGCTGTCACTTCTCCAAAAACCAGCAGAGCCAACAAAACTCTCCCGCAACTACCCAAAGGCAACCCCAAGAGCTAAGCCAGATTACTGCAGTAAACACAAGCTGTTTCAGAAGCAGCTGTAGGTAAAAGAATTGATGAGCTTCAGGAGTCACTTGGGACCAGCCACTGGGATGGGGTGGGGCGGGGTGGTAATTCATTTATTGTTTAGAGGCAGGGTCTGGAGATGGAGGAATGGATAAGCAATTCTTATCTAGCAAACCTAAGCAGCATCATAAATTGCAAAATAATACCTTCATTTATTTAGGTAGGAAAGACATTTCTCTTTCTGCCGTAGGACAGGTCGATGGGAGGGGGTAGCGATCAAAAACCCATCCTGCGGAGCCTGAGCACACACCCGAGGTGGCCTGGAGAGCCAGGCCCCGCAGTCGCTGTCCCAGGTTCCAGCCCAACTGAGCCCAGCTGGAGACCGCGCCTGGAGGTTCCTGCGTGCCAGAGGCCAAATGGGGTGTTCCGGGACATAAATGAGCTCCCGCCTGATGGGGGGGTCGGGGACAGGAATCGATAGCCCTCGGAACTGTGCCTGGACCTTTCCCTTAGGAGCATGGGCTCAAATGCTGTATCCCTCGAGATCCCAGGAGGGGGTGGGGGGAAGCCGGTTACTTCAAGCACGAGGAGAGCCAGGGATGGTGTTTCCGGATCCAAGTACGAAGATCCATCTACTGGCGCCCGGGATTCCTCCCTGAACAGCTCCCAGGCCTTGCCAAACAGAGCCCCACTAAAGCGCCAACACATTTCAAAATGGAGCAAAATCGCGGACGTCTGGACTGCGCTTTGTTCCCGGCATTGAGCTAAATGTGCTCGCTCCCGCCGTGCTCCCTTTCCTCCAACCGACAGGAGGTGACCTATCCGCCCGCGGCCCCCCCGGGGGAGCTGCGGCCGCGGGCTACCCGTTCTCAGGGCCGCTCTATGACCCTTGCTCTGTCTGGAACCAGAATTCCGCGCCCAGCTCTAGGGTGGAGGAGGTGGAGGGGGGCGAGAGGAGAAGATGCTCGAAGCGATCCTTGAGCCTCTCCTGCACCCCACCCTTGGAGGGCTCAACTCTGCAGGGAGGCCCCAGACTTCCTGGCTTCGACCTCCGACGCCGCAGCCAGGAAGGTTCAGCCGGGCCTCTGGCGGGCTCTCGACCCCAGCCCGACCAATCCCTGGACATTCAGATCAATCTGGGCAGCTCGCGTGAATGATTGGGCTCTAGGGATGCTCATCCCTCTCGGAACTGCGCCCCTGCATCAGTTTGCAGCGATAGAATTAACCAGAAAACCGCGCGGACCCGGCTCGTGGCAGGAAGGCGAAGCTCGGACTCCCTTGCCAGGGCGTCCATAACCCCCTTTCCCGCTCCCTCCCCATTTCAAGGGTGGCAGTGTACTCGGGCTTTTAAGTTAAAATCTTGTACGTTTCCAAAATAATATTCAGCCACAATAATAAAAATACATGAGGGACGCTAATCTGGGTGGTTGAGGCCGCCGGAGGCCAATTAGGAAGAGTCACCAGATCAGGGTTGGGGGCGGTTTACCCCCAGCAGCCTCAGAAAGACTGAAGGGCCGCGGCCTCGCCTGCCCCTTGGGTTCAAAATCTTGGCTGGGAAGGGGCGGGGCAACGCCCCGAGGTCCGTTCTCGGGACGCGTGTGGTTTCCATAGCAACAACCCCTCGGTGCCCCCCCCAAGTCATCTCAGGAAAAATGGGTGTGGCCCGAAGCAGAGGAGGAACCCTCTTGCCCCCTCCTTACTTTCTCCCATCTGGCGAAGCAACAGGGCAAGAAGCCGAGAGGGGCTCAGCCTGCGCGCTGTCTCCGCCACCTCCTGGGGGTCACCGCTGACCCTTAGTGGGCAGCCCGTGGGAGGTGGCCCCCAGGCCTCTCAGGATGAAGGAAGGGGCTTCCTCCTCTGCGGCCACCCGCACAGCGCGCAGAGACCTTGAATTCCAGCCCTTCGGCCCCCCGCGAACTCTTCCTGGCGTGCCGCCCGGCGGGGTCACGGCCGTTCCATCCATGCCCTCAGGGCTGTGACTGGGGTTCCTTGACCCGAGCCAGCCCGAGATCTAACAAAAGGCTCGAAAATGCGGGGCGGAAAATAGGGGGGCAGGGGCAGGGCCCTTGGTTAAACACTCTCATAGATAAGAGCCAAAAAACCAGGGCTGGCAACGCAGATCACGTAAGCTCTACAAACAAAGCATCTAGCCTCCGAGAAAGATTAGGGGTGAACGCCCCCAGGGCTCAAGCCCACAGCAGCAGCAAAATACCAAGACTTCAGCGTTGATTATCGTGTCCCCCCCCACCTTAATTACAGTCCCCGCCCTGTCCTCCAAAGCCTAGCCACCCGGCTTGGCAGGGTACAGTAAAGACGTGACACGCCGCAAAAAGATGGCACCTCGCGTTTGGAGGGGGAAAAAAAGCAGGGGTGGGAGTGGGAGGAGGCAAGCCTACTCTCCCCCTCCTTGCCCACCCCGATCCACACCCACTGCCGCAGTGAGGGGCGAGCCCTGCGCGCCAGCCCAGCGCCTCCGGCAGGGAGCGCACACGCCGGACGCCAGGCGCAGAGCGCAGAGAAAGGGGCCCGCCCCGAAATGCACCTGCAGCCCCCGCGCGTGCCTGTGCCGGGCTGCGGTTACGAGCAGGGATCCGCCGCTACCGAGTCCTTCCACACTGCAAGGCCAGGTGACTCCAGCCTTTTGCCTCTCCGAGCCCACACCGGGATCCCCGCGCTACCTTGTCTCGGGCACGGCGCGGCTCGCATTTCGGTGCCAGGCGCGCGCAGGGGGAAGGGCAACGAAAGTGACAGCGCCTGGACCCCTCCCCATCTCCTCGATTGCACTCCCAGCCCCCAAACGTCCCCTGCGGGTTTCTGAAGGAGGAAAACGGGGAGGGAGTGGGCCACCGCCTTAAATCAGGGGCAGTGAAAGCCCCACTGGAATTGCTGACAGGGAGTTGTAGGGAAGGGCAGGCAGGGATTCATCTTTTCTAGAACCGGATCCATACCTTCCTGAAGGGCTTATGGCAAACCAAAGCAGAGAAATAGGATTACGGGTTCGGTTTCGGGGGTCGTCACAAGACACCCCCTAACACACACATGTACAGACACACGCCCATTGCGGCAAAAGGTGACGAGCAAGAGTGCACTGCAGCCCTCTCCCCCAGGTCACCGCCATCCGCGCCCCACCCTTCGGGCACAACCTCTGGCCGGGTCCGCGCGAAGCGGGTCTTAAGGACACCCCAGAGCGCGCGCGCGCGCACACACACACACACACACACACCAACACATATGCGTGCGTGCATCCCTTGCATGGGTCCCTTTCCAAGCCGCCCTATTCCCAGCCCCGAGCGCACACGGCGCAGGGAGGGGCCCCAGCCGTTGCCCCAGACCTATGCTTACCTCTCGAAACCCATCTCTGCGGCGGGGGACGAGGGGCGGCAGCCTGAGAGTGCAAGGGGGCGGACGGGGAGGCAGATAGAGGAGCCTCGCGCTTACCTGATAGTCGACAGAGGGCGAGGACAGTAGAGGAAAGAGAGGAGAAAGTGGCAGTGGTGGCGGCGGCAGAAGGTGGGCGGCGGCGGCGGCGGCTGCGCTGCTGCTGGTGCGGGAGCTGGTAGGTGGCGGAGAGCGAGCCCGCGCACCAGCGAGAGGGCGCGTTCCCGAGGCCGGCAGGCGGCGCAGGCGCGAGCAGCGGGAGCGCGAGCCTTCTCAAGGGAGGGGTCAGCAGTGAGGTCTTCGCGGACGTTTTCTCCTCCGGCCACCAGTAGGCGCGCGCGAGCACCCCACCACTAGGCCCTCTCCCGCCTCCTAGCTCGCTCCTTTTGACGCTTCCCTTCTCCTTCCTTCCCTCCCCCGACAAATCGAGCCGCGGTGCCGGCCTCTATGCGCATGCGCGTTGCGTGGCGCATGCGCACTCCATGTCTCCTCCCTCGCTGGTCTTTGTCTTGTCTAAGGGGTCTCCGCCCTTGGGAGAGAGAATGTAACTTGCGTCCGGGGTTTGGGAAGAGGCTGGTGCTCGGTCTCGCAGATCCGTTGTCCCTTTTCCTTCCTGTCCCGGTGATGTTCTATTTCGAAAAGGTCCTGGGCGGGTTTCCACATAGCTCTGCAGTTCTTCCACCCCGGAACTCAGGGCTTTCCCTGGGCTCGCCTTGCTTATGTCTGGCCAGGCAGCCTGAGCCCTTGAGTTTCCCGAAATGGTATCCGTTGTTGGAGTTTAGTTTCCCTGGGTCACCTTCCTTTCCACCTGTTTTCTTTCCACCGTTTTTCTTTTTGACCAAGGTGGGTTCTTAGTAAATCCACTTTAAACAGACTTAGTCATAATGCAGTAATACAGGTTTGGGGTGGATTGGTTGGTATTTTATAAGGACCATTCAGTCTATTATTTACCTCATCGTGACCCAAGAATAAAATGTTAAATTAGGTGAAGTTGCCAATACCGCTTATCACGTTGCAAAGTATTTTCATATAATACAGTTATTTTTACTTTGCTTGTTGAAACACCATTATCCGTAAGTAGAGCTTGGGATCCCAATTTCCAAGTGCCTGTTGGAGATTCTCACCTGGATAGCGCACCTCACTGAAACTGAACAGTGGCTTTCATTCCCCCAGTCACCCGGCCCCCGGACTTTGGCTTTACTTGGTCTACCCAACATTTAATTTAAGCCCTGGCAGTGGGGGGCTGTATATGTATGGGGTTTAGGGGGCAGTTATCTTGTCCTGGGGGGGATGGGAACTTGTCCTGAAGCTTTAAGGTGCATATTATTTATATTCTCTTAAAAAACAAACAAACAGGGGCGCCTGGGTGGTTCAGTGGGTTAAAGCCTCTGTCTTGGGCTCAGGTCATGACCCGCGTGGGGGCTCTCTGCTCAGCAGGGAGCCTGCATCCTGTCCTCCCTCTCTGCCTCTCTGCCTACTTGTGATCTCTGTCTGTCAAATAAATAAATGAAATCTAAAAAAAAACCAAACAAACCCCAATATTGTATGTTACACATGAATACAAAAAGCAGGCTGTTAAAAATGCTTTATTCACACAGGATTAATATGTTATTATTGGGAGTACTCGATGGGTGATGAAGACGGCGGGCTAATTTTTTAAGCCACTGGTTCTGAGTCTCCGGAATTGACCTTTTTATTGTTGTTGCAATGGCCACCATCCTAGTTAAAGACGGCTACCTTGGTTCTGGAAATGTAGTTACTTGACTGGTCACGCTGCTCTCCTTTTCTCCCTATGTCAGCCCACCCTGCACCCTGTAGTCAGAGCAGTCTGAAGAGGCAATCATTTTAATCATGGCACTCTCTTGCTCAAAAACATCTAAAGGTTTCTATCTACCCCTTAAATGAAGTTAAACTCCTTAGCCTCGAACTCCACAGCATTCAAGGAGCCCCTGTCCTCTCCACTTTTCTGTTGAGAACAGATAAATGGCCAACTGATCTTGTTTGGTTGGTATTTTCCCACCTCTACTCTAGGGTTTTCCCTTGCCTACAAAGTCCTTGCTTTTTCTTCCGTTACCAAGGTCCTACCTAACCTTCAAACCCTAGCTCAGATTTTACCAAAGCCTCCCCCAGTCAGTCACTCCAGCTGAAAGGGATATTTCCAACCTCTAGAAGGAGCTTAGAAAATTTATTTATCTTCTCTGGGAAAGTGGAGAGGGGAGTGGAATTAATATCTATCTTGTAGCACTGAAATTTTATTACTGTCCCTCATTGTTTCCTTTCCCTTTTTCCCATATGGGGATTATATGTCCTAGCCTGTCACTGTGTGATCTGTACTACCTCTACTCTCTCCTTCCCCACTGATATTTGACTTTGGTCTTGTGATGATCTTAGGCTACTAGAATTAATGGACATGTTGTAGATTTGTCTGAGCACAAGCTTTAAGAGGCATTGAAACTTTTTACTACTTCCGTTCTTTCTTTCTCCACCAGAATGGCATGTCTTATAGGGCTGCAACTTCAGCCTAGGTCCCAGAATGAAAAAAACACAAGGAAGTACATATAATATGAATAAGAAATAGACATTTATTGTGTGAGTCACTGGGATTTTGAGAGTTGTCACCACACCAAAGTCAATGATACAGGGATTAAATGAGAATGTATATATCCATATAGCCATATATCTATACTTTATATATATATAACTTATATATATATATATATATAACTTATATATATATATATATATTTTATGGCATGCTTTTGTTTGTGTGTGCATATGTATAAAGTTTCTTATGCAGTGCCTGACAAATAGTGGGCATTTATTAAATGATAAATGGTAGTTACTTATCGTCATGTTTATTGCCAATGCTTTTGCTACATGTGATTTTATTTCTATCTGTAAAATAAACTATAGCAGTCAAATGAAGTCATCCTCATTCAAATTCTTGTTTCCTTGAAGATATAGACAAGGACCTGATGACACTGTGGTGCTCTGATACTGAATGATCACATTTGCCTGCATTAAACTAAAGTGATGAGCACTGAGAACAATTGTAAGCAGATCTGTCATTTCACTGTATATGATGTGGGGTTGGATATTCACTCCAGATAATTTAATCACCATGGGTAGCTAATGGCTCACTACTTGAGGCCAATAAAATGTATCCCCTGTCTTTCTCCCTGCCGTTTCCTCTTGCTGAAATAGAAATCTCATGGCCACATTCAGCAAGCCATGGCTCCTCCTGCGGAACTGTGGAAGGTGAAATGGCATAGGAAAGAAAAGTAGATTAGGTTTCAGAAGAGTTGGGTCCTAATCTTAACCATCTTGTGAGTCTTTAGACAAATTCGCTAGCTTCTCTGAACTTCAGTTTCTTTAGGTAATAGTGTCCCAGGTGGAATTGGAACTAAGCTCCGGATACCCAGAGAATTTGGACACTGCTACCAAATCTATTCATATACTATTTCAGTCAAGTAAGCTAAACTGTTCTGGCACCTGGGTGCTTCAGTCGATTAAGCATCTGCCTTCAGCTCAGGTCATGATCTCAGGGTCCTGGGATCAATCCCTACATCAGGCTTCCTGCTCAGTGGGGAGTCTGCTTCTCCTTCTTCCTCTCCTTCTGCTGTTCCCTTCTCCTCATATTGTCTCTCTCTCTCAGATAAATAAATAAAATTTATTTCTTTTAAAAAAGTAAGCCAAACTATTGTGCTAAACAGACCCCAAAATATAATGGCTCAAACACAACTCCCTTCACAGCCTAGGGGGCAGTGTTCACGTGGGTGACTTCCTCTCCTTGAGGTTCAGGAACCCAGGCTCCTTTCATCTTGTGGCTCTGCCACTCCTTAGAGCCTTCTTGTTCTTTGCTTGGTTGAGGCTGGGTCATCTCATACTGGGCCCAGTTGGCAGGAGGAGAAGGAGCAAATGCAGGAAGCACATTGGCTGTCTTAGAGGCTGGACATGGCATCCAATCCCGTTTCACTGTTAGAATTTAATCACACGGCCATCCCAGCTGCAAGGAACCCCAACAAATGTGGAAGAACCGTGTACCCAAGAAGAAGAGAAAGGATTTGGATAGAAGGTAACAGTCTCTACCATACACACCTTGATTTACAGAAAGGGTAAAAAAGACCCCTCGGAAAAGAACCTGAACTTTTCTATCATAAGATTCTCACATATGTGACTATGTCAGCAGATCTTTTTTTTTTTTTTTAATGGTTTTATTTATTTATTTGAGAGAGAGAGAGTGCATGTGAGAGAGCATGAGCCGGGAAAGGAGCAGAGGGAGAGGCAGAAGCAGACTCTTCACTGAGCAAGGAGCCTGATGCAGGACTCAATCCCAAAACCCTGGGATAATGACCTGAACTGAAGGCAGATACTCAACTGACTGAGCCACCCAGGCGCCCCAATGCCAGTGGATCTTGAGGTGGGTACTGGATAACGGAGAACAATGGTAGCCAAATTTTAAATTAAGTTCCAGAGAGAGGAGGCATCATCGTGCACCTTTTTATCGAGGGTTTTGTTTGTTTGTTTTTAAATATTTTATTTATTTATTATACAGAGATCACAAGTAGGCAGAGAGGCAGGCAGAGAGGGAAGCAGGCTCCCTGCTGAGCAGAGAGCCCGATGCAGAGCTCGATCCCAGGACCCTGGGATCATGACCTGAGCCGAAGGCAGAGGATTTAACCCAGTGAGCCACCCAGTTGCCCCTTATCAGAGGGTTTTTAACCTTTTTCATTCCAGATCTCCCCAGGGAGCCAGGCAGGCTGCTGTTGGGCCGATTGTAACTCATCTTCTTCTTCTGCTCAGTCCCGCTTCCTTTCCTTACTTCCTCAGGTGTTGACGGCATGTCCTAGAACACATTTGTATCCTAAACTCAGGTTCTTGGATAACTCGACCTAGGACAACTGGCATCAGGAATGGTCAAAGAAAGCAGATGAGAAGATGCAGTTTGGGAGCTGGAAAGCCCCCTATGCTGCTGCCGGGGAGGGTCCATCACTGGTTGGGGGGTGGAGAAGCGCTAGCTCCTGGCACGAGGTGGATCCAGTTGTTAAGACTGTAAATTGGGAATGGATACTGGTGGAGGGGAATGCACTAGCTGCTGTGAGATATCAGGTGTTTGAGGAATATGGGAGGTGGGGTAGGGAATAGTAACTAAGGATCATAATGGGGTGACTACTACTAAATTCAATTGAGTAACCATGCCCCAAAGACGCTTAAACTGCCAACCAAAGCCTGCTATGACTGGGTCAGAATCTTTGTTGGGAAAGGATGGGCTCTGACATATAAAATGAACATTCAGTGATGCCCTTGAAAATCCCAGATTCCCAGATTCCTTTGAACTCTCTGAGTCTGCAGGAGCACCCCCCTCCCCTTTGCTTGAAGAAAAGGCAAAGTCATCTTACCTCAAGTCAACGTGACTCCCTTCTCCATCTGCTCCCCCTCACCCCCACCATCAGCTCCTTTCCAGGCCACTAAACATAACCAGGATTAAGTGGATCCGTGACTTAACTCAGCCAGAGAAATGACTTGAGAGAGAGAAGGGAGAAAAGGGATGGGCCCTCTAAGGAGCCACAGATCTAACCAGCATGTACCATTGAGAACCTGGAGGGTATGTGTGGAACTGTGTTCTAAGGGTGCTTGATCAAGGGGGACAGGAATTTGTATCCAAGCAAAGACTCCTGGAGATGGTCTGCACACCTTCCTAGAAGCATGAGAAAGACAAAGGCCACAGAAAGTGGCATAGAAATGCCGGAATTGCATGGTGGCCAGTGGAAGAGGGCATTCAAAGGTTAAGAGCAGTGGGCTGCTGGTATAGATATTTGGTGTAAAGTCCAGAACCCCCACCACATGCTAAAGTTCCACAGGGAAGCACAGAAGACAACTGTATCAAGGCCATAAGGAATGTGTTGATAAGAGGGACACCAGTATCAGTAGGCTGAGAAGGAACTCTCTTTATAGGCCAAGTCTACATAGGAAAGGCTCTTACCAAATTAGGCCAAATGAAAGCAATGATGATGATAGGACCCAAAACAATAGAAGCCAGATGTGGCCTTTAGTCATTTGGTTTGCTGCAACCCTGAGCTTATTTTCAGGGGGACCCTAAGGAAGTGGTGCCTGCCCTTGACCCATCCAGAGGAGAGTTTACAAACTAGTGATTAATGCAGTTCTGTGCTCAGTCCACAAAACACTAGGGACAGTCTGTACCAGCTTGTCACTACCATTTATAGAAAATCTACAGATGGATTGTTTGTACCTGTTTTCTGTTATGTAATCTCAGTTTTCATTATGAACCCAATCATGCAGGCTGGTTTGGGCTATGGGAAGAGAAGCATATTAAAGACCCACCTTCTGATGAGACTGTAGCCTCCTTGAAATCAAGACATTTTTGTGCAAATCCTGGTGCGTTATGATCCTAAGATGAAGTACATGCTGTGTGACTGATGGGAAGCTGAGCCTGGATGCCTTAGACATCTCTGATATTTACCTGTCATTTCTTGGTCCTGGTACTTTATAACCTTTACCTTATATGAGTGTACTTTTTGGGGTCTGCTTTCATTAAACCAAAGAGTCATAATTGGTGCACTATCAGAATTTGGATGGATGGATGCATTTATCATAATGACTGGTGAGGTTGGAGTGGAGTCCATGGGATTGACCTATAAAGACTTAGGAACCCTGGTAGGTAGTGGAATACAGATTCCCTTGGGGTAAAAGATATGGGCAGCCAGAAGCAAGAAGAAGATAGGCAGCTTGCATCATCAGAAGAAATTAAGGACAAATGATCAGGAAGTGAAGGCAGTCTGCCCGATAAGAAGTCATGCTCCCTTTCCCAAGTCTCAGACCTGAGCCAGTTCTCAGATCCAGAACGAGCTGACTGAAAAGAAGTCTGGCTCTCCATTCAGAAAGAGTCTGTAACACTATGGCATGCATATACTGGGGAAAGAGGAAAGCCCAAATATTTTGAGGAGAGTTGGACTCAGGGTCTGAGTTGACATTGATACCCAGAGACATGTAGCACGTGAAGACCAGGTAATGAATGGAGCCCTGGCCAGAGTCCAGCTGACAGTGAGCCCATCAGGTCCAGAGACCCTACCTAGTCATCATTTCCATGGTTCACATGTCCTTCTCTGACTCTGACACCCCTGCCTCCCTGTTTTGCTTATACTCCTTATGACAACACTGGGCCCACCTAGATAATCCAGGACAATTTTCCCACTCAAGATTCTTAATTTAATCACCAAAGTCCACTAGCCGTATGAAATAACACATCCACAGGTTCCAGTGCATGGACATCTTTGGTGGCGGCATGATTCTGCTTACCAAAGAAGGCATGGTGACCGGGGCACAGACCCTTCAGGGAGGATCGCCTGGGTCGTGCCTTCAGGGAAGCCCCAAGACCAGCAGAGATGCTAGCTGAGGACGACGGGGGTCTAAAATGGGTATTGGAATAAGGCAATGGTGAATATCATTTGAGGCTTCAACACTCTTACAGCTGCAGCGGTTAAGAATCAATAGAACTAACTTTCCTAAGTTGCTTCCAAGAAGAAAGGCCCAATGGAATATTGGGAAAACTGCTCCCTGAAAATATATGGAAAAATGGATCTGAATAGTGCAAGGGTGACCTGGGAAGGATGTGGAGACCATGTAGCACCTAGATCAGCTCTCAGGAAGGACTTGTTGTCCCAGCTACAGCTGTGCTGTCAGCTGATGGCTTTAGCTGTCACATCTTCCAGGGATGGCCACAGCTGCAGGGAGACAGCTCCTCTGAGACCATGTCCTTCCTGGGGTATCCCATGTTTAATGGCTAATCCAGGCAGAGGAATGACTATTCACCGTGGGGCGACTCTGATGGTCCATTTTGGCTCAGAGATTCCCACGAGGTCCTCTGAAGCTGTTGTCGGGCCTGTATGGCAGCTCGATTTCCTCCTTTGCACAGTTCTGCTTCTTTTCTCTCCTTCCACAGGTATTGATCCCCCAAAGGGCACCATCTAAATATCTCACATGCTAAACTCTGTCTTGAAATACGCTTCCCCAAGAACCCAGCCTGCCTTCGCATGACATTACATGACAAACTAGCACTGGATTTAATGACTTTCCTAATTTCAAATGGGGGTAAATAGAAATGATACTTTGAGGTATCTGTCACTCACGAACTATGATATGAACATATCTACTAATGACAAAGTCAAAGGTACTGTTCATACTACATTCAGTACTGAAATGCTATATTCCAGGAAAGGTTGTAAAAATAAAGATGATTTTGTTTCCCTTTTAAGTTCAGGGACCCTGAGGTTAAGAACCTCCATCTTCTTTTTCTATGTAGTAAGGGGTTTAACAGGTCCATTTAATGGAATTAAATAATGTCTACATTGAGATGAAATAATCATTTCCTTTATAACTTGATCAGTTAACATTTGATTCAGCTCTGAGTGAAAAATGCAACATAGCAGTGGTTCAAATAAGAGAAAATTGTATTTCCCTCTTACATAGGAGCCCAGAAGGAGGAGTCGAAGGCTGATTTAGAAACTCCAAGACCTTTTTGGAGCCCATGTCCATCTGTCTGGTTTCTCTACCATCCTTAGCATGCTCCTGGTGGGAAGCAAGAATTCCTGTTCCCTCAAAGGTCTTTCTAGCTGGACTCAGTTCAGTCTGAACTAAGGAGAAGTGGATAGGGGTCTGGGATTTCAGAGGAATGGAATACACTTTACCAGGCAATGAGAACAGCAGATATTTGGAAATTAGATGTTTGCCCTGCCATATAGGTGGGTCACTCAGATAAAATTTACCTCTGCTGGAAAGACCCCCAACTTAGATTCCTCTGTGTGGTTAAGGGAGGCTAAAAAGTTTCTCTTGATCCCACAGGGTCTCAAGCCTCCAGCTCAAAATAATCCACATGCCAAAGTGGCTCATTCTGGGGTGGGGGGTGGAGGTGTGCTCTTCTGAACCCCTTCACTCCCTGAGAGTGCAAAATGGCTGCTTGAACTCCAGGCATCACATTCCCAGAAAGGAGGAAGAGATAAACAAGGGAGCATCTCTTCCTTCAAGGGTATTTCCTAGAAGTTACATATGACATTCTCGTTAACATCCTGTTGGCCAGGATTTCCGCGTGTGGCCTCACATAGCTGCAAGGGAGGCTGGGAAATGTAGTCTTTATTGGAGAGATAAATACCAGCTCCAGGGGCAGGAAGGGATGTCAAGGAATAGCCACAGTAATGCTAGGAAGCCATCTCACTTGGTAATTCCTCTGAATGAGCAACCCATTCTTTCTCTTTGAAATAGATTCCTGAACATGTTTTTCACAACAAGGCATTTGCTCTTGAAACATAGGACAGCCTTTGATACCAACACTCCTTTATTTTCAACATGAAGTCAAAGGCCCAGGTTCATGGCATACTTAGCCTCAAATGTATTTGTCCTGCCTAATGGTCTGCGGGGCAGAATGTTTTGATGAGACATCTACAGTCCTCTCTCAAAGACGACATAGGAAAATACCAAGATAATACAGCTAGGGGGCGCCCGGGTGGCTCAGTCAGTTCAAGAGCTGACTTGATTTCTGTTCAGGTCATGATCTCAGAGTCAGGAGATGGAGCCTGCTTCAGATTCTCTTTCTCCTTCTCCCTCTGCCCCTCTCTCTTGCTAACCATCCCTCCCTCTCTCTCTAAAATAAACTCATATATATATATATATATATATATATATATATATATACACACACACATATATATGTATATATATAATATATAATATATATATAATTAATATAAAAAATAAAAATAAATAAAAATAGTATAATTAAATTATATAATTTATATTTAAATTTATATATCTATAAATTTATAGATATAAAACTTTCTAATTTGGCTGCATTATATATATATATAAGCTCCCTAGTTGCAGTTGACATGCAGGTTGATTTACATGCAAATTTATAAACCCCTTAGTTAGGTAAAGTAAGGCAGAACCATGTTTTAATTGTTCTGGGCTTACCTCTCACTAATAATCATTGCTTCGGCTCAGGTTTTCCTATCTGCTTTTCTATTCCCTGCATCACCTCTCCTTCCCTCCACTCCCCTGGGGAGGCCTCTGCTCCTGGTCTAGGTTCCCAGGGTTCCAGCAGGAAGCAGGGTGAACTGCAGAGGAAGGTTTCGGTTACACATGACTCAGCAGTCAGCTCTATTGTCAAAAAAGTAAAGATGATTCTGGGGCTAGAAATAGGGACAACACATAACGGATCCGTGAGGTCATTTTCTCCTTATGTTTGGCTTTGCTCAGACACCCTGGATAGACCAGCCTAGGGGAGTGTCAGGTAATTTGGGGAGTGCTTAGAGGGGAGCCCAAACACAAAACTTGAAAGAGCTGAGCAGAAATTCCTTTTACTTAAACCATGCCCTCAGATGGGAGATCCCACTCTATGAAGGTTGTAGTCAGAATTTAAAGATCTGAATCAAATCTCATTATCTATCTATCTATCATCTATGGAGAAAGAGAGAGGGAGAGAGAGACAGTCTGGCATCTGTATCTTATTTTTTACAAACTGTTCTTTATTAAGAGTGAATATCTTTTCTTTTCCCAGGTGATAATAAGTTGTAAGTACTAACACTTCTGTTATTAGTGTTCTGATTTTTTTTAAATTGGAGAATCTGCTTTTTTCTTTTCTTTTTTCTTTTTTTTTAATGGAGACTCATCCATTCATGCTTTCAACAAACATTTAAGTGCCTTCTCTATGCTGGGAAGACATCTATGACCAAGACCTCAAGTCGCTCACAGTATGGCGGTTTGCAAAAATGTGTTATTAACTGATATTGATCTCACACGTTTGGGGGTAGCCAATCTGAAAAGGCTACATACTGTCTGATTCCAACTATATGCCATTCTGGAAAAGGCCAAACTATAGAGACAGTAAAAAGGTCATTGGTTGTCAGGGGTTGGCGGGGAAGAGGTAGAGCACAGAGGGTTTTTAGGGCAGCGAATGATTCTGTATGATATAATGGTAGATACGTGTCATCGTGTATTTGTCCAAACCCATAGGACGGAGAGTGCCAAGAGTGAACCCTGATGTAAACTGGAGCTTGCATGGTAATAATGTGTCAGTGTAGGCTCATGGATTATAGCAAAGGTAACACTCCAATGCTAATGTTGGTAGTGGGCAAGGCTGTGGGTCAGGGCCAGGGGAAAATGGAAACTGTACTTTCTACTCAGTTTTGCTGTGAACCTGAATCTACTCAAAAAAATAAAATCTATCATCTACAAAATTACATTTAATAAACTGGGGACTGAGGACTGCTGGGGGGTGGGGGGCTAGGGAGAGGGTGGTTGGGTTATGGACTTTGGGGAGGGTATGGGCTATGGTGAGTGCTATGAAATGTGTAAGCCTGAAGATTCACAGACCTGTACCCCTGGGACAAATAATACATTATATGTTAATAAAAATATTCTTAAAAATTTGGGGAAATACCAAAAAATTGGCATTAAATATCACCTAGGCAGTTTGTAGCATACCTTCTTTAAGGATCAAATTCTAAGTAACAAAGTACATTCTTCAATGATAAAGAGAATCCCTTGATGAAGTCAGTGTGTCAGCTGGGAGATTGGACTGAGGGAACTGTTTCTACATCTTTTTTTTTTCCTGTATAAGAGATATTTATTTATTTATTTATTTATTTATTTATCTGACAGAGAGAGCAGAAGCAGGGGGAGCAGCAGATGGAGAAGCAGGCTCCCCACTGAGCAGAGAGTCCAATGCGGGACTGGATCCCAGGGTCCAGATCATGACCTGAGCCGAAAGCAGATGCTTAACTGACTAAGCCACCCTGGTGCCCTTTATTTTATTTTATTTATTTTTATTTTAAAGATTTTATTTATTTAACAGAGAGAGACACAGTGAGAGAGGGAACACAAGCAAGGGGAGTGGGAGAGGAAGAAACAGGCTTCTCGCCATGCAGGGGACCTGATACGGGGCTTGATCCCAGGACCCTGGGATCGTGACCTGAGCCAAAGGCAGACACCTAATGACTGAGCTACCTAGGCGCCCCCCCCCTATATTTTAAAATAGTAAATAAAACCATGTCTAGCATTTCAAATAAATAATTGCCCTGGAAGCAACCCTGGGATGTTATTTATCACCCCCTTCCAGAAAATTCTGAAGTACCAGGCTGCCCAGACTGTTCTTGAAACACATGGCTGGACAGAGCCTGTCAAATTTCTGCCAGCAACTGGCGGGCTGTGATTTCCTGATGCTCCTGCACATACGAACACGTTGCTGACGGCTGACATAATAGAGAAGCGGTCTGTGGCTGAGGCTCTTTGCTTTGCTCCAGTCGAGAATGATGATGCTAGTTAAGTTGTCTGGTTTCCCTGGCATCAGAGAATGAACTGTAAGTCACCCTCTGACAGGCTGCCCTTCTGGAATAACCCAGGATGGTCTGTTCTAAACACTGCTTTAGTGTCCTGTGGCCTCACATGAATTCTCAGATCTTGAGTCTTAAATGCAGCATTAGCCCTAAATGCTCTCGTGCCTTTCTCCTGCATTACAGGAAAAAATCAAAATGAAGAGCATCAAAATATTCTGTTGTGTCTAGTGGTCGTTGGCCGTTCCAAGAACTGCGAGGCTTGTATTTACGTTTTTGAAATACGACAGTCCATCTTATTCATGATTCTGTAGCTGTCAATTCGCTTACTCCCTGAGATGGATTTGTACCCCCCAAATCAATACGGGCGGCGCTTTTGCGGTCCTTCGCGGACGTGTGCAGAGTGGCAAAAAAACAGGATTGGTCCAACTGGGCACGTTCCCAGCTGAGGTCAAACAAGGCAACGGTTCTGCCTCCTCATTTCAGCTCTCATGCTGTAAACAAGTACCCTTTTCATAGTTTGTTCAGTGCCATGCTTTTGGCATTTTTGTGTTTCTTGTGGGTGACTTTGCTGTTTAACACGGCCCCAGACATAGCCTTGAGGGGCTGTCCGGTGTCTGTAAGCACAAGGAGGCTACGATGAGCCTCATGGAGAGAATACGTATGTTAGGTAGCCATCATTCGGTGTGAGCTGCTGTGCTCTTGGCCACAAGCTCAGCATGAATGAGGCAATGATATGCATTAAAGAAGGTGTTTTCAAACAAAGACACGTAAGACAAGGGTGCCTATGATCCAGTTGATGAGAAGGTTGTAGGGATCCTAGCCTGCATTTCCCCCAGGAGCAGTGGTTGGTAATCTGCTAGTTCAGTATGCGTGGCGACTGCAGAACACAGCTCCTGTGAATAATGGGAACCAAAGTTTGGTAACGGGGTTCAAGGCCACAGTGGCCGTGGGGTGGCCATCTGGGACCGGCCTGACCATCTCCTGTCTGAAGATTACAGTCCAATTACAACACACTCTCTCCGAGCCAATGAATCACCCCATTTTCTTTCATGTTTATGCCTTTCATAAGCCTGATCATTCCCTCATCTCCGCCCAAATAGCTTATTTGTCCTTCAAGACTTAGCTCCATGAAGGCCTCCCTTTTAGGGCTAGATGTTGCCCCAGCGTCCCTCTTACCTCACTGCGGTGCGCTCACTCGTGTACATGACTGTGCCTACCTGAATGTGGCACTCTGGGAAGCCAGCGCTGTATTCTAGTCGCTTCCGTACCCTCAGCCCATAACACAGTACTTGGCACATAAAAGGTGCTGCAGAAACAGCTGAAGAGGGGCTGGCGGACAGAATGGATGAAAGAACAAATTGGAAGAATGACTTCTAAGAAACAGGTGCTGACTGTGGTTGTAGGATAGCCTAGGAGCTCAGGCTACTAGCAAACTAGAAAAGTGTTAATGTGGCTGGCGGGGGGGGGGGGGACAATAAACCCAAACAAGTACAAATCTAATCCAAGGAGAAGATAGGTAGACACCCTCTGTAGGGAGTCTAGAGTGGAAAAGGCCGTCTGGCTTGTCTCTTCAAGCTTTTGAAAAATCCTGAATCATCGTTCAGACTGAACAGTCTTTTATTAAATACCTCTCACTCCCTTTCAAGTTTCACTGTCAAGCTTTATTGGATTCTGAGATGGACCGGGAGGAAGTGCAGAGAGCAAGGAAGAGGGGGCGTCTCTCCCTTTCCTCCTCCCACCCCTGTCTTGATTGTAGCTAAACAAGAGTCAAGAGGCCAGTAAGGGCTCAGCAAATCTAATAAGCCTGTGATCATGACTTTTTTAAAAGCTTACAGGCAGCTTCAAGCTGAATCGAAATTGTCCAATTTCTCCTGCCATTGGTAAGGATACAGCAGAGGTGTGCATGCATGTGCGGGCACATATACACTCACGTGTGTGCACGCACACACACACACACACAATCACTCTTCCTTCCTACTTTCAGGTACATTGTTCATTTCTCTGTGCACAATGCATGCAATTTATCCTCTTAACTTCTCCTCCAAAAATCATTTATCAGCCCCTGTCCATCTCTTCTATGCCTTAAGTCACAGAAGACACTGAGTGGGAAAGCACAGGGACAGCCTGGGAAATGCCTTTTTGGTGCATTTTGGTACCTTTTCCCCATCTCTCTCTTTCTCCACTGGCCTTCCATTCTCTGTGCTCCCCTCTCCAAGCACCCCCCCCCCTTCGCCACCCCACCATCTGGACAGTGCTGTGCAGCTGGAGTCCTCACTCCCCTCTTGTTTTGGGGAGAGAGTGAGGCTATGATTGGAACAACGTTAGAATGAAAAATTGTGGAATCCGAGCCCTAGACCCTTTGAAGTTCTGAGCCCACTTTAGGAACTGTTTTGTGTGATCTTCTCCTTTTACAGATCGGGAAACTGAGGCCCCAAGAAGAAAGCCACTGTGTGATATAAAGCCAGAGCTGGATTTAAAGGTAGGTCTTATATTTCCCAGTTCAGGATTCCCCGGCAGCACAACTAGACTGGGATCATCCTTGAACCTGGACATTGTATGGGATCAGGGTTCTCTACTGGGGGAGATTCTGCTCTCGGGGACCTGTGACTTTGTCTGGAGACATTCTGTGCTGTCATTGCTGGGGAGGGAGGGCAACTAGTATTGGGAAAGCCGAGGGCTGCTTGTAAAGCATTATCCGAAGCGGGATCTCGTCCCTGCCCTGTGTAGGGCACAGCGGCAGCCCCTCTCGCGGTCCCCATGTGTGCCTTCTGCCCTGGAAGAACGACGTCTCAGCGAAGCCAGGGCTGCAGGGCTGGAACTCAAGGCAGCTCAAGGCAGTCTTTTTGTTTGTTTTTGGTTTAGGGATTTATTTTTGTTTTTGTTTTCAGAATGTGAACGTTGTATTAACATAAGGTTAATATAACAAGTAATGTAACATAGGGTTCTTGACCACAGCATGACTTTGGACCAGGAAAGTCTTTGTCGTGGGGCCACATCGTGGGATGTGCGGCAGCACCCGTGGTCTCTACCCTCCAGAGCAGCGCCGCTCCCACTTCCCCTCCAGTGCCCCAGACCCCAGGGAGGAACAGGTGGACTTTTTTTTTTTTTTTTGAATGTGAGATACAACTCATATACTACAAAATTAAGTGAAAAATTTCTATGACTTTCATTGTCCAGAAACCCATTCCTTATTCCTCAGTTCCATCCAGGCCTGACTCGTAATTATACTTAAAGCTTTGATCACTTGATTTGGCACTGGACTGTCCTCAGAGAGGTTTGTACCTGGACCCATTATAAAGATGGGATTCTTATGAGCAGTGTGTGTGTGTGTGTGTGTGTGTGTGTGTGTGTGCGCGCGCACGCACTGAGCGCTGTGTGGCCTCTCCTCTCCAGATGAGCACACGGGGCACTGGACTTCCTGGCCCACAGAGGGGTTGCATGGGGTCAAAGGGTGACTTCAGACCAAGGAGTTGTGAAGGGAGGTGATGCATCACATAAATTGGCTTGTGAAAATCCCTCCAGAGTCCTTGCCATCTGCTGAGGCGAATGTGGAAGCCCATGTCAAGTTGGAGCCTCTTGAGGCACCTGGGTGGCTCAGTTGTTAAGCGGCTGCCCTCAGCTGAGGTCATGATCCCAGGGTCTTGGGATTGAGCCCCACATCAGGCTCCCTGCTCTGCGTGGAGCCTGCTTCTTCCTCTGCCTGCCACTCCCTCTGCTTGTGTGCTCTTCGCAGCATATTACAATCACTCAGGTAAGTAATAAATAAATAAATCTTATTAAAAAAAAAGGAAAAGATGGAGCTTCTTTCAGTCCGGGTCCCTAAGTGATTATAATATGCTCCAAACTCCCTCCTGATCCTCATGGGCCATATAACATGAGCAGGAAACCAATTTTTTCAAGCCATTGGTACTTGGGCATTGTTTGTTACTGCACCACAATCTAGCCAATCCTGACTGTTGCAAGGCACATACCCAGAAATCAGCCTGTGTTCAAAGGGACCATCCAAGTCAAACCAGCCAGTGGAGTCCATTCAAATGCAGATATAATCTGGGGTTAAAAAAAGAAAAAATGAGTGCGTGAAGTTAATTAACAAACATTTTATTGAGTTACAAACACAAGCAAGCTAAAAAAACAAAAGAAAACAAAAACAACTTGTTTTTGTTAAGTTTCAGTTGTTTACAAATTCTAGAGGGTTAAACAGAGCGTGAGCACAGTGAGCGCCCTTCTTGTGCTGTGTGATGTGGGGGACTGACGCTCACGAAGTCACAGAGGGGCTTTTGTGGGCAACAATAGCATCTCAGGGCCCACGTGCTCCCCTTGTTCATCCACAGTAACTGCTTTCTCTTGCAAGTCGGGCCAGTGACTTTGTGTTTGGAATATGGAATCGAAATTATGAACAGAGTAAGGGAGTACGCCTGTTTAAGGAAGTCAGATGTGAAGACCCAAACCAGATCGACCAGGAAGAGTGACCAATGACCAGAGCAACTCTTTAACGAAGAATTCTTCTGTCCTTTTTCCCTCCGTGTCCTGAAGTATTTGCTTCCAGGTCCCTGAATGCCTGAGTGGGAGGCCAAGGGCCGTGGAGGGAGTATAAAGCTAAGATTCACTACCCACTGAAGATCAAAGGCATGTAAAGATAAAGTGTTGTGCAGATGAATGCACTGAAGGGGAAAATTAGATTCAATATTCTAATAATTATTCTAATAATCTAGTTAAAAAATGCATATGGCTTAAATTTTAAGCCTAAAAGAAAGGGGGGGGGGAGGTGTACCTGTCCACAGTAATTTTCATCACCGTCATTGTTTTCTGAAACAATGCACAAACATCAGGTGGAAACCCTGAGTGTTGATTCACGGTTGTTTTTGTTTTTGTTTTTAGGAGTTTTAAGAATTTTTAAGGTTTCTAGTTGCCAGTGCTCCTCCCTAGCTGCTACCACTGGGCAAAATACTCGACTTCTCTACACTCGTTTCCTCATTTGTAAAATGAAGGGGTTGGAGTAGAAGACCTCCAGGGGGTCTCCTAGCTCTAAACAGATGTAATTCCTTGAAAAGCAACATCCTGGAGGGAAGCAGGGGCCCGTGCTTTGTATACAAATGGTGTATTTTCTGAGACAATTGACCTTCCAAATCTGACATTTTTAAAAATCTAAAATAACGTTCTTCCAGATAGGCTGGCTGCTGAGAACAACCAGATTTGGCAGCATCCAAGAGACCTTGAAAGTGAATGCTTTGAGCTGGGGGTTGATGGAGCAAGGAGACAGTGCCCCCGGGGCACGGGCTATGGACATCAGCAGCTGGTCAAGGAGATCAAGCAGGAAGAGCTGGAAGTCCCGGCCAGGTCCCCCAAAGTCTTCCTTCCTGCTGAGGATCCAGTCTTCATAGACAGGAAGGTCAGGCCATGGGCTGAACATGGGGGAATGTGGCCACCCCCTGTTTTGTCTGCCTAGGACTCTTTCCCCTTTCCTAGGATATGGATGCCCTCTTCTTTAGGAGAACGATCCCTTTTGTCCCTTCAAACCCTGTGGTTTTGATGGGGTCCCCTATGATGGTGTCTACCTTTCTGGTCGTGCAAGTGGGCCCATGATCCAAGCTGGGCTGACCGCTGGGCCCTTTCTAGTTGGAACTGGGGGAAGAGGCTTTCTTCCTCTGCACCCCTTCCAGGGTTCTAGCCCCGCAGAAAAAGTGCCTCTGAGAGAAGCAGGAACAAGAGGGGGAAAGGCATGATGGGGTCTGGGTCCCTGCCTGGACCTTTCCTTGTTCTCCTTGCCGCTGAACCCACAACTCCCCTCTCCACCCCAAGTGAGTTGCAAGTAACCATTGGCAACGCGTGAGGCTGGGGTTGTGGAAGAGAAGGAAGAGGGAGGGAGTCTTGGAAGCTTTTCTGGGGTGTTCAGCCTGCAGAAGCCAGCCTTGGAAAGTGCTTGGAGCCAAAGCAATGAAGGTGTGTCCAACCCAGCAACCACTCGGGAAGGGCAGGCAGGCCCAGCAACCGAATACCGCTGGGGAGAGGATTTGTGGAGGGTTGGTGGGTCTCAGTGAGTGAGGAAAGAAAGAAAAGGGGAGGAGGAAGGAGACATGGCCAAAACTGGAGGAAGTTTGGGGAAAAGAAGAGGGGTGGAAAACACAGTGGTCAGGGAAAGAGGAAGAGAGGCAAAAAGAGAAAAAGAGAGGGTGTACCCTTGTGTTGAGAGACATTTTTGAGAGTCGGATCTGAAAGGAAGTCAAAATAGGACACTTCACGTCTTAAGTGAATTTAGGAGGGATACTACTATCCCGGAGATGGAAAAACACTGTGCTACACGGAGCCCTAGCACACTTGAGCAGGGCACTCACTTGAAATCGATTCACTCTGACACTTCCCTCCTCTTCCAGCTCCGTTTACCTGGAGATGACCTCCAATTCTTCACAGCGGGTTCTACCTTATGTCCTATGATCTGCCCACCTTCGGGTCAGACTGACCTTGGGCTTTGATGAGGTGTGGAGGCAGCCTCACGTCACCCCTCCCCCTTCCCCTCCCCTCCCCGTGCACCCACGCCTCTCCCAGCATTAAATCCCTCTGGACATTCCACCCATCTGAGGCTGAGATCCCTACTCCTTCCCCTGGTCTCCCAAACCCTTCTGATCTGGCCTTGCCTTTCCGTCCTCTCCCACTGTTACCTCGGGGGGTCAGGGAGGTCCCCCAAGGAGGTGACCATCACGGTGAGCTCTAGGCAAGAGGAGACAAGAAGGAGCAGCTCCATGAAGACATGGGACAGATAGAGCATGCCAGTTTGGGGGGGGGGGGCAAGTGCAAAGGCTTTAAGTCAGGAATAAGCTAGAAAGAGTGAGGACTAGAGAGAGTGGGGAGGGGACAGTGTCTCCACAGCCTCAGCTTCCAGTTAAAGACATTCAGAGCTGGAAGCAGCCACAGAGGAGCCCTGACCTAACTCCTTTATTAAATTGAATCAATTATTCAGTTTAAGTTTTAAAAATTGAGATAAAATTGATGTATAACATGGTACTACTAACTTCTTTATTCTAAAAATGAGGAAAATGCAGGTCAGAGGAGGTTAGCACTTGTTCAAAAAATTACCATAAAAAAACCCACACAAGTAATCCATGAAAACCTTATTGTTAAAAGTGCAAAGAATACAGAAAAAGCAAAAGTCCCCTTCGGCACCACCCTACCCACTCTGCCTGCTTCCATCCTGGCCCACTGCCCTCTCCAGTTGGGAGGGTATCTTTGTCAATTTTTGGAGGGGTGTGTACATTTGTGCACATACATTTAGGAATGTGTGGCTTTATTTGTGCGTTCCCTTTGCATTAATGAGATTATACTTTTGTTTTGCTTTGGAAGCCTTTTCATTTTTATTCATTGAATGTGTGACATCCTTTTTACCTGCTGTATAATATTTCATGACTACGTGGACTATATAATTTAACCTGCCGTCTAGGGGTGACTTTCCTCCACTTGGGCATTTAGGTGGTTCCTGGTTATTACAAGTAGGGCTATGGCAAACACCCTTGGACTTGACTCTTTGAATCCAAGTAGAAAGATTTTGGTAGGGTAAATACCCAGCCGTGGATTTCCCGGGGCCAAGGGGCATGCACAATGACGTTGTAATCCATACTGTCAGAGTGCTCTCTGAAAAGGTGGCAGCAAATCATGTCCCCACCAAAGGTGCATGACACAGCCCACTTCTCAGTGCTACCCTGTGGCCTGGATCTGTCTAATCTTGGTCATTCTTGTCACTCTGTATACAGTCACATCTCTTTGTTGTTTTCTGTCACAGTTTTAGTAGTTCTTGTTTACCTTTTTTAAAAAAAAATTGTTTATTTATTTGAGGGAGAGAGAGAGAGCAAACATGAGAGGGGGAAGGTCAGAGGGAGAAGCAGACCCCTTGCTGAACAGGGACCCCTGCCTTGCCCCCATGCAGGACTCCGTCCCGGGACTCCGGGATCATGACCTGAGCTGAAGGCAAGTCCCTCAACCAACTGAGCCACCCAGGCGTCCCTTGTTTACTTTTCTATATTGCAAAAAGTTTAGGCTCACAGAAGAGTTGTGACAATACAGGGTTCTCAGAGAACCTTCATCCAAATTCTAAATGTTAGCATCTTACATCGCGATACAGTGATCAAAGCTAAGACATTAACATGGGTACAGGTCTGTTACTGAAATGTCAGACTTTCCTCAGGTGTCACTGGTTTTCCCACTTGTGTTCTGGTCGTTTTCAGTTTCACTTGCCTAATTACTAGAGAGATTGAACATTTTCTCATATGTATTTTGGCCACCTGTTTGTTCTGTAAAAAAGCCTGTTCAAATTCTTTGCCCATTTTTACCCTCTTGGATTGTTTGCCTTTTTCTAATGAGGTGTCGAGGTTCTATACTTAAGAACACGTCCAAGCTCACACAGCTAATTAGTGGCCAAGCTGGGAAGAGAACCCAAGTCTGACCTGTTTCCCTATTTCCACCATGAACACCCTGTCCTCAGGTCTCCCAAGTCTCCCTTCTTTTCTTCCTTGGTCCAGACTTAGGGGTCCCCAGCTGGGAGATCATGTTCTTATCAGCATCCCTCAGAGAAGCACAGTGGGGCCAGACTAGCTCATTCATTTCATTCATCATTATTGAGCTAATGACATTAGCAGCCATCTGGGATGGGCCTTTTCTGGATGCCAGCTCACTTTCTGGAAAGTCTTATCCTCCTTGGCCCTGAGACAGACTACATAGAACGCTGGCTGCCGAGGCCTAAGAATGCACCATTTGGCCAATTGTCCCCTCCTTAATTGCCATCCTGGCAATCATAAAATGTCCTACACTGGCAGAACAGAAGCTGCGGGAGGGAGTGCTGTGGACCCCGCAATTCCCAGAATGCCTCTCAGGATGTTCTGCCTTCCTCTCAGGGCACTCTCTCATCCCCCAGTGGGAGCTCCAGAAATTGGCAGAAGATGGTGGCTGGGGTGGGCAGTGCCTTGGGTGGGGATGCAAAGGTGGCCTCCATCTTGGCTGTTCTGGTTTCCCCCAACCACTGGTGCCTTGAGAAGAGGGGCTCTGCCTTGTTTCTTTGACGTTCTCTTTCCTCTGGCTCAAACATGGGACTCACCAGAAATCTTGTCCTTTGTGGTTACTCCAGACAAAGATGGAGATGGGACAGGGACACCATTTGTCCCTAGTCTGGTCCCAAACACTTGGCAGGGTGGGTAGTGCAGTGTTTTGAATGGTGACTGCCCAAATATACATCTACCCAGAACCTGTGAATGTGACCCTATTTGGAAAAGGGATCTTTGTGGAGGTAATTAGTTAAGAACCTCAAGTTCACATCATCCTGGGAGATCGAGGTGGTCCTGAAATCAAATGACCAGTGTACTCATAAGAGGAAGGCAGAGGGAGCTATGAGGCACACAAAGGAGAGAGCGAGTGAGGATAGAGGCAGAGACTAGAATTAGGTGACTGCAAGCCCAAGGATTGCCCGGAGCTACCAGCAGCTGGGAGAGGGAAGGAAGGATCCTCCCTTGAGCCTTCAGAGGGAGCACAACCATACTAATCCCCGATTTCCAGACCTCTAGCCTCCAGACTGTGAGTAAATTAACTTCCATTGTGTTAAGCTACCCAGTTTGGGATGTTTGTTGCAACAACCACAGGATACTAACACAGGTGGGTACCAAGGAGGGTACTAAAACCTGTGATTCTTGAAGGGACAACAGAAATCATTGGTCCTGTTGCTGCCTGAATAAGAAAATGCGGGCCACAGAGAGAGGCTACATGCCTCTGACCAGCATAAACAGAGCCAACTGTTACATTTATATAGAGCAGCTGTGTGGCAGTTTCCACGGGTGACAGCTGGAGAGCAAGACATGGGATCTTCATCCCATGGAAAGAAGATGGAAATCATGGAGACCATTCCTGGAAAGAAGATGGAAATCATGGAAACCATTCATGGAAAGAAGATGGGAATTTATCTATGGAAAACAGAAGGCAGGGGGCAGAACTTGCATAGTACATCTGAGTGAAGCACCCAACTCCTTCCCAGACCCCCTCCAGGCTCTGGGAAGAAACTCATAGTTTTCTTTTCTGACGAGCTCCCAGGTGATGGATCAGAGGTCATTCAGAGAACTTCTGCTCTGTGGCAGTGCTGATGAAACTTTCATAAACACACAAACAACTTAGGGGGGCTTGTTAAAATTCAGATTTTAACAACCTGGCAACCCTTTATACTCTATGACCCTGCTCTCCCTGACCTTCATCTCTAGCCACAACTGATTAAGCCAAGGGTAGACACCTGAGTCAAGGGCACATGGGCTCACTGAGAGCCAAGTGTAGGACCCTGACTGGATAGAGTAAATCTAATAGAGTAATTCTCTCTGTATAGAGACCATTGCCCATAGCTGATGATCTCTGGACCAAGAGACCATGATATAGAGTTGGGGCCCGTGCCATGATAAGCCAAGAGAAAAATGAATGTGCAGAGGCAGTTGGCTCAGGGAGGGGAGGAGGAAGTGGATGCCAGAGACCATGCAGCCCTGAGAGGCAGAGAGGGAAGCTTTGCTTTCTGACAGCTTTCTAGCTTGTAATTCCCATGAGTCCCAGTTGGGTTCTTGAGCCTTGTGTTCTGAGAAATCTCATATCCTTCCAATAAGCATTTTTTTATTTTTTTGCTTGAGATACTTTGCATGGGTTCTTATTCCTTGAAGTCAAAAGACTCCTAATTAATCAGAATATTATCTGAGCCCTCTTCCACATGTTTTTGACAGGGAAACCCTCTGAGTCAGAAACTATGTCCCATGACTGCTCCTCTCCAGGACCTTGGACAGGGCCCTATACAGGGACCCCTGGGGAGTTTGGACGAGATCTCTGTGGATACCATGTACAGAGGAATCAGGGGAAGGTGGAAGGACCACATTCAAAATGAGTGCAGCCGTAAAGCAGAGACATGGAGTAAAGATAAGCATGTATGGGGAACCACACACAGAGTGGCTAGGGGCTGATAGGAGGCCGAACGGGCTGGCAGAGAAAGCTGGCTGTCAATGTCTTTCAACACCCAGCTGAAGACTTGGGATTGGTTTGACAGGCAGCAGGGAGGCATCTGAGGTCTTTAAGCTGGAGGGACATGACCAAGAACAACTGTGCTCTTTTCTGTAACAAAGATCCTAATGGTCCACATGAGAGATGATGTCTTCAAAGAAGTCTATAAAAGCAGGAATGAGAAAATGGATATTTTCCTTAGGGCAGAATCAGTTGGAAGTGGTAACTGGTTGAACTTTGTGCCAAGCCCTGGAATGGAGAGTATTCTGCCAATAAACCGGAAAAGGGAAGTAAAAATACAACCTCACAATTAATCAGAGATAGGCAAATTTAAAGAGATGCTCTTTATCATGATGTCAGATTAGCAAAGATGCTGGTCATGATGTGGTAAACTGGCCACTTCCATATTTTGCAACATACTCAGAGGATGAATTGTCACAAATGTGATTTGGAAAGTAATTCAGCAAAATGAATCACAACCTTCAAAGATTCTGTATCCCTAGTTTCCCAGAGATAAAATGACTGATCTACCATACAGACATCTTCTAAACTAAAGTAATTTACAGCCAAATATATTCTTCATGGTGCTATAAGAAACAGACTAAACATCTGTAAAAGAATGTAAAATCTGTGTAGCTCCATCCACTCTAGAATATCCCATAGCCCACTCCCAGGATAGGTTAAAAGATTCTATAGAATATTGATAGCAAAATACCAATATGTAAATGAAACACCCAAAAACCTATGAAAGGAAAAGAAAGTGACTGGACAGAAATAGACCAAATTTTAACAGTAATTGTGTGTTTCTCCCCACTTTTTTGTCCTTTCTACTTTTTCCCTCCACAGTAAAATAACAGTAAAAACAAGTCCTTGGAACCTGAACAGAGGATACATTCACTGCCATTATCACTGACACCCCGATTCCTGCCTCTCTTTCTCTGATTCCCCTGTGCCTCGCTGTCCCCTGCAAAAAGAAATACACAGACTAGGGGCTTTTCTGTTCTGCCATTCCTTTTTCTCATCTGTTCTGCAAAATGTACAGTTCTCGAGCACAGTGCTAGGACATAGGACACTGTGCTGTGGATGTTTGTTGACCCAGGCATGAATTCCCCGTGGCTGCTATCACAAGCTAACCACAAAGTTGGTGGCTTAAACACCAGATATTTATTCTATCACAGTTCTGAAAGCCAGTCATCATCCAGCTGAAGTCAAGGGGTCAGCAGGCTGGTGCTCCTTCTGGAGGCTCCAGAGGGGAATTCCTTCTTTGCTTCTTTCCAGCTGCTGGTGGCTGTTGGTGTTCCTCTGGCCTGTGGCTACGTCGTTGGGACCTCTGCTTCCACCATCCTATAGCCTGTCCTCTTCTGTGTGCCTCAGGCTTCTCTGCTTTCCTCTTATAAGGGCTCCTGTGATTACATTTAGGGTCTGCTCAGATAATACAGGATGATCTTCCCATCTTTAGATCTGTAGCTTAATCACATCTGGCAAGTCCTTTCTTCCCCCTTCATATAGAGGAACATTCACAGGTTCCAGGGATTAAGATATGGATATCTTTTGGGGGGATGTTATTCAATTGACCACACTCAAGTTTTTTTTTTTTTTAATAAAGATTTTATTTATTTATCTGACAGACAGAGATCACAGGTAGGCAGAGAGGCAGGCAGAGAAAGGGGGGTTGGAAACAGGTTCCCTGAGAGCCTGATGTGGGGCTCATCCCAGGACCCGGAGACCATGACCTGAGCCGAAGGCAGAGACTTTACCCACTGAGCCACCCAGGCGCCCCGACCACACTCAGTTTTAAGCGTTAAGCAAGGTGGGTGGAGATCAGCCCCGCCCTTGGCTTACACTGTCCTGCGGGTGGGTGGATGGCCTGGAGGACACTGCGGGCTATGACGGGCAAGGATTCTCAGGAAGGCTGCCCCTCCTGCCCAAGTTCACTTCCTGTCTTGGTCAGAACTGCAGGCACCGGTAAGGCTTTGCCCAGGCTGGGTTACGGGGGATAGGATGGGGGGAGGGGTCAGAATTTTGCCCAGAGGAATTTTTTTTCTCTCTGGACGCAGGCACCTCCTGCTTTTTAAGAAGACCAAGTATGTGGGGGAAGTGGAACTCAGGAAACAATCTCTGAAAGGCAAGAATTTGCATTCCAGAAAGGGTGTCCTTTTACGAAGGATTCTTGGGTTAGTTTCCAGGTTCCTAGTTGTCTTGGCTTTGTAACTAAGTTGCTGTGTGACCTTGGGCAGGCTGCCTTCCCTCTCTGTCCTCAGTTCTGGAGAGTTCTGGAAAGTGTCTGGAGGCTCTGCCATCACTCTCACTCAGACTCCACACATGGCTTTCTCCACCAGTCTTCTCTAACATTCAAGTCCCTAAGAGGCTGGGGAAAGCTAGGAAAGGCGTTTCTCGGAACAACGCTGCAGTGTTCTAGCAGCCCAAGGGTCTCCCGGCAGCAACCTCAGTTTCCCTTTCCAGCGTCGCTTCCTGGGGTCCCTCCGAGACTGTGTCCCATGATCCCAGGGGGACTTAGGAGGGAGGTATGAGACCTGGATTCAGGCTTACATGCCTCGTGGAGCTCTAGAGGAGAGCGGGTAAAACTAAAGGTAAAACGAAGCATTTGGAGAGTGAACCAGTGGTGGTCAGGCATTTGTTCCCAAACATAATCACTGAGGTGTCTGTGGGAGGGGTGTCTGTGGGGACCCAAGAACGAGAACAAGACCATATGGAGAGTTCAACCTCCCAGCAGCAGTCCACAAACACTTCTTCGTGGTGGCCGGATGCTATGAGATGGGATACGTGGCAGAGCAGGAACCATCTTCAAGCATTAAGGACATTCAGTGATGCTGTGTGGGGACTATTTCATTTCATAAAATATCAAAATACTCTTGGATCCTTCTCCAGGACAACCTCCACCTTCTCACAAAAAACATCTAAAGGGTTAAACCCTAGCCAGTAGAGGTTTCAGAACTCTGCTGATGGGTGGGTTATTATATATATTTTTGAATATCATTTCTCGTTGTAATGATTCCAAAGTTTCCTAACAGAATGATAATCTTCTGGCCCTTAGGGTGTGAGCTCGCCTGCTTTTCTCTTACTGACCAGCAGATGGCAGCACAAAAGCGCTCAAAACTCAGGGTGGCAAGAAAAAATGCTCAGAACCTTTCCTGAGTCCTTCTAACTAACTGCAGAAGTACCCCTCTTCCTGGCTCATTAGTGGTGTCCCTATTCACCCACTCATCACCCCATCCCAATGAACATGGAGGGGGTACCAAAGGAAGAGAATTTGCTCACCTCTGGGAGCTCAAGCCTGAGCGACTGTAAGCTGATTTGGGAATGATGGCATTTGGGCGTAAGCCAAGTGCGGTCTGGGAAGCTCCTGCTCTAAACCCGGGGTATCATGTGAGGAGGTGACATGTATATCTCGCCTGTTGCTTGTGCGTGGCTAGTGTTCACTGTTTATATGCACACCTCACCTCATTTAATCCTGACAACACACCTACAAGGTAAGTCTTAGCAGATCACCTTACAGCCGAGGATAAGGAGGCACAGAGCCTTGCCTGCTCAGTGTCACAGGGCAAATGAACAGCAATGCTGAGCTTTGAGGTCTCAGGGACTCGGAGTCCAGCTGCATCCTCCTGCACTAGCTGAGGAGTGGTTTAACGCTGAATCATGAACCTTTCTTATCAAGCCACACGTACAGATACTCCTTAGTGAGAACAGAGGGCTGCACCACTCGGGGGGGGGGGGTACAGGGTAAAGGACTGAGTAGACCCAGAGTTTTCCTGGAAGAGGTCTGCTTTGCAGACCAGGATATGTGGAGGGGAGGGGGTTGAGGCATGGAGCTCATCCCAGAGATTGCGCTGGGAAGGAGAAGACCAGAGCCATGTTCTATTTCTGCTATCCCATTGCTGTGTGACCTTCGGTAGGTCCTGACCCTCTCTGGGCTTTCCTTTGCTGTGGTTTACAGCATCTTATGGGTCCTTGCTCGTTCTCACTCCCCAGGGAATCCAGAAGCTCTGGCATCAAACCCTTTATTAACTCAAAAAACAAAACAAAAAAACCCCTAAGGCTGCCACATTCACCTTAAGGGGTTCTTGCTGGGATTAAATGAGGCCACACAGAGAAATGCTGGGCAGCCTGAACAGAGGACAGTCCCAAAGCCAGGGCTCAGCCACCTGGAGCCCTGCCTGTGGCCTCAGGAGGCTTGTTTCTGCCCTGGACCCATCTTAGGCTTCACCAGTCATAGGTCGAGCTCCCCTGGAAGCAAATATTAAGATGGAGTCAGGAAGGCAAAGGAAGTGGAGGAAGCAGGCAGGGGCAGGGGGAGCCCTCAGACCTGGATGCAGGTCTACCACCTTCTGGGCAAGCACAGTGGGGCTTGGGGCCAAAGAAGCCTGTTCGAGGATCCCTGTGTTGGGTGGAGATGCCCGGGCCCTGGCGCCGCCACCTTGCTCAGTCATTAGCTGGCCCTCTGTGTCCTGCATCTTCCTGAAAAGCTGCCTGGGCTGAGGGGACCCCAGAAGAAGCTGTCAACCAAATGCCTTTCTTTCTTTCTTTCTTTCTTTCTTTCTTTCTTTCTTTCTTTCTTTCTTTTTCTTTCTTTCTTTCTTTCTTTTCTTTCTTTTTTTTTTTTTTAAGATTTTATTTATTTATTTGACAGACAGAGATCACAAGTAGACAGAGAGGCAGGCAGAGAGAGAGGAGGAAGCAGGCTCCCTGCCGAACAGAGAGCCCGATACGGGACTCGATCCCAGGACCCTGAGATCATAACCTGAGCTGAAGGCAGAGGATTAACCCACTGAGCCACCCAGGCATCCCCAAATGCCTTTCTTGAAGGGAGGCCTGAGCACTGCATCTCCATATCTACCCCATCAGGAAAGGGCCACCCTGTCCTCTGAGGTGGGAAGTCCAGGCGTCAGCACCCCCACTCCCAGGCCCAAGGCAGGCCTGGTGTGTGTGTGTATGTGTGTGAGTGTGTGCGCCTGTGTGTGCACACGTGGAGGGTGTGCACAGGTATGTATGAGTGTCCAGTACAGGGACATGTGCTCGGCCATGGGAATGCACACGTGTGTGTAGGGCATGGAGGAACACGTATGTGTAAACACGTACCTGAGGGCCCTGTCTGGATGTGTGCACACGTCCACACATGTGTTCATGCATGCACACGTGCGTGCAGTGTCTTGTGTCCCTCTGGCATGCAGGTGGTGGCTGCAAGCTCTGGGCACCTCTGACAGGTGGCAGCTTGGTCCAGCCACCTGGATTCAACCCAGTCCCTGGGAAGGGGGCTGGCAAAGTGAGGCAGAACGCACAGCTGAAAGGGGACACTGGCTCTCGGTCAGGGCAGGAGCGGGGACCTCTGGGCCGCCACAGAACAGCAGCGGAAGCCCTCCGAGGTTCCTGGAGCCCAGGCTCAGCCCCTTACCCATTTGGTAAGGGTAAGAGAGAGAGTACTAGCCTCCCTATCTTGGAGATAGCATCCCTCTGAAGCCTGCGGGCTGGAGAGGGGAGGACAGTCGGACTCACCCTTGAGAATCTTCTTCTGGAAGGCAGGCACGCTTCCTGCCCCAGGGAGCCACTCGGACTGCAAATTCCTGGGAGTGAAGACATCCTTTGTCCCCCAGACTGAGGATGAAGGGGCTGAGAGCCCTCCCCCTCTCGGGCCTGGCAGAGGCGTGGAGTCCATCCCTGGCAGGCCCAGTGACGCAGGTCAGCAGTGGGAAGGCTGCCGGGGCTGGGGGTGAGCCAGGGCCCGCAGAGGCCCCTCTGTTCAGGCCAGATGGCTGCCGGCTCCGGTTGGAGGGGCTGCCAAGCCCGCCGGTCAGTGTCCTGGCCTGGGTTCTACACACTGCCCTTGCCTGGCCTGGGCTTTCAGGTGCCCTTTGCAGAGTGGGTCAATGAGGGAGCTTTCTTCGAGATTCACATTACCAGCCCCCCGCACCAGCTCCCATAATCCCCACACCCAGGGCCCAGCCAGCCGCTCAGGGTCCCATCCCTGCACTGACCCCCGCAGGGTCCCAGGAAGGTGGCCTGGGCAGCAAGGCCTTCTTCGTGGCATCTCCTTTTCCTCTAGAGTTCAAGCCGGATCGATGCCTCATTCATTCATTCCTCCAACAAAACATAAATCAAGCACCGATGTACCCAGCCCTGTTCTGGGCTCTGGAACCCCACAGATGCATAAAACAGAGAGGCCCCTGCTCTCAAGAAGCTGACACTGGCCTGGGGGAGGAGACAAAACCAGCGAGCAGGTGCACAGCAGTGTACCCAAGGCTGGGGTCTACTTTAGAAAGGGTCATCAAGGAAGGCCTCCCTGAAGAAGGAGTATGTGAGCTGGAAGGAGCCGCCGCCAGTCAGGCCCAATGCTGGAGTATGGGAGAAAGAGAAAATTCCAGCTGGGGGTCCCCTGTGTGGGGAGAGGATGGTGTGGGAGGGGGCTGGTGCGCAATCCCTGACTAGAGGAGGTGGGGGCAGGGATGCTGGGTGTGAGCGGTTGGCGGGGGAGTCAGGGGCCAGGCCTCAGAGGCCTGTGGGAGTTGGATGTAGGGGAGGGACAGAAACAGAATTAACATTCATAAAGCACCGCATCAATCAGCCAACTCATTCCAACCTCCCCCAAGCCCTATGATAATTGGGGTTTTTATTATTATTCCTTTTTACAGATGAGTAAACCATGGCCCTAAGCCACTGGCTCAGCGACATGCTGTAGGTCAGTGGTAGAGCTGGAATTTCCAGGGGGCAGTGGTCCAAGAACCCTAACCGCTGTACCACATGGCCTCTGTGATGAGTCCCTCACCTCCAGCAAAGCTTCCTCCAGGAAGCCTCTCCTGACCCCAGAGTTCATTTCCTTTGTTAAACAGCATATAACCACAGCATCTGGCCTAAAAAACCATGGGGTCCTCAAGAGGTCATCTTGTCCATGCCCCTGCCTCCAGGAGACCTGGTATTATAAATCCCATTTTGAAGATGAGACTATGGTCCCTGCCCAGAGTCAGTGAAGGGAGTGTGGGACCTAGAGCCCTGATCTTCTACATTTTTCCGCTCGGGTTCTGATCTCTCCCTCCCTGCTCTGAGGTGATTCTCAGGTTGTTTCTGGTCTGTTCTCAATTGCCGTTCCCCAGCTAGACAGCAGCCTCCTTCTGTGGCCCCCCCATGGGGCATTGCACACAGCAGGTACATACTCAGTGCCTGTGGACACAACGGGTGGATGAGAATGGGAACACGCTGGGCGTGTGCTGCTGTCAGGACGTCTGGAGCAGGGAGGTCTCGGCGGGGGAAGGGTGGATGTGAGCTAGCACTTGAAAGGTGTCTAAGAGTGTTTGAGTAAACCTGGGTTGGGGTATTTCTGTCTGGGATGGAAGGGGCATCCCAGCCAGAGGGACTAGCATGTGCAAAGACAGAGGGGAGGGTGTGGTGCGATCAAGGAACAGTAATGGTTCTGCTGGACCCGAGCATGAGGAAAAGACGGGCCGTGAGGTGGGGCTCCGGGGATGGGGCCCGTCGGTCAGGCCGGGGAGCTGGGGCTCCGGCATGGAGGGTGGGCAGGTGGGGAGAGGGGAGGTGGCTGTCCAGTAAGCCCTGGGAGCAATTCCTGACCTTGCTGAGGAACTTCATCCCTGTCACGTGCCCTCTCTGGGCCTGTTAAGTGCTCTGCATACCTGGGGGCTGGCACCCAGCCTCAGAACCCTCCAGGCCCTGCATGGATCTATGCCGTGGTCGCTGTTTTCTCCCAGTCACAACAGACCACGAAGTTCTGCTGAGTAGAAATGGAATATCTTTAATGCCCCTATTGCTTTTGGACCACGTGTGGCTGCACTGTGGCGCACTCTGTCGGCCCCCCTCGAGGCACGTGTCTCAGCATTCCGGTTCACAGGGGAGCCTGGGTCGACACGCTCTTCTTCACCTTCAAGCCCTTCCTCTTGTGGAGCCCTGCCCAGGGCAGGCCAGTGTTGTAGGCCTGGGCCTGGGCACGGCCCAGCTCTGAGGGCGGGGGCATTAGCGGCATCACCGGTCTCAGCATGGCCTGCGGCTCCCGTGGCATCGGCTCCTCCAAGGCGCCAGGGAAGGCAGGAGGCAGCTCGTTGGGGTCCAGATTGGCATCGCTCCAGCCCTCAGAGCTATCACTGAAACCACCCGGACCAGTGACTTCGTCCTCAGACACGGTGGCGGTGTCGGCCGTGTCCTCCTCCAGGTTGCCGTCCAAGTCCTCTGCCAGGTGGCTGGCAGCCCCTTCAAACTGGCTGGCCACGTGGACGTCTGCTGCACCCTCCTGCTTCTCCGAGCCACACGAAGGGGCTCCACGGAGCCCTGTCACGGGCTGGGCAGGTGTCTTCACTCTACCCTGGCCGGTCCAGAAGAGGGTGAGCTCTTGGCGGCAGGTGGCCACAGCCAGACTGGTGAGCAGGGTGCTGGAGACCAGGTACAGCAGGGCGGGCTGGCCCATCTGCATGAGGACCATGGCCATAAAGGTGACCAGCAGGCCCATGGCATAGGCTGTGGTGCAGGCCACGAAGTAGACCCGGCGCGAGCGGATCTGCACATCAAAGCGGTGACAGTAGGCCACCAGGAAGCCAGGGACCACAATGTCCCCGAAGCCTAGGATGGAAAAGGGCTGGTCGCACAGCGTCAAAGCTGAGAAGCTCAGCCGGGGCACTTTGAGCACCATGGGGAGCCTCTCGTGGCTCAAGGAATCCATGGGTCCGGAGGCTACCTCCACCATGATGCTCTCCCCGGTCCTGGTGAGCAGGGGTGTGACGAAGACGAAGAAGACGTCGAAGGCGAGCAGGGCCAGCAGGAAAGAGGCACAGCTCTTGAGTGTGGGCAGCCGCACCCGCCGCAGGACGAAAAGGCAGTAGGCCACCCCCAGCGTGTCCTGCAGGAGCCAGGCCCAGCCGTCCTCGTTGCGGTGGGCCACCCAGAAGGTGGTCACCACGGCGCACAAGCCGGCCAGCAGCAGCAGGGGCTGGTGCACACAGACCCTCCGGCCGGCCACGGGTCCCCGCACAGGCTGCGGGCGCAGGTGGCGCACCAGGGGTGCCAGGCAGCTGTAGAGGCCGGTGCCCGCCCCCAGCCCGAAGATGGCGATCATGACGTAGACGAAGCAGTCGTAGAAAAAGTAGAGCAGCAGCATGATGGAGCAGGACATGGTGACCACGGCCCCCGTCATGGCGGGCGTGAAGTCCACGGGCACGTCCTCGTCCTCGTCCTCCCGGCCCCCCCGGGCGGCCGGCGCTCCCTGCTGGGGGTGCCCGCCCGGCCCCCCTCCTCCTCCTCCTCCTCCTCCTTCTCCTCCGGCCCGGCGCCGCCGCAGCCGGTCGGTCTCGGTCAGACCCGCCCAGTAGCCGCCGGCGGCCACGGTGCCCACGGCCAGGATGAAGATTACCACCATGTTGTAGTCGAGGACGGGCTCCCGGGGCGCGTACAGGGCCACGCGGACCGCGGCGCTGCCGTGGGTGTGGCTGAGGATGTCGAGCATGTCGGCGTAGCGGAGCACGGCCACGGGGATGGTGAGGCCCGGCAGGGGCTGCTGGGGGTCCTGGGGGGCCGGGCTGGTGTCCGCGCACTGCTGGCCGCGGACCCGGCTCACGATGAGCAGCCCGTGGGCGCCTTGGCCCTGAGCCAGCCAGCCCTTAGCGTCGAAGCTGCAGTTGCCCCTCATGACCATGGCGGTGGTGCGGCGGAGGGGCCGCTGGCGGGGGGAGCTGGGCTGGGCCCCGCCGGGGGCGTCCCGGCCTGGGCACCAGGGCGCTGTGGTGCCATCGTGCAGGGGCAGGAGCGGGGCGTGGCGCAGGTCCCGGGGCAGCGTGACGTAGTCAGAGCTGAACAGGACGCAGTAGTCCTTGCTCCAGTTCTCGGCCACCACGTGGACCACGCCGTACTCCCCCCGGGCCACGGTGCTGGTGAGGAGGAGGAGGAGGAGGAAGCCGCCCAGGAACGCCATCCTCCTCAGCCGCCTGCCGCTGCCTCCCCGAGCGGCCGCTGCTCCCGGCGGGGGCTTGGAGGGGGGGGAACGGGTGTGGCCCTCTGTCACAGAGCCACCCGGCCTCCTGTCTGGGAAACTGGAGCCACACCTACCTGGTCACAAAGCCATGCCACCAGGGCTCAGGGCACTACTTCGGAGCCCAGGGTGCTTCTCTGGGCTGTCCCCCAGCCCTGCCGCCCCCCACCCAGAGGTCCCCAGGGTCCCTGCTCTCTGCTCAGCTCCTGGTAGGCCTGGATCAGTCATTGGAAATCGGAGGCGAGAGAGGATGGGGTCAAGGATCCAGGACACGGATTCTGGACCAACTTTGGCCCTTAAGGACTGGGCAACTGGACAGATGCTTCTCGTTTCTGCACCTGTTTCTTCAGCTGCCAAGAAATGAGAACATTGGACCACAGGGTTTCTGAGGCCTCTGGGAGCCCTGACCTCACTGACCTTGCAAACTTTTATTGAACACTTACTAAGTGCCGCGCACTTCATCTGTACCCATCGCGTCCTTGCAGGGGAGTATTACTACTGTGTCCAGCTGGCCTGAGGCTGTGCGGCGCCCTCCAAAACCCACGCTTTTTTGTAGTGACACGTGACCAGAATTTCATTTTGAGCTCTCCTTGGAGTTCGGATCGGCCATATGGTCAAGTTTTTGCCATTGGAATTGAGCAGAAATGACGGGAGCATCTCAGGAGCCTGGACAGAGATCCCGAGGCCCCTGGTCTGTCTCTTCCTGTTTCACAAGCCAGTCATGGGAAGGCCATTGACTATGGTGGGGAGAACGTTGTCCTAAGGGATGGAGAGAGAGGAAGGAAAGGAAGCAGGACCCTGGCTGTTGGCATGGCCCCATGCTATGGGAAGCACGACACTGACACTTGGATACATTATCTTCCTTAAGCCCTCGGCTCATGATGGGTCTCTTTGTGACAGCAGCTTTAGTTCCTGAGCATGCCCTCTAAATGGAGGAGTAAACCTGAGCTTGGAGAAGCCCAGACCACAGGCCCGCGCCCCAGGCCTCAGATCCAGCTCCCATACCAACCCCTCCCTTAGGCCTTGCCCTGCCCAAGGAGCTGTCCAGCCTCTTGACTCCAGGAGGCTTCTTGGCCATCCAGTTCTGACCCCCCGCCCAGAGGCTTCACCCGCTGCTAGTTCTCATCGTACCATGCCTCAGTGTTCCCTCCACCACCATGGCCAGGAGCAAACAAGCCTTCTTCTTAGCATTCATGACACAACTTAGGTCTGTTTTTTTTTTTTTTAAGATTTTATTTTATTTTATTTTATTTTATTTTATTTATTTATTTGACAGATGGAGATCACAAGTAGGCAGAGAGGCAGGCAGAGGCTTAGCCCACTGAGCCACCCAGGCGCCCCACAACTCAGGTCTTTGCTTATATGTTTCCTAGTTTATTTTCTGTGTCTCGCTGGTCAAGTTCTGTGAGGACAGAGACGTTGTCTATCTCTCTGCTGCTCTCAGATTCTGGAACAGCAAATGATCCTTGGAAAACACGCGTGGGATGTGTTTGTGAATGACCCTGCTTTTCAGTAGAAGGGACCGAGGCCCCAGGCGTGACATGTGAGTAGTAGAGACAAGGTGACATGTGAGTAGTAGAGACAAGATGGAAACTCAGGGTGTTGGACAAGATGGAAACTTCTGGTGAACTCTGCCATGCTCTGCACTGGGTGCCCAGCAGACTCTGGCTTGCTCACTTGTTCCAGATGACTGGGACTGGCTAACACATGGGTGTGTTGAAAAAAATCATTTGAAGATGGCACTCATTGAAAAGTCTCCATACCTTTACATATGGTATTTGGGGGTGAGACCTTTGGAAGGAAATGGTGTCTTGAAGGTGGAGCCCTCAGGAATGGGATTGGTTTCCTTACAGGAGACATGAGAGAGATGACCTCCCTCTCCACCTCGTGAGATTCCACCCTGATGGCAGAGGTCTGCAAACCAGGAAGAGATCCCTGATGAGGAACGCACTCAGCCGGCACCTTGATCTCATTCTTCCCAATTCTTGGGACTGTGTGACATTGTAGTTGTTGTTTAAGCCCCCAGACTATTTGTTATACAGGCCATGCTGACTGGGACAAAGTCCAGAATCAAGGTATCAGCAGGGCCAGGCTCCCTCGGAGACACTGGGTAGGACCCTTCACCATGTCCTTTCTCACTGCTTCTTCATGTGGGTGGTGGCTGATGATCCTGGTGTCCTTGGGCTGCAGCCCCATCAGTCACATCTCTGCCTCTGCTCTCCCCACACCTTCACCCTCATACTGCCCTGGGGCCCATTCAGTGACTTCATCTTAACAGGGTTATGTCTCAAAGTCCCATTTCCAAATAAAGTCCCATTTACAGGTCCTGGAGTTTAGAACTCCCAACATATCATTTCTGGGAACACAATTCAACCTACAAAATACATTTTTTAAAAGATTTTATTTATTTGTCAGAGAGAGAGAGTACACACAAGCAGGCAGAGAGGCAGGCAGAGGGAGAGGAGGAAGCAGGCTCCCTTCTGAGCAAGGAGCCCGACGTGGAACTCGATCCCAAGACCCCAGGATCATGACCTGAGCTGAAGGCAGCAGCTCAACCCACTGAGCCACCCAGGCGTCCCTACAAAATACATTTTATTTTCACTTTAACAGAACAACTAGTCACTGATCTCCTTAGGGCATCTGCTTTGATCACAGGTCACCTTCCTTGAAAAATCCACGCTGATAAGACACCATCCCCAACATCCAGCTTTGGGTTCTCGGTGGGCGGGGGTTGGAGGGCAAGCTTCAAGGATCTTGCGAAGTGGTCGGCAGCTAGAGCCACCACCACACCACCGGCAACTAGAGATTGGACTCTCCCAATCTCCCCCACCCCCGATTCCAGGTATTTTTATTTGTCTCGCCCCCACCTGAGTTGACAGCTAATTGTTTGTGTGACTCAGATTGTGTCTTTCAACTGAGTTTTCAGAAGAGACAACATTTCTCCTTGTTTGTGCAATTCTGTTTTGTCCGTGGCTGTAACATTTAACTCAATTACAAACAGTAATTGCAATGACAAGGTAACTGTCAGAAATACATGACAGAAAGAGCCAGCAGACCGGTGAGCGTACCCCCAGCTGGTGCGGGGACACCTGGCAAGGCCTGGGGACTGGGGAAGGCTGCCGGCTGCTCCTTCCATGGGTTCCCACTGCAGAGAAGGATTGGCGGGATGGTCAGGGATGGTTAGGGAAGCAAGACCTCTCTGCATTCCAGCACCTAGATCTGAGCGCGGTGGGGCGGCCAGCCAGCTCCTTCCTGAGTGCTGTGATAATAAAAATCTGTCTGGGGCCCCGCTGATGTTCAGCTTAGATCCTCGTTCTGGGCCCCCATCTCCCAACACAGGGAGTCTTGGGTCTCTTAAGAACCGGCCCGCACACTCACCAAGGTGGCTGTGACTATGAACGCAGGTAGTAACAAGTTCTGGTGAAGATGTGGAGAAATTAGAACTCTCCTACGTCGCTGGTGGGGATGTGCAATGGTGCAACTGCCCGTAGAAAGCCGTTTGCGGATAATTGGTACATGAGGCGTAGAGTCACCATATGACCCAGAATTCTACCCCTGGGGTACATAACAAAAGGATCAAAAACAGGTGTTCCAAAAACAAACAAACAAAAAAACCCTTGTACGTGAATGTTCATAGCAGCACTATTCACAGTAACACAGAATAGATGGAAAGAACTCAAATGCCTTCAGCAGATGAACGGATAGTGTGGTCTTTCTGTGTGGTAGAATATTATTCAGCAGTAAAAAAGGAATGAAGTTCTCACATCTGCTATGATGTGGGTGAATCTTGAAAACTTTGTGCTAAGTGAAAGAAACCAGACACGAAAGGACAAACACTGTACGGTTCTACTTTTTTTTTTTTTTTAAGATTTTATTTATTTATTTGATAGAGATCACAAGTAGGCAGAGAGGCAGGCAGAAAGAGAGGGAGAAGCAGACTCCCCGCTGAGCAGGGAGTCCGATGCGGGGCTCGATCCCAGGACTCTGGGATCATGATCTGAGCCGAAGGCAGAAGCTTTAACCCACTGAGCCACCCAGGTGCCCCAAGTATGGTTCTACTTTTGTGAAATATCCAGGTTAGTGAAAGCTACAGAGACAGAAAGGTTCGTGGTGGCCAGAGGCTAGGATGGTGGAATGGGGAGTGACAGCTTCATGGGAATGGGGTTTCCATTCGGGTGATGAAAAGTTCTGGAACTAGACTACTCTATGCCCCTACTTGGGGTTCAGAAACACAGGCTCCCCCAAAAGAGCCTGCTGCTGCCCTTCCTCCCTCATCTACCCTGGAGCTCCTGGGGTCCTGGCTCAAAGAATTTTCTTTAGTCTTCTTCCCTCTGAGGCTCTTCCTGGGACCTGGTTCACTGAAGGCTTCTGGGTGTCTTTCCAAAGGCTGCTTCCCTAGATCCTCCCACCTTCATCCCCAGTTCGATCCGGCCTCATTCCCACGACCCTGGAGCTGCTCTTCTCTCTGTCTGGCTGTAGGGGGCGCTCTGCACAATGCCCCCGAAGGCGCCATCTCACAAGTGGCAGGTGGCTGAGGCTGGTTTTTTGCTCCAAGACTCTGCAGCCCGGCCCACCCCCATCTCCAAATTCCATCCCTTTCCTGGAGGGCCTCCCCCTGTATCTGCAGCTTCTGCTCCTTTCCCTGCTGCTTCTCTAGCCATGGCCTGGGCTCTCGGCCTCACTGTCCCAGGCAGGCCAGGGGCGGTGTCTCCACCTTCTGTGTGGGGACCTAGAGTGGGCACCTGGAGCATTTGTCTTTGTCCACTCAGGGCAGCAAGGACAGCTGACTTCACACGCAGCAGGCCTTAGCCCAGTGTGGCTGTTCAAGAAGGGTGGGGAGGGGGCCCAGCTTACTGGCCCCCTCACGGGCCACACTTCCTTGCCTGGGGCTGTCCTAGATGCACGTTCTAGAGATGGTACAGACACCGAGAAGGGACTGGGTCACCCTCTGCTCCCTCCCCAACTGCCCCAGCAATGGAGGTGAGAGGCAGGAGCCCCTGTGGGTCTGTCTCCTCGTCTTCCCCCACCCTAGCTGGGTGCCCACCTCACTCGCCCAGTCTCCTCACGGTACACTGAGTACATGGCCCTCACCCCTGCTTCTGCCCCCACCTGCCTTGGCCCAGTGGGCAATAAGGCCAGGCAGCAGGCATCTGTCCAGAACCCTTCAGAGGGGCAGATGGAGTGAGTGGGTGGCAGTCTGGGGGCTGAAGGTGGTCTCTGAAGTTATCCCCAGACGATTAGCTCATTGATGTTTCCAACACACATAGAACTTTGGAAAATATACATGGTGTGGGCCTGTCTTGAGCCCGAGCCTGACCAGCTGGGTCTGCAGAGGCTGGCGAGCTGTACAAGGGACAGACAGGAGGCAGTGCTCTGGCATGAAACAGCGACAGGGCTGGGACACCTGGAGGCGGGACCAGGCTCAGGAGTGGGCTCCCTGACACCCCCACTTTGTAGGGGCCAACTTCTACATCTAGCTTTCTGTCTGCGTGCTGTTTGCCCACAAGCTAGGGAAACTGAGGAGTTTCTCTAGGGAGGGCATTGGAGGGAGCAGCGGGGCATGGAGGGGCAAAGAACTCCTGCTCCATAGGGTTGAGCACGTAGAGGCTGGATGAGGCCAGCCTGGGCTCACACCCAGCCATGCCACCGCTGGGCGCCCTGGGGCAGGTCTTGTACCCTCTCTGTGCCTCCCTTTCCCCACCTGTTTAGTGGGGATAACGGCCCCTGCCTCACAGGGTGGTATGAAGAGCAGGTGAGGGGCTTGGCTGTGCCTGGTGCTTAGTAAGCACTCAGCCCTGGAGGGTGTTGCTGGTGTTGAAACCCAGAGATCAGCTCCCGTTCGTCTTTGGGCGGGCAGTTGAGTTTGAAGTCGGGGCGGTCCATGAAATGATCCTGAGAGGCCCTTGAGCTGGAGGCTGGTGACCCCCTTGCCTGGGTTGAGCAGAGCCTGGGTGGGTGCAGGGGGACCCACAGAAGCTTCTGGTGGCCTGTTTGCCATTAAGTATCCATTTAAGGAGTGGAAGGGTGGAGGGTGTTGGGAAGGTAGGGCGTGCATGCCGGGAATCGGGACAGACGTGCAGAACCCTCACTGGTCCCACCAAGCTGAGCTCAGCAACTGGACGCTGGCCGAGCCATCTTTGGGCTGGTCCCATCTTTACCTGGGACTGGTCCTCAACCAGATGATCGGAAGCCCTGAGGCTTCCTGCTGTCCCCTCCCCCCAGAGCTGCGTTATCTGTCGCAGCCTCCTGAAACCCAAACCTGGGGACTGCAGCCCACTGAGGGCTGGAAAGAGCCCTGGACCTTTGATCACAGAGGGATCACCAGGCCTCAGTTTCTTTGGCTGTAAAATGGGGTGTTCCCTGCTCCCTGAGTCACTTGAAGACTAGATAACACATGTTATAAAGGATTTTGCTGATTGCAAAAGCAGTTTACCAATGCCCACAGTTAAGTATTAACATCTGGATTCTAAAACCTCCCTTCCTCCCTAGCATGCTTTTCCCACATCTGACTCCCTCCCCAGTCCCATCCCAGGGCATCTGACTCAGTAGGGGCAGGAGGACTGAGGAGGCCTGGAGGGGAAACAGAGGACCCCAGGGTAGGGGCCATGCTGTCCCACTCAAAGGTGAAGGGGCCCGAACTGGAAAACCAAAACCCCATAGGGCGGTTTTTCCTCCACTAGGGGTCTGTGCCCATGAAGGAGGGTCGCAGGGAGAAATGGGCTCTGGTGGGGTACCCCAGAACTGCAGCCTCTGGGTGCGGCATGGAGAAGAGCTCTCGTGTGTCTGTCCGTTCAGCACACCCCCACGCACCCCCAAGGGACTTCTTCCCACCCAGCCCACCAGCTGAACCTCAGGGCACAGTGACCCTCAGAGACCCCATCTGCGGGCCTGTCCCCATCCTGGTCTCTGAGCCAGGGGCCGTGGAAGGGTTAAACTCTGGGCACCTGCCCGTGGCAGAGGAGATACAGTTCTTGGGGGCCCGGATGTTCCTGAAGCAGCCCTCCTCCCTTTAGTCTCCGAATGGGGGGGTATCCTGAAGCCCCTGGCCAGGGCCCCCACGAGCAGCTTCTCTGATGACTGTCAGCCTCGTCTTGGAGGTGTCCTCTGATGCGGCCTTCTGGAGCTGGTGGCTTTGCCCTTGGCTGCTGGCCCTCGTCTTGGGGGTGCCGCTCATCTCTGCCCCTTGTGCTGGACCAGGCAGGGCTGAGTGCACAGCAGGTGCGTGGAGGGGGCCCAGCAGCTAAAGCAACCTGGAGGCAAGGGCAGGAAAGGGGGCGGTGCCCCAGCTTGGGTCCCCGGGGCCTCTTGTCCACGCAACCTCCTTCCAATGCTCCTCCATCCTTGGGGAGCCCCGTCCCCACAGCCCAACTTGTGCAGGGGAAGCCTTGCTCTCTCACTTCTTCACTGAGTGAAAGGCAGAGTTGCAAAAGACACCTCGATCGTGGGCACTTCTTGTCCCTCTTGTTCCACAAATTTTTCTCTGGGACTATTCTCTCACTGTCCCCCCACCGCCCTTGTTCAGGAGGCTGTCAGCCTATCTCTGTCCTGGTGCCTCTGGTCCCCTCCCCGCAACCCCAGTCTGGAGACCCAGGAGCGAGAGCCAGGCTGCCCTATCCCTGGGTACCAGGGTGGAGTTTCTGTGTCCCACCCCCTCTGCTGCCCCGGGAGCTGGTGAGGGCTGCCTTCCACCACGGGCTGCTGTGCCCAGGCCTTCTCTTCTGGTCTCATGGCTCATGTCGCTGGGGGAAGTGCAAGGGGATTAATCCCCCCCCCCCCCCCCCCAGCAGCCTTCCTCCCTTGTGGTCCCTGGGGTGTGCCCTATTCTGGCTCTTCAAGCTTCTGCTGCAGGACTACATACCGGCTGCCTCTAGGGGGTGCTGTGGAGGTGGGCGTCCCCCACTTCCGCTGCTTCCCTTTCCTGGCCTCACGCCCCCACTCTCTTCCTGGGCTCCCTTTCCCCGAACTGGTTCTGGAAACCTTGTTTCTGAGTCTGTTTCTGGGAGTCTCAAGCCGAGACAGTGTCAAGGCCTCCCCAGCTGTTCTTCTGGCTTCCAGCTCCGCCCCTCCCTTGGGGCTGGGACACATTCCTGTCTGGTCCCATGGCCACACCTGGGTTCAAGCTGTCCCCGTGGCCCCTGCCCCATCCACAGTGTCCTTGCCTGGCACTGTTCACCTGTGGCTCCCTCCCCATGACTTTCCCCTTCTAAGAGCTGTCCTTGGCAGCTGAGTCCGAAGACCCATGCCCCCAGTGGCTCACCTTGGCCTCCACCCTGAGGGGTGAGAGTGGTGTCAGGTTTCCCAGCCACATCCTGGTCCCAAAGACTGAAAACTGGCCTCCCTTTCTCTGCTGCGCCCTCCCCACCCAGCCCTGTGCAGACCAGACATTCACAAATGCTGGTTGGAAAGATAAATATTATTATTTACAACAGCCACCCCTCAGAGCTGATGCTGTTATCTCTGAAAGCCTGGCTCCAGTGACCCAGGACCTCTGGCCACGGGAGGGTCCAGTGGGGGCCAGCTGGTTGTCCCAAGAGCCAGCTGTACAGCTCTAGGACCCTCAGGCAGAGAGGAGCCAAGTGCCCTGCCCCTTCTCCTATCTCCGCTTAGCTAATCATGCTGCCCCAGAGGCCACCCAGGGGACCCCAAATTCCCTGCGACCAGCACAGAGGCTCCCCCGGAGGCCAGACCCCTGAGGCCAGCAGGCAGGAGGGCCCCGAGTATTCTCTGCCCCCTGAAAGGGACACTGGCTTTGTCTGGGGCACCCCCTTTTTCTTGCTCACAGGACACTCCCTCTCCCTCCCATCCCCATCTTCCCACACAGGGGGAGACACCAGGGACAGGAGGAGACAGAAAGCAGGGTGTGAATACCGTGGGGGTAAAGGTGGGGCAGCCTGCTGGCCTACAGGGAAGTCAAGGTCCAAGGTGCAAGGCAGCGAGACAGGGCGTTTCTGACCACAGTGCCACAGATGAAGTCCGGGGTGCTCGGGAGGATTTCCTGCTGTGTGGCCTGTGGTCTGATGATGTCACCTGATTTCTAATGACATTGCCTGGGGCTTCTGGCAACCTGGCTTTGGTTCCCGTTGGTACTGGAAGGCATTGCCAACACCCGGAGGCATCATCATAGTGGTTGGAGGCTGTCACAAAAGTTTCCCCTAATTCCTCTAGGACAGGGATTGTTGCCCCCCAGCTGCTGAGGACAGGCCCCAGGTCTCTTGTGCTCTGGGAGAAGGCACCTCCTGGAGGGACCCATGTACTGCTCTGGGTTCCCAGCTAGCCATTTTCACTCCATTTTCCTTCCATCTCCAGGGAGGACTGGGGCACGGGAGAGCCAGAGGCCCTGGACCCAGACCAGTCCTACAGATGATTTCCCATTCATCTCGGGGCCCAGACCGTGGCTGCTCTCACAGGCCTGGAACTCCCGCTCTGCCGGGGTCGGGGAGGGGGCGTGTCCCCCAGGCTGTCGGTGTCAGCGGCTTCTGGGGATACGGAGTGTGAGAAGGGGCCGGTCCCCTCCACAGGCAGGGCAGCTGGCGGAGCCTGGAGAGCATCTTCCAGACGCTGGCCCTCCAGCTCAGACCGCCGTGGACTGCTTGATGCTGTGGAAGCTGACCCGGGTCGGGGAGGTGGGGATGGACATGGCGCGGGCCACGCGGGCGCGGATCGAGTGCTTGTCCTGCCACCGGCGCCACCTCTTCCGGATGGCGGAGCGGACCTGCGAGGGCGCGGAGCAGAGCACTTTGCGGGAGCCTGGGTCTCAGCACCCCCTTCCCTTCCCTAGGGCCCGCACCAGTGGCGGTACTGGGACAGCGCGCAGGTGCGCAGTGCGCAGGTGTGAGGCGCACAGAGGGCAGCGCAGGAGGCGGGGACCTGCATCTAGTTAACATTCTCATTTGCATATTTGCATATTGCATGCGCAAGGATGATTTTCTCAAATGTTCTGAGAAGGGATGCCTTTTCCCCATCCACCTAAAGGCGTCAAATCGCCTTTGCCATGAAGAATTCCTCCCTTCAGCACGTGTGCCCGCTCTGCCCAAGGGCTCAGCCCTTCCTGTTTTCAACCAGCCTTTTCATAGACTCATTGATGAGACTGAAACCCCAGCTTCTGACCCCCACCCCCACCCCACCCAGCGCCAACTGCCTATGAGAACAAAGGAGTGGGCTTGCCACTACAGGAGCACGTGGGCAGGTGTCAGGGACCACCCTGGGGCTCCCAGCAGCCTCCCCGTTAGGGACCTGGGGGCAGGGAGGAGAGAGTGTGGAGGGCAGGAGGAGGCTTCAGACAACCTCAGATCCCGACAGGCCCCCGCGATTCCGGGGGGCCCCAGTGTCCTTACCTCACTGTTGAGGAAACAGTAGAATACAGACACAAAGAAGCCCTGGAGTGGACCGAGAAGGTGGGTCAAGGGACGGGGACAGGTGTGGCCCCACCTAGCCTCCGGGCCACCCCCTTCCTCTCCACAGCCTCCTGCCCCTCCGGGCCCCTGCCTGGAAGAATCCCCACCCAAGGGGGGGGGGTGCGGGGGACAGCCAGAGCCAGAGTGAGGGGTGAGGGGTGATACCTGGAAGGATTCCAGGAAGGAGTTGAAGTAGATGAAGACGACCCGGGAGACCTCGTCCTCCCCGGGGTTCACGAAGAACAGCATGTACGTGATGCCCAGGAGGGGAAGGAGCACCAGAGTGGCCTTCACAGCCTTCCTGAGGTGGGGGGGGGGGTGCGGAGGCCCAGAGTCACAACCCACCCCAGGAGGGAGGAAGAGGGCTGGACCTGGGGGTGGAGTGCCAGGTCTCCAGGGTCTGAGATGGGGATCTGGGGTTTTCAGGAGGGGCTGTTGGACCTGCGCGGGGAGACCTGGGTCCGAGGCTGGGATCTCTGGAGCCCCCACGGTTAGGGGAGGGAGGCGGGCCGGGTTACCTGTACTGAATGGTCTCAGACGTGGTGGACGCCCGGAGTTTGGTCATGAGAATGCGGACGATGTTGAAAAGGAAGATAAAATTGATCTGTAATTGGAGCACACAGTGGGATGGTATAGGCATGTGTGTGTGGACAAGATGCTGGAGGCAGGCGGGGTGGACAGGGCGGGGTCTCAGGGTCTTGATCAAGTCTGGTCTGCATGGGGACCCTGTCCGTTCACAGTAGGCACTGCTTGTCCCCCTCTCCTGCCTGCCCCCCTCCACCCAGGGTCTTACCAGCAGGACCAAGATCATGGGGCCCTGGTAGATGTAGTCAGTGTACACCCCTGGCCTTTTGCCAAACCAGCACCTAGAAAGCCACAGAGGGATGGTAAGAGAGGAGGTCATCTGGGCCCAGGGCAGCAGCATGGGGAAGGGCAGTGCTTGGTCAGGACAGAACTAGGGCTGGAAGTCAGGATCTGGGTGCCTCGATTCCAACCCTGGGAGAAGGTCAGAATCCCACCACAATGCCTCAGTTATTCCATCTGCAAAATGGGCAGATGGCACCCTCTATTAGGAGATGAAAGCTGGAAGCAGGCAATGTGGCAGGGAGGGGGGTTGGTGGAAATGACCACTGAGTGGGACAGGCAAGGGTTCAGCACATCACTGCTCCCCTGAGGCCCTACTGGGGCTCTGGCACGAGCCCTCTCATGGTGCCTGTCACACAGGCACCTGTCATGTGATGACTGTCATGCAGCGAGTCCCCAGCAGCCAGTGATCTCAGAATCCCTTAAATTGCAGCCCGAAGGAACCCCAGGCAGAGATTCCATAGGTTTCACCTGTTCAAGAGGCAGAACTGCTTTTCGTTTTCTTGAGTTTCCCTCCAGCAATCTCTTGGGGGATCTGGGGAGTGGGTGGAGGTGAGGCACAGGGGAAGTCCCATGTCCTTGTGCAGAGACGATGGCCCTCAGGGGATGCAGACCTATAATACCTAGATCTCATGATGCTTCCATAAACCAGAAACTGGCTTATGGATTTTTATGTGAAACCTCTTTGAAAAGAATTCAAGGTTTCAAAAAGCACTATGTAGGCCAAATACAAGCTAGACCTCAGGTGGAATCGTTAACCCCAGGGTCTGTAAGTTAGATCAGTTCTTTCTAGTGTCTTACACCTGGATCCCTTCTGCTGCAGTGTCAGCACCTTACCACTAGATGGAGCTACAGAGCCGTTCAGGCAGACTTTCTTGAGCCAAGGGTCCTTTTTCCTCCAAAACACACTGGGCAGTTTTTTGAAACCTGTTCTTCCTGCCTCCCCTGTACTTGCTTGCACACCTGCAGGCACAGGCACAGTTGCCCACGGTTTACGATGCTCCTGTGCCAGGACCCAACATCTCCAGCATGACCTCAAGCCCCCAGGGGTGTCTGGCAGCTGGCCACCTTCCCTTACCCTGTCAGCTGTGCCAAAGGCAGAGAGAGCCAGCCAGGTCAGAGTCAGGAAGCATCAGCCTGGTAAATATGAATATCATTTTCCAGGCTCCTTGTCGAGCTTAGTGAGGTTGTGGCGGCCCCCTCCCCTCTGTGGGGGTGGGAAGGAATTGACATCGACAGTGGGTTCCTGGTATGAACCCACATTTTCTGCCTTTCTCTCAGTGATTCTCAGTCTTAGCAGCTAAAAATCCCCGTACCCAGGACACACTCCGACCAATTACATCCCCTTCTTTGGAGGTCAAGCCTGGACGCTGGTGCTTTTTTAAGTGTCCTGGGTGATTCTAACGTGAGCCAAAGCTAAGAACCACTACAGCAGAAATCTAATTTTCAGGGGCAATTGGGAATAGCCGAGACCAAAGTCACCTCAGGACTTCAGAGCTTGGCGGGGGGAGGGAGGGGGGGACTCTGTGAGATCATCAGAATTCATTTCTATTAAATCCATGGAGTCTTTTGTTAAACAAGGCTTAATATTTATAGAAAATATTTCTATGGCCTTTACTATGTGCCAGACACTCTTTTGAAGGCTTACTATTATATGACTTCTATCATCCCCACAAAAACCCTTTACAGGAACCAATTTTACTAGGATGCCCATTTTATAGATGAAGAAACTGAGGCACAGCACAGTAGCTAGCCCGAGGTCATAGAACTACTTAATGAAGGGGTCCATGGTTCAGAACCTGGGCCGTGTGACTCCAGACACTGCCCGTAGACCTTACGCTGTTCGTGAAATCCCAAGACAGATCAAGGAGCCTGGATCCAGCTGTTCAGCCAGCTCCACCTGGAGCACAGCACTGCTGGAACTCGCAGATCGAGTCTAGCCCCCGGCACCCTCCCCTACATGGATGAAGAAACCACGGCCTGCCATGGAAGGTGATTTGGCCTAAGGTCCTTGGGGAGCGCCAGGCAGAGCTAGGATGTGAGCCCCGACCTCAGGGCTCAGGGGAAGAGGGGACTTACTTCTCGTTGTCATAGTACAGCTTCCCGATGGCCCAGGCCACAATGATGGGGAAAGGCACACCTGGGGAGAGACTGGCTGTCACAAGGCTCATCAGTGGGATCTGGGAGCACGCAAAGCCTGGAGGAACCTCATGTGGTCCAGGGCCTTGAGGTGGGCAGGGGTTCTCCTGGGTAGAGCTCGTACTCACGCATCCAACTTGCTGCACGCCACCCCCGAGGAGGGGCACAGGTGTTCACCCTGACCCCCGCCCTGGACCTGGCCCTGGGCTCGCAGGCCCTCACCAGCTGGCCAGAGTGTAAGTCCTGGGTGGGGGGGGGGGGGGGGGCCCGCCCGGGGGGGAGGGGGGAAGGGGGAAGGGGGGGGGGGGCAGACTCACCCCAGCCGATGCAGATGAACATCCACTTGCGCAGCCGGTCGGTGGAGTAGGTGAGCACGATGGCCGTGTGCAGGTAGCAGCCCTCCCCGAACATCCAGAAGAAGTTGGTCACGTGGAAGTAGTTGTAGGCAGCGGTCACCAACCTGCACCAGCCCTGCCACCCCGCACCCCCCCAAGCAGAGATGACACTTAGACGGGGGCGGGGGGTGGTGGTGGCAGCAGCAGCACCCCATCCTAGGCCTGGGGCCTTCTCTCCGTAGGATGCATCCCGCCCCCCAGGGAACCATCCAGCCTCAAGGCCTGCGCCCTGCCCATTTTCCACCAGACCCTTCCTCTGACCCTGGGGCTGCCCCTCTAGGACACACCACGTTGCTCTGGTGGACCTCGGGGCTCATGGTGAGCTGGACCACAAACCACGTGGCGTTGCGCAGGATGAAGGCGGAGATCAAGTTCCAGTGGATGATGTTCCTCAGGCATCGGATGCTCCTGGGGGTGGAGGGGGGCGGCAGAGTCGGTGATGTGAGCAAGGGAGGGGAGGGGGGGTGAGGGACAGGCTGCCAGCATCCCTCCAGCCCAGATGGGTGGATGGGGAAACTGAGGGCAGGGCTCACTGGCTAAGTCACAGCGGGACGTGGCAGCAGGGGCTCTCCCGAGGCCTTTCCTACCAGAGCCCCGCCCAGACCAAAGCTCTGACGGCAGGGCCTGCCACACAGCTGATGCTCTGGGAAATGGGGGCTTCTTGCTTGCTGGGGATGCCCCTCCTCCCACAGTACCCCTCCTTTCCTGTAGCTCCAGGGTCAGAAAATAAACAGTTTCCAGCAGGATGCCTCCCTCCCAGCATGCAGGCCTGACAATCGACTCCGACTCCCACCCCTCTTCCTGGTGCGGCCGGCTGAAGCCTTGGCAATAGTTCTGGGCCCAGCCAGGTTCGAACCCAAAGGGCTCCACCTTCCCAGCCTTCTAGATGGGTGCATCCTGGCGCGGGCAGGGTAGCACAGGCAAGCCTGGGCTTCAGCCATCCCCTGTGCCCCTGACAAGGACTGGGTTCGGGGAGGCGGGGGGGAGCAGAAGTGGCCCTGCCTGAGGTTCCAAGGGACCTGGGACTTGTTCTTCTGTCACCCCTTCCCACTGAGGTGAGAGGACAGGGCCCCCCCTTGCCAGCAGCCCCTCACCCAGAGCTGTTCCTTGCATCTTCTTTCTCTACCCAGCTCAAGGCCTGGGGCCAACGCTGAGTCTTTCTCACCTAAGCCGCAGAAAGAGGACAAAGGCCACCAGGAGGGCCACCAGCGAGATGCAGTGGCCCAGGTAGTTGATGATGACGGCAACATGGTAGTGTACCTTGCTCTTCTTCTGGGGTGGGAGAGAGGGACAGGGGTGAGACTCCCACACAGCTGCACCCCTGCACCCACGGGACATATGAGGACAGCCCCCTCGGGTGGCCGAGATGGAGTTGACCATACCAGGAGTTACTGCCCTGCCCGAGCCCCAGCTGTGTGTTGAGCGTGGCCCTGGGAGCGGGGCCGTCCGAGGTGAGACTGTTGTCTGTATGTCTGTCCCTGAATCCCACACTCTGCCCACTGCTCCATGCTGTTGGACGAGTGCTGGCTACCTGGGCTCTGCACACCACACAGGGGGCCCCACTCGGTGCGTGCAGCTCCCACACTCACCTCTCCGTCCTGCCCAGACACCAGGCGGCCATTCGAGGTCCCTCAGCCTGAACCACCTCTTCACCGGCACGGGCAGACTGGCAAGGCGCTGAGGCTACCACGGTGCCCTCCACCCCACAGTGGGGACCGGTGGTCCCCAGTGCCCAGCTTTAGGCAGACAGCAAACCCCCCTTCACCCTTTCCTAGGTCCCGAGAGGGCAGGGCCCAGGGAGCCAGAACCGGGCACGCAGTGGGCTCCACAACTGTGCATGAAGGAAGGCGAAATGGTTGTTGAAAGCAGCTGGCTTTGCAAGGGCGGGGGGAGGCGCCCTGTTAGCACCTCCTCCCCTTACCCTTTCAGGGTCTGGAGTGGGGCCAGGCCATGAGGATGCGCAGACCCTGGCTAGTGGTGGGAAAAGGGCAAGTTCACGAAGGCTTTGTTCAAACTTTCAGGGACACCAAGGAGCACGTGGCCCTCCACAGAAGTTCCAGTCAGAATCCACGGACGTCAGAGCTGGTCCTAAGGCTGGAGTCCAGCCCCACTCTTCTTCCAGATGAGGAAACTGAGGCTCAAACTCTCTCACCCAAACATGAAGGACAGACCTCCACAGCGGGTCACCGAGCTGGCCTCTGAGAAGAGGCCAAGCCCTCCCTCCCCCTGCTCTTCCCAGCGCCCACCACACCCCTTCTGAAGGCATGTCCTCCCTGAGGAAGCTCTGAGGCCCAGAAGGCTCGGGAAACTCTGTTCTAAGACGCTGATTTTCCTGCAAGAGGCTTTCAGGAACGTAGCAGGAAATCACATTAGCAACTCGGGCTCTGAAGGGTTGAGACCCACTGAGGTGTACACGGAGGCAGGCAACAGAGAAAGGCAGACAGAAAAGCAGGAGAGAGAGACAGAGGGGAAGGGGTTCACACGCTATCTATGGCCACCGTGCAGATGGGAAGGGTCTCTGAGTGCCTGCCAGTAGAGGCCAAACCCGAAGGCTCTGGAAGATACGCACACCCGGTCTGTCTGGAGCTGGGACCTAATTTCCTTTCATTAAATTTTCTGCAAATCTATGCTGCGAGGCCCCCGGGTGGTAAGAATTCCTGAGGAGCTAGAACAGCTCGACGCCCCAGCTTGTTCGCTGGCCCAGGTGGGCACGGCCAGCCGGGTGTGCAGGGAACCCCTTCACCACCGCGTGCGGTCACCCCCGCTCCCCACCCCCCCGACCCCGGAGCCCGGGTCATTAGATTCCAGGTGGGTCTATTAAGCACCTACTGCATATCCGTACTTTTCTTTCTCATGACGGCCCTCAGAGACTGTCCTTCTGTCTCTGTTTTTCCAGCTGAAGAGGCTGCATAATCGGCCCAAGCTGCCTGGCCAGCAATGGCAATCCAGGTCTGCACAGCCGGCTAGACACCCTCCTTCCCAGCCTCCGTCCCACACTGTGGCACATTTCTGGGAGACAAGCGGAGACTGAAAACAGAGGTGCTCCCTCGGCCCAGCGCCCAGGATCCCCAAGGACTGCTGCAAGGCGGGTGGGGGAGGATGAGGGGTTTTCTCCATCCAGGCCAAAAGGGGAGAATGGGCCTGATCCATTCAGGGGGCTGCCTCTGCGTGCCTCCCTTGCCTGCCACATCAGCCTGGTGCAGTCTGAGAGACGGCAGACGGCAGACTGCCCGGGACACAGCAGGGCCACCCCAGGAGACGGCCAGCCACACTCAAGAGACAGCCGACACCCTTGGAGCTGGTCAGCAATAGCCTGAGATGGGGTCGATGGCAGCCACAGAGAAGAGCCAGCAAGATCCTAGGAGCCACCCAGCGACACTCCAAGAGACCCTATGATGCCCGGCGAGACGGCCACTGTTAGCAGCAGAAGCAGCTGAGGCAGCTGAAGGACACACGGACACAGCCAGTCCCTGGGAACCTGACCTGCACTGTTCCTGCTCGGCGTGGAGACCGGCTGGTGCCGTGAGGAAGGGGTCACAGGTTGGCCCTTGGGCAGAGCCACTCTGTCGCACTCTCAGTGACCAGGATCCAGTAAGGAATTAGTGCCCAGCCAATTTCGATCAGACGCTGCAGGACACACCTTGTCCCACGTGGCGGTTGTGTCAGACCTATCCTGATGCCTTTGCAGGATGACTCTGAGCGCTCGCTACCGCCTCTCCCTGCTCCCACCAGGGCCATCCCACTCTGGGGCTCCCTCTCACCAGCAGATTTCCACAGCTACTCCCTCACCCACCGTGGGCACTCCAGCAACTTCCTCCTCCAGGTGTGGTCCCCAGCATCACTCACCGGGGGCTTGCAGGAATCTGAAGCCCCGCCCCAGACCCTAAGTCTGAATCTTCATTTTAGCCAGAAGCCCCAATGATTCTTAAGCGTTTCAGAAACTCTGCTCCAAACAACACGCTGTGAGCAGCGAACCCCAGCCCAGAAGCCTACACCCCTGAAACCCTTTCATATGCGTCAAGGTGTGTGCCCTCCCACGATGTGCCTGGGCTCCCCAGTTCAGCAGGGTGTAGGGGAGGGAAGCAGAGCAGGTGTGTCAGGAGAGGTGGGGGTGAGTCTGGGCTTGGGTGTGGGGGGTAGATGTCACTGCAGTTAGGGGAGACAGTGTCTGGGGGGGCTGATATGGAGAGTGGGGGCCAGTGTAGGGTGGTACTGGGTTGGGGTGGGGGTCAGTGCCATTCTCGGGGTTGGGTCTTCAACAAGTCAAGCTTTGCAGGTGGGGGCTTGTCCCCTGGTGGTGGTGGCTGTAGGCAGTCTTCTCCCTGGCCTGGCCTCTGGGCGCCCTCACGAATCCATTATCTGTGATCCCTGGGGGCCCTGGTGCTTAATTAGGGCTTAGCCTGCCCTGAGCTGACAAACTGGCTGCTTCGTTAATTGGCTACTTTTCTCTTCCTCTTCTCAGTAGCTCCAGAGTAGATCCGGGAGCCTTGAGAGTGGGGAGGGGTCTTGAGAGTGGGGAGGCTAGAGGCTGGCAGAAGGGAATGGCATTTTCAGTAATTAAATTAATTGATTACCCAGAGTGCCAGGCAAGCGGACTGGCAGGGGCTGCCCGGGAAAGGGGTGGGTGGCAGCCCCCACCAAGTTGGTAACCAGAGGAACACTACGGTGCCCGTGTTACCTGGTCTCATCAATGGCACCCACCCCCCACCCAGGTGTACCTGACAATCTCCCCTGACCCCAGGGGAGGGGAGAGGCAGAGGGATGGCGGATGGATGGAGTGCCCTCCCCAGACCAAGACACAGGCAGATGTGACCCTCTCTCTCCTGGAGGCAGACTCTGTCGCTCCGGGCCCTGTTACAGATGGGGAAGCTGGGCCTTGGTGGGGGTAAATTACCCGCACGGGATCACACAGCTCCTGTGCTGGAACCAGCATCCAGCAAACCACCCAGTGCTGAGCCTGTGCTGTTCCTGTTACTCTGCCAAAGAGGGGACTGCCGAGACGCTGGCGTCCCCCCTCCTCCTTCTCCCCCTCACCCCGCTGGCAGAGAGAGGGCAACACCTCTGTCGTGGCCGAAGGAGCGGGAGCTTCAGGGTGGTGTCCTCCGGCAGCCAGCTAGGAGGATGGAACTTAAATTAGAGCAGGAGGGATTCGGGTGAACCGTGAACTTCCCCTGACATTCAGGGGGCTCCAATGCAGGGGAAAGGCAGGGAGCAGCTGATGGTTCTCAAGCTTTGCTCCTGTTACAGGAGGCGACAGACAACTGCTCCCCGGTGGTGGATGGGGGTTGGGGGAAGACGATGATTTGTTTTAAGCCAGGAGGCTGGCCACCTGACCTGTAGTTGGAGATACATCATTGCCTCAGGTTCTGCAGTCCCCACAGGACAGGGTGGGGTGCTGTGGGGGGGGTGTGAAGACTTCTCGCCTTGGCCATGCCCCCCCCCCCCCCAGCCACCACCCTCTCCCTATGGGCATGTGACCTGTGGCCTAAAAGTTGTCTGCAGCATTGCCCTCGCTTTCTGCACATGAGCCCCATCTCCTGTGTGCCCGGTAAGGAGTTCCTCACAGGCTAAGTGGTCTTCTTGTCCACCCCTGCCCCAGACCTTCTGGCCCAACTGTTTCCTGACCCCGCTTCCTTCCCCCAGTCCCTCCCAGGGGTGGGGATACCTCACATGCAACCCTAGGACTTCCCAGGCTGGCCCACCGTATGGGTACTTAGCCCCCTACTCAGGTCTGGGCGGGGGGCTGGGCCAACACACCGTGGCCTGCGGGGGACCATGAAGCTGCCTGTGAGTGGAGATGCCAGCAAACCTCTCTCCGGCATCCTTAGGAACTCACGCTCCCAAAACAGCCCACCAAAGCACATGCCATTCTTCCAGGCTAAACTACCCTGTGCCTGCAGCTTCAGGAAGGAGACAGCAGAGTCCCGAGTCCCGATGGCTCAGTGACAAGAAGCTAGACAGCCTGGGGAAGGAGGTCATGAAAGCACCCAGGGCCAGGTGGGGTGCAAGGGGAGGAAAGCTGTTCCTCCTCCATCAGCTTGACCTCGCACAGAGCACCTGGTGGGAGGCAGAGGCGAGCCTGGACCCCAAGGCCCGGGTTCCAGGCTCTGACTCGTTCTGGCTGTGTAACCTTGTGGGAACGATTCCCCTTTTCCGGGCCTCAGTCTCCCCACCTGCAAGGTGAATGGGTTGCACTCGGTCAGAGTTATTCACCCCTCCCATCAGAAGGTCCCCTGGGGTTCTTGTTAAAAAAAACAGACTCCCGGGGCTCCTGGGTGGTTCAGTGGTTAAAGCCTCTGCCTTTGGCTCAGGTCAGGATCTCAGGGTCTGGGGATCAAGCCCTGCAGCAGGGAGCCCGCTTCCCCCTCTGCCTACTTGTGATTTCTGTCTGTCAAATAAATAAATAAAATCTTAAAAAACAAATACAAAACCAGATTCCCAGGTCCTCCTTGCAGAGTTTGACTCACGGGCGTTGAAGATAGTCCTGGGCCTGTCTTTGAACAAGCGCTCTGGGTGGCTCTTCCTACCAGGCAGGTTAAGAGGGGACAGAGGGTCTCCAAGGTCCTTTCCAGTTTAGATCTGGAATTCTCAGGATGGTGTAGATCCGCCCCCTTCCTCCAAGACCCAGATGCCCGGAGCCCTCAGACAGCTTGGGGTGTCCTCCCGTCTCTCCTCTGCCTTCTGCTCACTCATTTCCTCAGCACCCACTGAAAGGATGTGTGGAGATGGAGGGGAGGGGGCACAGGAGACGGGGTGGGGGCGGCAGCTGCAACACTAGATACATTCGGGTCCCTGCCAAACGCCACCCTTAAGAGAGTATTCATTGCGGCGCCGTTGGTAATAACCAGACTGAGAATAAAGATTGGTTAAATAAATGATGGCATGTCTGCCCAATGTGGTATTATGAAAATGTAAAAAAGAATGAAGATGTTCTTTAGGTACCGATCTGGAACCATCTCCAAGACAGATGATCATATGCAGAAAGCAAGGTGTCAGACGGTGTGGAGAACAAGCAACATTTGGATAAAAAGAAAAAAGAACACCTGTATATGTAACTACTCTCCTAGGCAGACAAGGTGTTTGGAAGAGCACCCAGGAAACGGGCGTGGTCCCTGGGGCGGGAACCCAGTGGCCAGGGCAGGGCAGGAAGGACCCTTCTCTGTGTTCCCATTTGTACCTTTTGAATTTTGTATTATGTGTAAGCACCACCTTCTCAAAAACATTTAAATATTTCAAAGGCTCTCCCAGGGCTTTTTCCCTCTGCTCCCCGCCTCCCACCACACCCGGCCACACACAGCGCCCCCTGGCGGGAGCCGGATGTACTGCGCAGGTGGGTGGTGTGCGGCGAAGGGACGTCGGTCCCAGGGAATGCAGGTGGAAGAAGGGAAGGAGCAAGGACCCAGGTGATCTGTGTCGGAGCCAGCTGATGCCCTCCTGGCTCACACTCCCTTGGGGATGGCTGCGAGCAGCCATGATGCCGGGCGCCTGTGCAGCGGACCCAGACCTGAGCTGGGGCCTGACCCACCGTCCACATGGGCAGCCTCACCTCCCCACTGAGGATCTCCTGGCACTCGGAGTAGTTCACGCGGGCAGCCCAGCTGCCATTGGCCAGGCACTCCCTGTAGCCGTTGTCTGGAAGAAGGAGAGAGAGTCAGAGTCACCCATGGGCTCCTCTCCCAAAGAGCAACCCAGGCATCCGTCTGTCCATCAGTCCGTCCATCTACCCATCCATCTGGGTGAGGGACACTGGCGTGGAAGCTGAGGAAAGGGTCTTCCCTACTACCCTAACTTCTTGCCTCTTTCTGCTCTCTGGCCCCAGAAGGGCTGCCCATGGGCTGTGGCTCTGCCTTCCCAGGCTGCCAGGATCGCATTCCTGGGAAGGGGCCCAGGGGCAGGCTTGACTAGCTAGCTGCGGCTGTTTCCCTGCAAGGCCTTATGTGGCCGCAGATCACGTGGTGGGTGCCCTTCGGGGAAACGTCCCGCCTTGGCTTCTCACATGGTAGCAAAAAGGATGGTGAGAGCTGATGAGTCAGTTCTCCCTCACAAGGCTGGGCACGCTCTTGGTGGAAGGGTACGCAGTGACAGCTTGGGTGGCACACTGAAATGACGCTTTTCTACGGGGACTACCCATGGAGAGGTTTCCTATGGGGGGGGTCCTCACGTGGCAATGTTTCCCATGGGGTGGGGCTCACAGGGCAGGTGTTGGGGAAGGTCCTGGTGGCATTTCTCTAACAGCAGGATTTACATTGGAGGGTGATGTGGTGGGCGCATCCACGGTGGAGGTCTCTTAGGACAGAACATGACAGGCCGCAAGAGTGGGCTGGGGGATGTCCCGGGGGTGGGTCTCACGAGATCCAATACAACCAGCTCCCAGCCTGGCACAGGGCGTTTGGGGAAAAAGACAGGAGGACGGCCCAGGGAGGCATGGGGGCCCGTGCAGCCACCAGACTGGACTGGGGCCCGGAACCTGTCACCTTCTAAGGAGATGGGGAGGAGCCCTGCGATCTGAGATTAGGCCTGGCTTCATGGCTCTTGGTGGCTGGAGCTGTACAATGGGTTCCTTCTACTCTCCCTCCTGCCTGCACCCCCGCACCCACCTCAGACATCTTGGGGTGTCCTGGCAGGCACCAGCGCCCTAAAATCCAGTAGGGAAGGGGCCAAGGAAGATCCAAATCTTGAGTCTTTTCTCCTTTGAGGATGGAGGTCGCCCTCCCTTACCCTGGCATTGGTGGCTTTAAATATGTTTCCTAGAGTGAACTCTGGCCCCGAGCCCAGGCAGCATGAGCTAGAAGAGCAATCAACCTTGAACCAGTCCTGCTGCAGGCCCTTCCAAGGCTCACACTGACCCTCACGCCACCTCCCCACCCCGGCAGAGCTCCAGGACGGCTGGGGAAGCTGCCTGAGTCCCAGTCTCTGAGCCCGGAGCCCGGCAGGGGCAGAGCACCACACGGGAGACAGAGTGGGACGCCCTAGGCCCGGCTCAGGGCTGTTGGGCCACAAGAGTGAGCTCAGCCAGCCAGCCTCCCGAGCCGCTAGGCCCTCTTGTCGTCTGTAAAGGGAAGGGCTTGGGCAGCTGATCCCCCAGCAGGCACTCCAGCCCAGACCTGCCTCTCGGCTGGCAACAGCAGGACAAGAGGGAGATGATGGCGTGGTGGGTGGTGGGGGGCAGATGCTGCTGCCTCTGGGAAAGACGGAGCCATGGTCTGACCCCGAGGACCACAGGGTCACGGCCTCTCTAACGTACTCCTGGCTGCACTGCTGAAAGACTGCTCAGGCCACAGCGTGCCAGTGGGAACATGAGGCTAAATGCATTTTTAAAGTTCTGCGCAGCTTCCCTTCCCAGCAGAGTTGAGCCCTTGGGCAGAGTTGGCAGAGGAGCTGCTGATTCTCTCCTAATTGCTAAATGAGGGATAAGCTATCAGAGGGCCGAGGGCTTAGTGACTGGGATTTCAGGAAGGTCTGGGAGGAGGCAAGGAACCAGGGGAATCCACTGTGTCTGCCGTGGATAGGACGTGCCTGGGACCCAAGGCCACTCTGGAATGTCTGCAAAGAAAGGGGCTTTGGGCAGGGATCTTGTTGGAAGAGGCATGGCGGGGGCGGGGGTAGGAAGAGGGGGATGGTCTTGCTTTAAGAAAGGGAGCATGAAGTAGGGTGAAGAGCGTGGCCCTCAGCTCAGGCATCCCTGGTTCAAATCCTGGCACCACTCCTTCCTAACCATGTGACCCTGGGCAAGTCACACAACCTCTTAGCTTCCTTATCCGCAAGATAAGAATAAGCTTCGCAACATCTCCTGCCTCAGAGGCTGAGTGGGCATATTTAGTTCACATGTGCAGAGTGCTTGGCGCTCTACCTGGCCTGCGGCGTGCTCTATTATTTTCATTATTATTGACTTTGAACTCTTTCTTATATAACCTTATCTAAGATTTGGGACAGGTTACAGTTTCCCTATCAAAGGGGGTACTGGTAGAGGCTGCAGGAGAGGCCCCCTTGGCTCAAGCTCCCCTTTCGTGTCCCCCAGGTGGGGCGGGAGCCTGGCGCCCCTCCGAGGCCTGGTCATCCGGAGGGAGCAGGCTTCGGTGGGGAGGAGGTGGGTGATCCAGAAAGAAAAGCAGCCCCCCTCCCCCCACCCCCACCCCACAACAAATCGTTGCCAGGGAGGATGCGACCTCCTTGTCTTTAATTGCTGAGCTGAGCAGTCCTCCCGGAGAGTCTCGGGAAAATGGATATTTTTGGAAAACCTTCCCATCCCTTTGAAGATCAGATGTAGCAGGAGGGAGGGCCTTAAGGAGAAGGTCTGGAAGTCCTGGCAATGCCTCACCAGTAAATGAATTAATTAGTGCCTAATGATTAGGTACAATTCTGGGCTCCCAGGCACCACTGATTATATGGGTGTGTCCCTCACTTTCTGGGACTGGGGGCACCTGCGAAGGGTGACTCCTCCAGACCTGGCTTCATGTCCAAGGAGCATCACCCCCAGCACCCCAGGGGCAGAGAGTTCCTCACCTATACCTCCCACCCATCCTGCAGGTGGAGAAACTGAGGCCTGGACAAGGCAGTGCAGAGGGTTCATAAGCCAGTTCCAGGTGGAGCCAGGGCTAGAACCCCAGACTCCCGGCTTGCACTTGAGGCAGCGGCTAATCAGCAGCTCGTACCCAGGCACGGACATCTTCCTTGGGGTCATGTTAAGTCACCCTTGGAGACAAGAGTGGAGTGAGCTCATGCGGAGAGACAGGGCTGTAGCCACAGAAAGCCTGGCCGGCTCCACTCAGCAGGGTGGACTTGACCATGGAGGCAATTGGGAGTCACAGATGGGTTGATGGGAAACCAGAGTCAGAGAGCCAGTGCCTTGGACTGGGGCAGTGGCTCTGGGGATGGAGGGAAAGTCGGCTCAGAAGTGAACATCACTTTGGAGGTGAAATTGACAGGACAGAGATAGAAGGGCGTCCTTCTGGGAGCAGCCCTGTGGCACCCTGCCAGGCACCAGCCCCTGGGAGCCCTGCACGGACTGGGCACACAGCACCAGGAGTGAAGCCTTGGCCCTATGACCCTGTGACCTTGGGCAGCTGTCAGCCTCTGCCTCCATTTCCTAACTGTAAACCGGGCCCTACTGTATTGGAGGCTGGTGGGTGGCACACGCCAAGCTCTCTTCTTAGGTCCTTCTGCCCTTCCCTGGTCCTGCACCTCCTCCCCGCCCCCTCCTCTCAGGTCCAAGAACTGGTTGCAGACACAGGCACCTGTGTGGTCTGGCTGTTTCAGCCTCCTCTGACCCTCCTACCCCTCCTGGATTGCAGCCACCCACCCCCCCCGAACACCCTTAATATAGCTGGTAAAGGAGAGGGGGCAAGAGGAGGAACGTGGGAGCTCTGAGCTGAAGCCAAGCACTCTGGCTTTCTCATCGTCAGACCAGGAGCCAAAGGCCATAAGAGGGAGAAAATATGTTAAGGTCACTCGGCAAGTCTCCAAGTGAACCACCTGGGGTCTGGTCACCCTCGGCACCCCCTTGGGACTCAGAGCCTAGGCTCACCGACCCCAGGAACCCACCTAGGTACTCTGCAGCCCTCTCTCTGACAGGACAGGGCCCCTGGCCTGCAGGTGCTGCTTTCTTCATAAGCAGGAGCTGTGAGTCATTGACAGGGGAGAGCAAATTAATTCTGAGGGTGACAGGTGGTGTGACAAGGAGCTGCAAAGCCTGGAGGTGGAGGCTCAGGAGGCCCAGGGTCTCGGGGTAGCAAGGTGTTTATGTGGGGATCAAGTATCCAACAGACCCTGGGCAGTCCTCCCTTGCCCCACCAGCTCCAAGAGCCTGCAAACGAGGCTCAGCCCCCTGCCTATGGATCTAAAACTGTGTCCCCCACCTCCTGGCTGCAGGGCCCTGGACGGACCTCCTAACCTTTCTGAGATCCAAGTGGGGGTGATTCTGTTTCCTGCCCTAGCTCATAGGGCTGTTCTAGGCTGATCCTGACTAACCCAGTTTGTCAGACAGACTTGCAGGCAAATTTCAGCTTCTCCTCCTACCAGCTGGTGACCTTGGGCAAGTTCCCTAACCTCTCGGAGCCTTGGAAACCTCAGTGTGGTATGAGAACTATAGAGTTATGTACAGCATCACCCAGGGGTATTGTGGGAATCAGTGGTAGAGAGCACAGAGCTGGTCTTGGGTAAACAGTGGTTGTATCCACAAGACGTACTACAGTCCTGTCATCGTCAGGATTATTTCCCCCACCTCCAACAGGTTCCAAGCCCTCCCCATCCTGTCCCACTTCCCAGCAGAGGGTCCCCCCTTCCATAGGCTTCCTTACTTGTGGTGTTATAGCGGACACCGTAGAAATAGGCGGGGCAGGGTCGAACCACCAGCTGCCCCGCCGGGCTCCGGGGCCAGCAGGTACCAATGAGGTCCACGGAAGCATTGCACTGCAGTCCTGGGGGCAGAGAGAGCTGGTGAGGCAGGGCGAGCTCCCCACTCCCACAGCCTCCCCAGGTCCCCACACGCACACACCAGCTGGGAATAAGATCGGAGCGATGACCCCCAGTGTAGAGATGATCTCATCTCAGGCAGAGGAGCCATCAAGGAAAGGAATCTGAATTTGACGCTAGTGGCTCAGTTGGTGAATTTGACGCTATGGCACTAGGGAGCTGGCTTGGGTTCCAGAGTAGAGGAGGAACAGAGACAGCTGAAGGTGGTGTTGAAAGCTGAGATCTTGATGAGCATTTAGAGAAAATCCCGGACATACTTCCAGTCCTCCACTCTGTAGCCCGAGGATACTTCTCTCGGCCCCTCATTTGGTAGAGATTAGACTTCTGAGACTTCACAGTCTGGAGCAGCCTGGAACAGACCCAGCCAGTCCTCAATCTAGCCCCCTGCACATGTCAATGGAACCAGACCACAACCACTCCGACTCTATAGTGAGGAACGGGTTAAATGAAGCTGGCCATGCTGTTCCCTCACTTGATAACCACACTTACTGAACACACAGTGTTTGCGTTTGGACTGTGCTGGGCCCTAGCAGAGGATTGATGGAGAAGGGAGCCACAGGGAGACAAAAGAGGGAGAAACCACCTAGGGGGACGGGAAAGGACACTGAACTAATAATGTGGGACACTCACTTCAGACGGGCTCTGCTACTAATTCGTTGTGTGACCATAGGCACGTCGCTTGCTCTTTAAGCCTTTGTGTCTTTTTTTATTTTTTTTAAGACTTTTATTTATTTATGAGACAGAGAGAGCAGGGGGAGGAGCAGAGGGAGTCGGACAAGCAGACTCTGCCTCAAGCACGGAGCCCGACGAAGGGCTCCATCCCAGCACTCTGAGATCATGGCCTGAACCCAGGCCAAGAGTCAGACACTTAACCAACTGAGCCACCCAGGAGATGGACCACCATTTGTGTCTTTATAATAAAATGAAGAGGTTGGATCTGACCAGAAATTCTTAATCTCACTCTACTGGAAGCTTTAAGGGTTCACAGAGACTCTGAAGTTAAGTGAAAAAATTGGTGTATATACACATCTTAATTGGGAAAGGGACCGTGGCTTTCATTAGATTCTCAAAGAGATCTATGACTCCAAAAAGATGTCAAAGTCTAAATATTTTCCAAATATCCAAATATTTTTCCTTAATTGAAGAGCACTTCGGTGTTTTTTTTTTTTTTTTTAAAGGTCATTTGTTTGTCAGAGAATGGCGGGGGGCAGGGGAGAGAGCAGGAACAGGGGGAGTGGCAGGCAGAGGGAGAAGCAGGCTCCCCTCTGAGCAGGGAGCCTGATGTGGGACTCGATCCCAGGACCCTGGAATCATGACCTGAGCCGAAGGCAGACGTTTAACTGACTGAGCCACCCAGGCATCCTTTGAAGAACTCTTTGGGGTGGAGTGTGTGCATGTGTGTATGTACGCCTGTCTCTTGGGGCAGAATGGAGGCCACAGGAATGCTTCTGTGTAGGGAGGCTTTTAGTCTCCAGGGAGCGGGGTGGAAGGCTGGGTCGAGGATAGCCTTGGCACCTTGGCACCTCTTTCCCTACCTTTGGGTGCCCTTATTCCACAAAAGCCTGGCACATGAGTCCTGTTGGGACCCAGTATGCCCGTCCCAATGGGAGAGGGTGAGTGATTCTTGGGGACAGGTGCAAGAATGCACAGACAAGCCAGGAAGAGCCATGAACCAATGCAGAGGCCACCACTTCAGGGCTGGGCATCAGATTGGCCAAGCCCTGGCTGGGGCCCACCTGCCATCTCCTCCCCATGTTAGCCTGATCTCAGTCTCTCTGGAAACAGCCCAGGGTTAGGTGGACGTCCTTCCCCTGCTGGATGCTGGGTGGTGCCCAGCAGTCCATGTACCCAGTGCTGGTTTTTTTTCTAATCAAAGTGATCCATAGGATGTTCCTGCAAATCAGGGCTTGGGGCAGAGGCCTTGAGATCAAGAGGTTTAACTGAAAGAGAAAGAAGTCTGGGTTGGAGCTTCAGGGACCCGGGGAGCTGGCGGGCTCTTGGTGCTGTGCCACAGTACAGCCTCTGTGAATGGCATCATGGTGTGGTAGGCAGGAGGAAAGCAGCTTGTGGTTGTAATCTCTCATGGGTCATGCCACTCATGCTGAACCACTCGTGCTGAGCCCAGAGGCGGGGGGAAGCTAGAGGCAACTGGCCACGGGAAGGGGAGGATAATATAATGGACCATGCTCTGGTTTTTCAAGGCCCATCGTCATCTATCTCTTCAGTCCTCATCCCCCTGCAATGTCATCAGTCCCTTTCTACAGATGAGAAAACTGAGGCACAGGGATGTTAAGCGACTTGCTCAAAGTCATGGGTCAACAAGTGAAAGAACCAAGAAGTATAGCCAGGTGTTTTTTACTTTAAATGGCGCGCTCTTTCTAGTATGCCACATTTTGTGCCATTAAAGGGAGGAGAGAAAGCCCAGGAGGCAGCGGGGGAGGGAGCGACAGTTTTGAGGGCTGTGTGCTAGACATGTGCCAGGTACGTTGCATAGACCTTCTGATCAAATGATATCATTATACCTTCCTCAGACAGCTGCTCATTCATTCATTCACTCACTCACTCATTCACAGTGTCTCCTGAGCTGGGCACTGAGAATAGCAAACCAAACGTCATGTGTGGCAGCACCAGGAACTTGTCTATCATGCTCTCTCAGCATAGGAGCTGCCCTCCACCCTCCACCCTCTGCCCTCCCTTCCCTCTCCCTCTCTCTCCTACCCTGGACACTTCCCCAGAGCCCCTTTGGCAAAGAACAGAGGGCCAGGCATGGCCGGGCACCAGCCATAGCCAGGATCAGACTAGAGCCAAGGCAGAAACCAGTTACTAAGCAGATGGCCCTTCTGACCTCGATGACCTTGTAGCAGCCAATGGCTGGAGCCCTGACCCACCCGCAGCTGGTAGGTAGGTATGAGGGGTGGAAGCAGGTGGAACAGCCATTATTTGCCTCTCGTCTGGTACGGATTAGGGTTCCTTAGCACCTACCATGGATCTCACACCACCTGCTGTGGTGAGTGCTGATTCTCTCCAATTTATAGGTAAGGAAACTGAGGCCCAGGCAGTCAAATTGTTTATGCAGAATCACACAAACACTAAGAGGTAGAAGTCGGGTTTGACACCTGTCCCGGGCTCTTCCCACGGCACCACAGAGGTCCCCAGTCTGGGCCACTGGCCCTCATAGCATTTGGTTGCACAGTTTCTAGCCCCTGCTGCCGCAGTGCCTCTCTCTCTCTCTCTTACCCCCTTCTACCACCCCCACCCCACAACTCACAGAAGGCTGAGTAGGGCGGAGAGGGCGGGTAGGAAGCAGGGTAATATTAACATTGACGTGACCTTTACATTAAGAGCCCGGAAAATTCTGGACGGAATGAAAGTCTGTGTGCGAGAAGGGAAGAAAGGGGGGGGGGGGCAGGCTTTAGAATAAAGGGTAGAAAGCCATCAGCAGCATCACTGCCTGCCGGGTGGGCGGGGTCCGGTGGAGGGGCGTAGCCATATGGGGGCGTGGCCAGAGGCCAGGGCCAATCAGAAGCGGCGGCGAGGTCTGGCCTTGGAGAGACCAGCATTCAAGTATGGGGCGAGGACTTAGGGTTGTAGGGAGCCGCCTGAGCAGTAAATGCAGGGTGTTAGAAGAAGAAAGGCTGGAAGAAGAGGGGCAGGAACCCAGAAGTCGAGGGAAGGGAGGAGGCTGCAGAACAGGCCTCAGGGGCCATACCTGGCGGTGGGCGCTGCCCAGCAGACCTCCCACCCCGACTGCCTCGAAGGCACCTTCCTGCAAAGTGCCCAGCCCTTCACAGCTCACGCCGGGATTTCAGTTCACTGCGCTGCGGACACGCGGTCCCTGGAGATCAGGCAGAACCCGGGTGTCCAAAGGGGAAGGGTGTGTAGGACTTGGGGCGGGGAGAACCAACAGTTGCAGAACACTACTGCATACCAGGCTGTGTAAAGGGTCCTTCTGGGAACCCAGGCCACTCATTCAATCTATTTAAGCACTTGAAGAGAAGAAAAGGGGATGGGAGCAAGTGGAGAAGGAGAAGGAGGGGGAGAGAGGAAATAGAAGGAGACAAAGACACTGAGAGGAAAACAGGGAAAGGTAGACAGAAAGTCAGGAGAAAAAGGTACCTGGAAAAATAACTCTAGAGGTGCTGGGGGTGGGGAGGGCATGGATCTCCTAGTTGGGAAGGGGAGAAGGAAGGTAGGGAAGTCTGGGTGTCTCTCAGCATCGGTGCTATAAAGACCTAGAGGTCATGGCTGTTGAACTCTAATTCTTGAGCCAGTGTCCCCTCCATTTGTCCCCCTGGCCTAAATGCCCAATCCCTCCTGCTCTCCTGGGGGTTATTTTCCCCACTTGGATAGCATAGTTGTGGGGTGAGGAGCACTCTGGACAGGAGTAAACCAGTCTTGCAAAGAGCTAAGCCGATTTACCAGCCAGAAGCAAAAAGCCTGAGCTACTATTATCGTCAACCGCTGCCCACACCAAGCTGTTCCAGGATGCCCCTCCTGGCCAATTAAGTCCTAGATGGGGAGGAATAATGGCTTTGCTCTTTATTCAACAAGTTTTTACTGACCACCTAAGAAACTTTTTAGGAGCTGGGGACACAGTAATGCATAGGAATACAGTAACGCATAAAATTAGTGCCCTGCCCTTAGTTGAGGATGGGAGGTAATGGGTGCAGCAAACAGACAGACAGACAGACACAGAGCTGTTAAGCAGTAAGAAATGCTACTAGGAAAAAGCAAGCAGGGTAAGGAGATAAAGAGTGCCAGGACTGCTCTTTCAATTTGGTGCTAACATTAAAACAGAAACCTAAAGGGAGTAAGAGAGGGGGCCACGTGCACATCTGGGAAAAAAGTGTTCTAGATAGGGGGAACAGCACATGCAAAGGCCCTGAGGCTAGTGTGTACTTGGCATATCTGAGGTTTTGACATTCCTATCACTTGGTGGCTTGCCCCCTCCTTAGTGAGGCGGCCAGGTCCTTTAAGTGTTTTTTTCTGGAGGCAGGGGGTGGAGCTGAATGGGCTAAAGTAATGCGTAAGACTAGTCCTGGGGCTTCCTCCATCTCCAAATGCACACTCTGATGTTTGTGGGAGCACTGCAGTTAGAAGGTCCAAAACCTGTGCCAGTGGAGGTAAGAGGAGAGAGGAACAGTGTGGATAGTTCCCTCTTGCCTCTGACAAAACCCCTGCTGAGTCAGGGTCCCTGGGAGGGGGGCGTTTTAACAAACCCAGTGAGAACCCTTTGAAGGTGGCCTACTTAATGCTTGTGCACAATTGGGCATGGGTTTCTCGCCTCAAGTAGATGACATAATTCCTTTCCCAGCAGGCTCAGTGTCCAAAAGCGCCCAGCAGATCCTTCTTTCATAGAGAATTTCAGAAGGAAATCAGAATCTGGTTCTAGTCCCCAGTTATTTTGGGTGTCCCATCAGTGGCCTCTGAGTGAACCAAAGGAGGTGGGCACCTAGCAGCAGCCCCGCAGTTGCATGGTTCAGCTTAAGAGAGGAACTCAGCCAAAGCTGCCCATAGGGTGGCAGGTGGCCCAAGGACAGTCTCTGAAACAGACACACTTGCCTATTCAGAGGAAGGCACTGTTGGGATAAAGGGGTTGGGGCTCTGCCTGGGACTCTGGCATGGAGAGGGTGGCAGAGGGCAGGCCGAGAGTCCTGCTCTTGCCTCCACCCCCTTGTGGCTGAACTGCCTCTTTTATGGCTGGGTAGAATGGAAAGATACCTTTGCGGGTGTGTGACTCATCAGGACAAGTGGGTAGGAGCCTCCTGTCCTGTGGGCTTGTGAGCTCTCCATTTTTGCATCACTGGCACCTAGTAGAGTGCCAGGCGCATAGTAGGTCCTGAAGGAAATTGGGGGCTGTGTGTAAACCCTGTACAGGTGTGGGAAACTGCAGGGGTGAGAGGCCACACCTGACCCTGGGGACGATGCCTCTCCGGGCAGCCATGTATGTGGTGGCCCATTTAGTTCAAATTTTGGGGCTACTGTGTGTGCTTGGGCAAGTTACTTAACCTCTCTGAGCCTTAGGTTCCTATTCTATAAAACGAGGATAAAAGTACTTCCTGACAATATTGTTATGATGGCTGAATGAGATTCAAGTACTTAGAATGGTGTCTGATACTCAGTAGGTACTAAATAACTATTAACTATCATTATTAACATTCATGACCTTAAGACGGAGGGCAGGAACGAATGACCCTGGGTCCTTATCAACGGTATGAGTTCATTTGTCTCTGATGTCATTAGTCAATAATTCTATTACTTTCTGGCATTGTCATATTCATGCCATGATTTTATGATCTGCCAAGTCTGTGATCTGCCACATGACAGAGCTTTGACCCTAGGGACCCACCCTCTCCCTGCTCCTGGCATGTGAGAGGACCCCCCAAAGGCCCCAACTCAGTGCCAGCCACCCCGGCCAGACGCCCAACCATCTGTCCCAGTCCCTCCACCCCACCCTCACCATCTGTCTCTACCAGTGCCCATCGGTCTGGGTAGATCTTGGCAATGGAAGACAAATAGCTCGTTCTCCGGGGCTCTTGTGCCGGGTAATGGATTGTATGCCATGAAGCCCGCCAGGCTGCGCTGGGCGGAGGGTAGGGGCATGGCGTATAAAATCATTGGGGAATTAATGACACTCATCAAGGCCTCTTGCCTCCAAGGACAGGTGACACCTGCATGGGCTCACAGACGTCACGCCTCCACACACAACGAGCAAATGGATGAAGGCTGACCCGGCCCCAGTGCATGGGGGACTGCGGGCAGGGCCTTTCATCTCAGACTCAGCCCGCAGACAGGTGTCTTCCCTCTCTGTCTCTCTCCGCTAGAACTCCAGACTCTTGCTCAAGAATCTTCCAGTTCCCCATGGCCTGGCTTAGCCAACTTCACAGCCAGCTGTTCCAGGCTCCCAGTAACCTCCCCAGGCTTACTGTTCTTCCCTCCTCACGCCTCCCCTGTCATTCCACCAAATCCACCTGCTGGTCTTGGGTCAGCTCTAGCTTCAGCTCAGAGCACTGGCTCTTCGCTGCCGGTTTGTGCTCAGAGTCTCTCAGAGACTCACTGTGAAAGTGACTCCTTCAGGAAGCCTTCCTGGATTCATACCACCCCTGATCTTCCTGCAGCTCTATGGCGAATGCCTTCCCCTCACTGCAGCTCTATACAGTTTGCACTTTCGAACGCCTGCTGCTGTTACCAGCAATCATCCACGGTTCTCAGTAGTGGCACAGCTCTCTGCAGTCTGTAACAGATGGCCACAAAACTCCGTCCATTTAGTTGTTACAGATCCTTGTGGCAGGCGCCACCCCTTCCCCAACTTTATAGCTTGGACAAAGTGAGGCTCAAGGGGGTCAATGGCCTGCTCATCTCTGGGGCTGCTAGAGGGGGCCCCTAGGGCAGAAGGTGAGCATGGGACCCGCGGTGAGCATGGGACCCAGTTGGCCTTCTCCAAATCTGGGGCTCTTCTGCTCCCCCAGGCTCCTCCCACAGTGAGGGCCCAGTAGGCCAGGCGGCAGCTGCCCTGAGGCCCAGGTTCAGAAGCTCATGCCTCCTGCTTCCCTGTGGGCGCCCTGTGGCCCCCTCTCTGCCAGCATGTGCCCGGTGCTTGGCTTCCCAGGGCACATATTTGTGGGTTTGACTCCGGACCAGATAGTGAGCCCCTCTTTGTCCCCCTCATGCCTTCCGGGGGTCCCAGTGCACAACAGTGCTCAATGCACAAGTTGGATTGAATCAAGGAGAGACCTGAAGAGGAAACCGAGTCACTGAAAGTGAGCCTCCTGAAGACCTTCCAGCGCTGGGCCCTTGGCTGGGCCGCAGCCTTCCCAGGAGCCCTGGGTCCAGGGTCCACACCCTGAAAAGTCAGAAAAGACCCGGCCTTGGACGTCACAGGCCTGACTCTCCCATGCCTCGGTTTCCTCACCTGTACAGACATTGAGTCTTAAACTCTCATGAGAAGAAAGATAATTCTACAAAAGGACTTTGCAAATGGCGTGCTTGTACAAGTTAGGAGTAATATGTGTAGTTATGCCATATTTTCTACAGAGCAGGTATAAAGCCAGGATGCCTCGGCTCCAACCTTGGCTCTGGGACTTACTAGTTTTTTTCCTCTGTGCCTTGGTTTCCCTAGGTGTAAGTGAAAATTGGGTTACTATCTCTCTAGTACTTCCAAGAGCGCCAGATGTGGAGTTAGCACCCGACGGGTTTCTGGCAGCAGAGGACAGCAGCCCCCCTTCCCCACCATGGGGACCCGAGTCACAGCCCAGCCCTTGGCTCCATTGGTTCTCACAGCAAGGGCTGGGGTGACTCCCCCATTGCCCGCCCCACGGCTGATGCTGGGACCTCACAGCAGCTCTCCTTCCCACCAACTTCAGGGCCCTCCTGAGCACAGTTCTCTACAGAGGGGTGATGAGCTGCATGGGGTTCGGGAAGAGAAATCTCTCTACTCTTCCTGTCTAGGGGCAAGGCTCTGTGTGCAGAGGATGGGGCTGTGGAGACCTGGAATCTTGCATGACAAGGGGAGGGAGACTCACCAGAGATGTTGCTGACCAGCGACAGGCTCTCGCAGTGCTGGTCCTGGAAGGAGGCGGAGATTGGGTTCAGCCCCAGCAGGAGCAGGGCCTGTGGACACAGAGAGGCGAGGGACTTGGTGAGACCATGTGGGGAACTTCCTGCTTCCCCTCACTTCCTGCTCACCCCAGCTTGCCCTCCCCCTATCCCCATGTCCTCTGTGTCTGGAAGGTCTGGAGCTGCCCTGCTCTAGAAGGGCTTGGAAGGGAAGTGGGTAACAATAGTAGGAGCCTAGATTCCCAGGACGATGGTTCCCTGGTTCCTGAGGGCTGGGTCTTCGTGGAGGCTGCACCTGAGGAAGGCTGAGGCTGTGCTCAGAGGACTCCCATCCCTACCCATCTAATCACCAGTCCCTGCAAATTCGGCCTCATTCTTCACAAAGCCTTTTCTATCTGCCACGGGTCTTACTTGTCCCCGGGGCTGCGGTGGCTGTCTGTGTTTCCAGATGAGAAACAGAGGCCCACAGTGCTGAAGGGGTACATACATGTCTCTGGAAAGATGCCTGCCCTATTCCAAGGAGAACTTTTGCCCCGTAACTTCCCAGGGGTTCCATGTTACTCTGATTCTAGAATTTCAGCCCACATGGGAGGAGAGTGACAGGGTCCCCTTCAACTAACACCCTCACACAATCACTATGCCCCCCTCCCTTGAGGTCACCCTCCACCACACACATACGGATTTAGAGTCCAAAGAGCCCTGGCATCCAGGCCTGGTTTCACTGTGTTGCCGGAGGCAGGTTACTTGACGTCTCTGGGCCTTATTTCCTCACGTGGAAACAGTCCTCCCTCCCAGGTTCCCCCGATGCACTGTTTGTAGGAGTCCTTTACGAGTAGCACAGCGTGACCCGCAAGGACAAGCACTTTGTTTTGTTCACGGTGCTCAAATTCCCTGACTACCTCCATGGACCGTCCTGTGTTTCAGGTCTACAAAGGGCACTCCACAGGTTTTTATTTAGTCACAGGTCAGAGGCAAGGCAGTGGTCTCCCCTGGGATTTGAGGTTCAAGAGGATAAGAAACATGTGAGGGGCTGGGGTACAGAGTGGGCATTGTAATGAGCCCCTCCTTCTGTTTGTTGGGACGTACGTGGGTGCTGATGACCAGCACAGCCTCGTCTGCCTGACCGGGGTCCCAAGGCAGGGAGCCTCACGGGAGGTGGCTCTCCACCTGACCACCCTGCTCCCTGCTCTTTCTTCCAGGGTCTCCTCCCTGAATCCCCCTCTTAGGCCCCCCGGTGATGGTATCTCAGCTCCAGTTCATTTCCACACAGTCCGCAAACATCTCTACAGAACTTCAGAAACAAGACAGGAAGATGTAGACGCTGTCTTAGCCACTTCCCAGTGGGGAACTAAGATGGGGAGAGAGCTAGAGGCTGGTCCCATGGCCAGCAGGTCTCTGTGTTGGAACAGCACACAGCCTTGGTGCACAGCCCTCTGGGACCAGGGTGAGGAAAGCAAGGCACCCACCTTGGGTCCAAATTTTCAAGGGGTGCCAAAAAGACACATAATATTTTAATGCAACATTTTTTAAAACTCTAAATTAATGCAAAATAATTCCACGATGAACAAAATATCAAAAACTTCTTAAGAAAGACAGGCTCTTTAACAGTGCTGGGCCTACTCCTACCCTGCCCCTCCCCATCAGTGCCACCCACCTTCCCCAGTGGCTGCCCCTTCCGCTCCCATCTCACGACAGAGGCAGGCTCTACTCCCTTCTCTCCCACCTTCCATTCCAAGATGGAATCAAGGGCTCCCCACTCTGGTCAGAATCCATCCCACACCCCACCTCCTGCAGGAAACGCCCCTGGACCCAAATGATTCACCCACACGTCCCCTCAGCACATGCCTGAGTCCTTCGTGGGCTTTGTTCTATTCCCTTGCTAGCACACTCCTGTCACGTCGTAGGAGTCTTTCTGCTCTGACTGGGCCAAACTGCAGTCTGAGAAACATATCCCCAGCCCTGTGCCCCCGCTCTCTGCCCAGCACTCGGGACACTCAGCTAACTCGTTCCTGGGACTCGCAAGTGATTAGAACAAACCCATTCATCTCTCTGGCCCCAAGGAGCTTCCAACACTTTATTAATCAGTAATTAAGCTTCACAGTCCCCAGAGAGGTGGAGAACTATCTTTACCCTCATTTTCCAAATGGAAATGCAGGAGAGAGAGGAGGAAGCCGCTAGACTAGCCAGCAGCTCTTGCTAGTTAAGCAGAGTGTGTCCTTGCTGGCAAACCTGCATTGCTCAGCTCACCACAGGGCTCTGTGCTGGGCCCAGAAAGGGACCACTCTGCTGGGATGGCCAGAGACCCCTTCTAGAAGGGGGTTAGGAATCCCTGCCCCAGCTTGTTCCCCCACCACGGCCTCTGCCACCTCCCAACACACAGACACACACAGAATGGAAGCGGGGCTCCCAGAGTCAATGGTCACAGGCCAACGAAGGAACCTGGAAATGCTCTATTTGAAAATATCAGCCCCCCACCCCCGACATTCCACCATTCTCCTTCTAATCCTGAAACCCGGCTTTGTGCTTTGCGTCTTGGTCTTTCAAATCCCCCTCGAAAACACACGTGTCCTATCCACACTGAATTACTTATCAATGTCCAACCGCCAGATGGGGCAGGTGTCCCCTCACCTTTGCCTTTGCGGTTCTTTACCCCCCCCCCCCCCCCCCCCCCTCCTGGCCCACCACCTCACCCAGTCAGCCCTGCAGTCCTCGAGAGCCAGTTCCGGAGGCCACCCCCACCCCCGGCCCCCGCACCTTGGCAGCACTTTTCCCCAACACTCCAGAGCAAAAGCAACACGGTCACAGCGTCAATGGACCCAGGCTCCCGTGCACGTGGCCACAGACCCAGGAGCTCACGATGCTCACAGACCATGAACCCGTCTCAGTACAAAGCACTCCCTCCCCTCAGTTCTGATTCCTGGCAAAGACACAGGCCAGAAGATCTTCGCTTCCTGCCTTAATGTCCTAGGGTTTGCAGAAGAGCAGAGGAAATCCAGATTCATCATGAAACCGGACTAAATGCCATGCAAAGGGCAAATGGCAAGCCTGACCTTGGCTGGCTGCCTGTAACCTTGACCTTGACATCACACATGTGATGGTTCACAAAGTCATTCTCTACCAACAGGGTTTGCACTGTGCCAAGGAAAATGCTTCTTCAAATTCCTGAACCAACCTCTCCTCTCAGGAAAGCTCAGTTCTATATAGAATCAGTATCTGTACCATGTCTTGCTCTGTGGAAGGACTTGCAAAGGCTTCTGGCTTATTCTTGAATCACACTTCCAGGAAAAGCCTGGGATGTTCCTGTATACTTCCTCTCTGCCGAACACTTTCCAGGTTATTGTTTGTTTCCTTCTAAGGCTGAGAGTTCTCGATCTGGGTCCACAAACACACAAGAGCCTGTCAGGAAAGCAGCGTGTGGTGCGTAATGACAACCATTTTCCCCCGGGGAGGGCGCAGAGCTTTCTCCACAGCTCAGGGAGCTCTTGCACCCAAAGTAGATGGCCAGAGCTTACGGTGGATGGGGTCACATCAGAGGCTTGGGCCTCCATCACATCGGACATGTCATCCTCTCCCAAAGCAAACCTAAGCCGGTTTGGACCTAGGAACCGCCACCTCCTTGGGCCGCTCCGCTGGCTCCTCCCCGCGGTCATTAACTCCAGCGGCTGGCTCTCCTTTCAGAGCTGTTTCTCACAAACCAAGTTTTCAGGACTATGTGAGGTTTACCATTCCCCTCCAGCTGGTAGAGAAGACAAAAATGGCCCTAGGAAGCGGAAGCTGGCAAAGCTGACGCCTCACTTGTGTGTGCCAGCCCGTGGCCCCAGGGCCCCAAACAAAGCCAGTGCCTCAGTGACAAATCTCTCCGCTCACCAGAGCCAAACCTTGAGCGCAAAATCTGAGAAGGCCAAGGGTGTGCTGCTGCTGGATTCCAGCATCACAGAAAATGACTGTTCAAGGACCCAGTGGGTCCCTTACGGGGACGGCTGTGTGGAAAGCAGATGCGGCAGGTCTCATGCTCCCTATTTTAGAGGGGTTTTAGTTAAGGTGCCCAAGGTCACAGAGCTGTTTTTAGCAGCTGGGTGGGGACTAGGAGCCGGAGAGCAGACTTGCAAGCTGATGGAGGCTGGAAGAAGGGGGGTGGCCCAGATCAGGGCAGGCTGGGAAAGAAAGAGAGGACAGAGGGGAGGGAAGGGTGCAGGGGCTCTCAGAGAGGGAGAGTGGGGGTCAGAGTCTGACAGCTGATGCCCCCCCCCGCCCCGCCCAGCCCCCAGGCCAGCACGATGGCTGGAATTGAAGCTGCCATCCCCATTCCCAGTGTGACTCTGGCATAAAGGTTAATCACCCCCAGAAAATGCTTATTAGAGGCCATAAATAACTATGCTGAAGCTCAGTCCGCTCCTTAAGGCACAAAAGTGCAATTTCCTTTGATGGGATGATTGGGTAATTAACCTTTTAGGGAGGGTCCTTTAAGGGCTCTGGGGAGGGAGGAGAAGGATGGCCTGGAGGCACCGGGGGCTGCCTCCACCCCTCCGAAAGTTCAGGATGAGCAAGGAGAAGAGCCTGCCTTCCTTCCCCTGGCATGACTACCTCTGGTGCCGGGCTTGGGAGAACCCCCCCTCCCCACCCCGCCTCCTCCTCCCAGGCCCCAGGAAAATCTCTCTTGGAGGGGGCAGGGTGGAGGGGGAGTGGGCAAGACACAGCCACAGCCGCATTCAGCAGCGTAAACCCTCAGCAAGATCCCTCCAGCTACTGCTGGGTTCTGTCTTCTCCTGCCACTGATTTGTGACTTTGGGTGAGTCGCCTGGGCCCTCTGGGCGATGAGATCTCTCCTACCTGCACCGCAGGGACATGAGCCACCTGGGGAAAAGACAGAGAGAGATGACTTCTGAAATTCAAAGTTTTTCGCAGGTGTCCATGGGGTCCCTACCACAACCTGATCACTCTGGGCCTCCGAATCTAACTTGGTTTTCGAGAGAGTTGAACTAGGGGAGGGTTCCCACAGTGTCATCTATGGGCCTCCTAGGATCATGTCTTTATCCATTTGTTCCACGGACGCCTGGGCTGTTTCCATGTCTCTACTCTTGTAAATGACGCTGCTGTGAACATGGGGGTGCACATATCCCTTCGAGATGGTGATTTCATTGCCTTTAGACATATACCCAGAAAGGGCAATGACTAGCTCATGTAAAATTGCTATGTTTAATTATTTGCTGTTTCCAAAGTAGCGGCACCAATGTGCATTCCCACCAGAAGGGATTCCCTTTTCTCCACAACCTCACCAGTGCTTGTTATCTCTTGCCTTTTGGGTTTTGTCCTTGTTGTTGTTGTTCTCCTCGTTATTTTTAAGCCCAGTGCAGGTCTTGAACTCACAACCCTGAGATCAAGACTTGAGCTAAGCTCAAGAGCTGAATGCTTCACTGACGGAGCCACCTGGGTGCCCCTTTCCTTTTTTTTTTTTTTTTTTTTTTTTTCTTAGAGAGTGAGCACAGGCAGACAGAGTGGTAGGCGGAGGCAGAGGGAGAAGCAGGCTTCCTGCTGAGCAAGGAGCCCAACTCGGGACTCGATCCCAGGACGCCGGGACCATGACCTGAGCCGAAAGCAACCGCCCAACCAACCAACTGAGCCACTCAGGCATCCCTCCTATCTTTTTGATACTCACCATTCTAACAGGAGATATTTCTCTGCCGTTTTGATTTGCTTTTCCCTGATGATGAGTGAGCACCTTTTTCATGTACCTGTTGGTCATCTTCTTTGGAAAAATGCCTATTCAGGTCCTTTCTCCATTTTTAATTGGATTATTTGGGGTGGAGGGTTTTGCTATTGAGTTGCATGTGTTCCTTATATAGTTTAAATATTAACCCCTTATCGGATATATAGTTTGCAAGGTGTAGCCTGTTCTGAGCAAAGGCAAGAGAAGAAAATCTAACCATGAAAAAGAGGAGGGGTCGTAAGTCAGGATTTCTCTAAAAGCTGACGCCCCTGTTGCATTTAAAAACTAGGATCTGGGGGCGCCTGGGTGGCTCCGTCCGTTGAGCATCCAGCTCCTGATTTTGGCTCAGGTCACCATCTCAGGGTCGTGAGATCGAGCCTCATGTTAGGCTCTGGGCTCAGCAGGGAGTCCGCTGGAGATTCTCTCTCTCTGCCCCCCCCCCCACTTACAAGTGCAGCCCCCCCCATAAATAAGTAAATATATTTTTAAAATCCTAGGATCTGGTTTATAGAAATGAGACATATGCCCAACCAAACGCTTCAGAAACCTGTCTGTGCCTACAGGGCACCTACAGAGTGATGGCGCCGGGGAGAGGCAGGGCCCCCGTGCAGTGGTGACACACGGAGGTGCCAAGCAGATAGGTCACCAGAGGGGAGGGCTACTGGCTGTGCCCCCGCAGAACGGAGACCCTCCACGGTGTGTTTCCTGATCCACACGGAGGTGCTCTGAAGACTAGTCAGGGTAAAGTAGACTTGGAACAAAAGACAGCAAAGCCGCGTGCCCTTTCTCGGCTCTCTTGACTGCCCAGGACCTTTGTGCCCTGGGCGGTCTCCCTTTCCCATCCTGCCCAGGCCAGATCCTCCCCCGAAAGCCTCTTTCTAAGACAGCCACAGCCTGTTCCCATCTCAAGGCAAAGAGCCCGTGCTTTTCCCCCAAAGTGGGTGAGCAGTGAAGGATTATTCTAGGCGGATGAGAAATAATTTATTGTTACATTTAATTAACTTAAATTGCTGTTGTGCAGAGAGGAAAAACTGGAAAGGAAAGTCTCCTGCCTACAGATCAGGGAGGAGGGGGTACTCGCTGGGGTGTTCCTCCTTGCCTCCGCCCCTTCTCCGAGGCCCCAGGCGGCTTGTCACTCCTCTGCTCCCCTAATGAGGCCCCTCAGCACAGCCAAAGTGCAGTGGGTGCCTGCCTGACCCAGCCCGGGGCAGTGAGGACCTGGGTTCACGCAGACCCCCCCTCCAAGGATCCCAGACCTACCGTCCCTTGAGCTCTAAGCTCCCTGAGAGTGGGCTCTGTGTTTGGCTGCCTTTGGGCCCTCAGTGGGGACCTGGTGCAGAGTAGGTCGCACTACACCTGAATGCATAAATGATCAATTGAACAAATGAACAGGTAGGTTTCTACTCTCTGCCACCTTTGACCACGGAGTCCCCTTGCAATTCCCACCGGGACAATTCTGACTCCCCCGAGTCCCCGGGTTTTTCCGCATCTCTTTGCTTCCATCCGCTTCGTTCCTAGCTCCTTAGAGGGGTGTGCTGGAGGAAAAAGTATTAGGGGGGTTGGAAGTGTGGGGCTGAGATCCTGTTCTGACCCTGGCAAACTTGCTTCACGGGCAAGTCACTCCTTCACCCTCTTTTCTGCCTCAGTTTCCTCCTCTGTAAAATGAGGAGTGTGTTCCCTACACTCCTTTCCGGGTCTGGATATGCTCCGCCTCCAAGATGCACAGGAGAGTAGAAACCAGACCTCTAACTCTGGGGCCCGGGGAAATCTGCATTGGGAACATTTATCTGCCCCTTCCTACCAGTGCGACCTCAGGCGACTTAACTTCTCTGAGCCTCAGTTTCCCCATCTGTAAATGGGGCTAATGGGGATGAAAGTTACACTCTAAAGCTCTTGAAGACCGTCTACAACTCAATGCATTTAAAACAGCACGGGCACGTATGCGATGAGCCCTGGGTTTTCTAGACAACTGAGGAATCCCTGAACTCTACCTCTGAAACTAATAATACACCATGTGTTAATGAATTGAATTTAAATAAAATAAAATTAAATTGTAACAAAATAAAAAATAAAGATAAAACAGCATGGGGCAGAGGGGGATGGGCAGTGCCGGGAGCCCTGCTGACCTCCCAGCGGGGTCTGCTCTCCATTTCTGCTTCTCACGCATTCATTCTCTCCCCCTCTTCATAGGGATCCCCCTCAGGCTCACTCATCAGTATTTTCTCAGAGCTCACCCCTTCTCAGCCCCCCTGCCTCCCACCCACCCACCTTCCTCTCTCCCTCCCCTGGTCTTAACTCCTCCCCTTTTCCTCCCTCCCTGCCTGCCTTTCTCTAAATTCCAGCTTTTGCTGAAGGCTTGTACCAGTGCCAGACCCTGGTTTTTCTTAATTTAATCCTGCTCAACCCCAAGAAGTTGGAGCCTTTACTCTCATCCCACTGCACAGAGGACAAACTGCTGCACACAGGGAAGGTAACCTGCTCAAGGTCGCTTACCATGGTAACTGGAGGACCTGGCACGGGAGCGGGGTTCCAGCGTGGGGACTGTACCCCTGGGTGGGTGGCCTGTTTCCCTGCCTGTCCTGCCTTCCTTCCTACTCCCCGCCCCTCAGCATGGACCATCCCAATGAGGAGATACAGGTTTCCTTTGTCACTTGATGTCTAGCTCTGGGCTACAGTGGGGATCCCCAGGAGCTGGCCGTGGGAGCTGGGCGGGGCGGGGTGGGTAGACACCCATCAGACACTGTCAGGCGACATCAGGAAGGGTCTTCTCCTTGGAGAGGAGCGGGGCCAGGCCGAGACCCTGATCCAGCCCCTTGCTCCTGGGAGCTGTGACAGCCCCTGGGAAACCATCCCCTAGGGCGTGGGAGAGGCATCTGCTACTCTAGGTGACAGAGCTGAGGTGTTGGAGACACTGTGCCAAGACACCAGCTACGCAGCTGGGTTCTCGGCTTAGCTGCTCTCTGACAAGTGTGAAGGGAGGAGGGTTTCAGTGTCAGAAAACGGATGTCCTTTAAGAAGCCGCATCTTAAAAGGGGTGTGGAGAGGTCCAGGAGGGCAGAGTGCAATCGTCTGACTGGGTGGAGATCAGGTTCAATTAGAAAACTGCTGAAGGTTTTGATGCTGGTTTTTTTCCAGAGAACAATTGCCTTGCAAGGCTGTGAGGTGTTGGTTTCAAGGACTTCTGGGCCACCGAGCCCCACTGAGGAGGGTGATTTAGGGTGGAGATCAGGAATAACCATACAATCGTCCATAAGACAGGCAATGGCCCTGGTTTTTTTGCCTGCAAAAGAAGTGAATTCAGCGAAATCAGAAGTTTCCAGAGAGTTCTTGGCATCTGGAAGATAGAAAATTCTGTTTCTCAGGCTTCCTCCCAGAGACTGAGGTCCAGCAGGCCTGAGGGGAAACTCTAGTTTTTAATGGTCTCCCGCGGTACTGAGGGTACCTGAGGGTACCTGAACGAACCCAGTGGTTCTCAACTGGGGGTAGCTTTGTCCCCCATGAAACACGTCACGTCGCTGCAACTGGAGGAGTGCTACTGGCATTTAGTGGCTAGAGGCCTAGAGGCTCCTGTGCACAGGACAGCCCCCGCCGTGAAGAAGGACCGGGCCCCAAGTGTCAGTCGTGTTGAGACCCGGAAACCCTGCGCTAGAGCGGTTTGTGGCTTCCTCCCAGATCTGAAGACACGCACCTGCCGGCCCATTATGGAAGCTGGGAGGGGGGACAGCAGGTGGGGGACCCTGGAAAGAATGGGGGAACAAGGGAGACAGGTCTGTAGGACACATAGAGGGCAAGTCACTCCCTCCAGCACATGCCCTGTGAGACCTCAGACCAGTCACTTACCTACCTCCTAGCCTCCAGCTGAGAGCAGGGGAGCTGAGGAATGTGTGGGAGAGAGGCAGGGAGGAAGCAAGAAGGTGCCTGCCTGTGGGTGCAGCCGATGCAGGGAAACGAGCAGCACGGGAAAGGCACGCATGGCCCCCTCTTCCTCAAAGCCAGCAGGCTGGGCTCACCCACCCGAGGCTCCCGGGAAGCCTGTGTCTAGGGCCGGCACCTTGGAGATGGGAGGCAGAGCACGGAGAAGCCGGGCTCCCTTATCTCGGACAAGCCTGAAGCCACGGGCTAGAACCCACGGGGGCTGATTTCCATGAGTTTTGTGGTGAGACCCCCGCAGAAGAAAGGTTTCCCTTGTCTCACCAGAGCATGGTGACCACGGAAGGTCATGAGTCTCCCCACCCCCCACCCCTCCACCGCAGGGACAAGGTGCAGGTTGATGGGTGAGAACCAGGAGGGGAGGGGGCCCACCCAGAATTGCCAGGGGTAAGGGCTCTGAGGAAACCAAACGTTTCCGCCCTCCTGTCTATAAGCTCTTCCTGCGACAGGTCCCCAACCTCCGTGGCCAGAAAGAGCCGCTGTGTCGCTGGGTCCTGATGGCAGGAGGCACATGCATGGCCGGCAGCCAGGCTCCCATGAAAAGTGAACCAGGGATTCTGGGCCATCAATCCTGGCTCCAAAGGAGGGTTTTAGACCACCGGGTACTCAAAGGGTAGTCAGGATGTCTGCTGCGCTGCAAACCATTTGTCACCGAGAGTAAGCATTTGGAGACGCCGAAGTGAACTGTCTTCGCTCAGACAACCCCCCCCCACCCCCTGTGTTGTCAATAGAGGCATCTCACTGAACAGGGTTAGACCAACTCAGATGTCGTCCACCTCTCCAGGGTGGGCGTGTGGTACAGGCTGCACAACCGTCACACACCGTGGGACCAGGTGCCCGTCTGCCTCGTTCTGGAAAACTCCATGCCGTCCCTCCCCACAGCCTGTGTGAGAAGCCCTGCCTTAGCTGGAGGAGAGCAGACTGCGGCTGACTTATCAGGGAGGCCCCCTGGAGGAGGCTCCATGGTTGGGGCCAGCGTCCAGGGCAGCAGAGGGGAGGGGTGGGGCCCCCCAGTAAAAGCAGCAGGTCTCACTCAGTGAGTTTTATTGGGGGCGGGCTCCTCCCCACACAGCATGTCCTCCTTTATTTTCCACCAAGGTCCAGAGGAGGACCAAGCCTGGCGAGGCTGCGTGACTTGCTTAAGGTTACCCAGCCGGGACATGGCAGACCTGCCTCGGACCCCAGGCACCTGCTCCCTCAGCGTTAGGGAGAGCGCTTCTTCCTGGGGGGGGGGTGTTGGGAGGGGTGCTTGACTTCTCAGGGTCGCACATGTGCCCTGCCACGGTGCACGGACCCTGTATTTCACAACCTGGCGGCAGCATTAACAACAAAACCATTAGGGCCCCACAAAATGGAGAGAAAAACACCAGAGGCGGCCCCACCCCTTCCCATAAGGAACTGGGGGTTTCGTTGTGGATTGAAAGACAGAATCCCCCCTAGGGAGCCAAGAACTGGCCCACTCCTTTCTTCTGGTGTCGTCCTCTGCCCACCTCGGTCTTGCCTGGCTACTCATGCTTCATTCCCAGCAAAACCAGGGCAGTCTTGCAGAGGGAACCCCAGGCTGCCACCACGCCTCCTCCCTGGCCCCTGCTTGGGGACCACAGTGCCCTGCTCTCCGAACACCCCAGGTTCTGAGAAGGATCTTGCTCCTCTGTCAGCCCAGCTCCAAATATCCCTTCAACAACATCTCCCACCAACCTTGCCCAGAACCCCTCCAGAAGCCAAATGCTGCCCTTGTTTTCACACGTAGACAAATGTCCTGGCCCTATGGGGATGGGGGTGGGACACGGGCAGGGCTGGAATTGTTCAATGTTACTAAGTGGTGCCGACATCATAGCCCTCGATCCACCATTGACTCATAAATCCACTCGCAGAGGCAGAGGAACTATCTGTGTAGCTTGTCATTTCTGTGTCTCCTGTCACCATAGCACCTCTGCCCGCACTGCAAACGTGCAGCAGGGAGCAGGAACCAGGAGACGCCCTCCCCTGAGTTCTGCATCTGGGGGCTGGGTGTGGGTGTGAGCACTGGACTGGGTGCTGGGGGCCTTTGTATGTGTGTGTGTATTTAAGGGACTCCTCCCGGCGCCTTGGTGGAGCTCAGAGTCTACGGTGGGAGCAAGGGCTCAGGGGAAGAGAGTGACTAGGGGTCCGTGTGGGGTCTGGTTAGCAAATATTTCGAGCATCCTGTGGGGGGGGCACACCAAAGAACTAGAGGGTCCCCTGTTGTTTGAGAACCCACCCTGAGCTAGAGCAAGCACAGGAACAACCACTGGAGGGCTTCCTGGAAGAGGCTCATCTGGACAAGAGAAGCTGGCTGGAGAAAAAGGCAGGAGGAAGGAAGAAGGGGGGGGGGCTAGACCAAGCCCAGGACACAGGCCTCCCTCCAAGGGGCCAGGCTCTTGGCCTCCCAGCCAGGCCTGTGTGGCCCAGGGAGTGACCATGGAGATAGCCCACCGCCCCTGGGTGCACAGCGGCTCCTCTGGGCATCTGTCTTCCAGCCCTGGCCTCAGGCAGGGGGATGCCACACACCAGCCTCCCCGGTTCAGCTGTGCTTGGGGAAGACAGGGTGGTGACCATCTGAGGGGGAGCGGGTGGGGTCATGCTGTTACAAAAGCCGGTGGTTCAAGGATTGTGTGTGTGTGTGTGTGTGTGTGTGTGTGTGTGTGAAAGAGACAGACTGCATGCTGGGGGTCACTTAGGACCACAAAGGCAGCAGGCTCTGTTCCCTCTGAACTTGGGGAGGGGAACTCAGTCCCGGGCGGGGGGGGGGGGGGGGCAGGAGGCTGGGAGGGTGGGGAGGGCTCCTATCGGGGTGCCCATCTGTGGCCTTCACAGCCTTAGTCCAGCCCTGCTCTCCTAGAAGAAATCAAGAGGGAAAAGGCTGTCTCTGGCCTCAGAAGCAGGGGCACGCGTTCTCTTGGGTGCTGGGGGTACAGAAGGACAAAGCAAACCGACCAAAAAGGACACTCGGGTCTTTTCTCTTACTATACCTCTTTCTGTCTTTCCCTCTCTCTCTCCCTTACTCCCTCCTCTGTCCACCAGATCTCTCCCTCTCTCACGCCAACTTTAGCCAGGGGTACCCACCTCTGCATCGACTTTAGTTTCTGTCTCTCTGTCTGCCTCGTCGCCGTTGGTCTGCATGCCCACATCTTGTATCATAATAAAATCGTCCACCCTGAGCAGGCTGCTTCTGTTAGTGGGATTGTGGGGGGTGAAGGGTGCCTGGAGCCCTGAGGATGGTGCTTATCCAGCCCAGGGCTTTCCCTCAACCCTCCCCCAGGGGAGTCCCCCACCCCCACCCCAGTCTCTTCCCCCAGCCTGCAGAGTCCAGTCTCGTCTCCCTACCCAGCTCTGACCCCACGTACTTCTGGAAACCATGAGCACCTTTCCACACTCTGCCAAGGAGGCTGGGGAAGCATGGATCCCCGGGGTGGAGTCCCCGCGGGTTAAATGAAATGTCACAGCCCGCTCTCTCCCTAGCCCATCACTCCCACTAGGCTTGCTTCTCAGCTCTTGGGCTCCAGGTACCTGCCAGGCACACAGAGCAGTGCATCCTCCCAAAGGCCCCCCTGTGCCTCACCATAGCCCTGACTGCCGGTTAAAACTCCAAACTGTTGTGTGACAGCCTAGAACAAAGCAATGGAAGCAGCTGGACCAGTCTGGCCAGTTTCTGTCCTGGACTCTGACCTAGGCGCTCGGCTCACGGCCAGACTGGCTGGAGGTTGGATAAAGATGGGCAGGTAAAGGGGGGCAGGTGCCTACCCCAAGAACCCCTCCTTAAGGCACCTCACTGGGGCTGCCCCCCACCAAGGGCCCAATAGGGCTGGGGTGGGGTCATAAAATTACCTGTGTTTATAGGGCAGGCAGAGTCCTCCTAAGTATTTTCATTTGTCCCTGAAACAGTTTCACGGCCACTGTGTAGACAGTTGGCCAAAGAAAGTGTTTGGCAAGAGTATTTGAATCGGCAGTTCTGTGTACACGGGACCTGTCTCCCAGAAATGCATCTCGATGTGGCCATTTCACAGAGAAGGAAGTTTATGACCATGCTCCCCAAGGCTTCCTCCCTCCTCCCCACCAACCAGTCTCCTCCATTTTGCCAAAGCAGACAGGGCTTACCCCGCAAAGGAATGGTGAAGACTCTGTTGCTTAAAGCACCCCAGCTAGTTGTTTTCTGGGTGCCTGGATGGCTCAGTGGGTTAAAGCCTCTGCCTTCGGCTCAGGTCATGATCTCAGGGTCCGGAATGGAGCCCCACATTGGGCTCTCTGCTCAGCAGGGAGCCTGCTTCCTCCTCTCTCTGCCTGCCTCTCTGCCTACCTGTGATCTCTGTTTGTCAAATAAATCAATAAAAAAAATCTTTAAAAAAAAAAGCAGTCCAGCTAGTTGTTTTCAAAATAATTGTTTGCATCAGTGAGTTAATCATTTTGTATTATCCTTCCTACATGTCTCACTTTTATTATCAATTGTTTTCACATGACAGATGTTCAGAGGGTCAATTGCAGGCACTTCTGTTCTTTGACCTTGGCACTCAGCTGACAGCAGGTGATGCCATCCCTTCTCCCCAGGGACTGTGACAAGGACTCCCCAAGCAGGAGATTCTCCATTGCCAAGAACTCCTTCCTCCACCTCCCATTCCCTTACCCCATCTTTTGAGGGTCTGCCTTGGATTGATAAAATTTGTTAAGATTTATTAAGTGACTACTCTAGCTAATTATTTATTAAGCCAGACACTGTGCCATTGTGCTTAATTTCACACCTGACATCTCATGAAATCATTATGATTAATCCCATAAAGTAGGTATTATTTACTCCCTTTTTACAGATGAAGAAACTGAGGTTCAGAGTGATAACCTGACTTGCCTAGAGGCCACAACCTGCTTCACCCGATGTTCCCACCTGTACAAAAAGACGCTGACCTCCACATTAGGGAGAGTGAGGGCTGGCTGGCCAAGAGCAAGTCTGAAGACAAGCACTGGAAAAGGAACTCAGAGAATCTTAGTAAACAGGGATCATTGGTAATCAACAAATTTGTTCTTTGAATGTGGAACTGCAGCTAAAATTGAGATTTGGTCTTAGCTCCAAAATGGGCTCAGTCTTCCTTCTGTTGATTCTGGGCTTGGTTAGGGGAGAGTCAGAGCTGGGGGAGATCACCACCCCATCCCTCTCTGCACAGAGGAGGAAACAAGAAAGGCCCACGTTACCTGCTACCAACTAGCTCTCCTCCAGACACAGCACCGGGGCTAGAGCTTCACCAGACAAGGCTCTACCCTTAAAGGATCCTCTAAATCATTGGGGTGCTGCACTGGCTGTTTGTTGCTTGCTGTCTTCCTCCCTTCCTATCTTCCTTCCTTTTTAAAATAGTGGGCTTAAGGGCAGTTCTAATCTGCATCAGAGCATTAGAGGTGGCTTTTCTTTTCTTTTTTTTTTTTCCCTTTTTCTGTGTTTTTTTTTTTTTCTTACAGAGAGAGGGGAGGGGCAGAGGAAGAGAAAGAGAGACAATCCCAAGTAGGCTCCTACACCCAGCGCAGAGCCCGTGGGGTCCCATCTCATGACCCTCAGACCATGACCTGAGCTGAAATCAAAGAGTCGGAAGCTTAACCGACTGAGTCACCCAGGCGCCTTGAGATGGCTTTTCTGCTAGGGTGGCTTTGACATGACATCTGCGTCTTGTGGGAACAGCAGTCACTCTACTCTGATCGTACAATAGTAAACCGGAAGAAGCTGCGGTAACGCCATCCGAACGACGAACATTCGTGAAATGACCACGGCGTGCAGTGGACTCTTAAGTCCAGGGCTGTGAAAAGTGAAAGATGCAAAAATGCTATATACTGAGCCTCCAAGAGCATTTTCTGGTTGGTTCTCCTGCCTTATCCCATTTTGTCCGAGAGCAGTCACCTTGCAACTTTCTCTGAAAACAAACTCTGTGGCAGGTGCTGTTTTGGGTTCTTTCCGTGGATGAACACTCTTGTCCTTACCTGGGCCTTGTGAGTTGGGCACTGTCTTCATTTCATAACCGGAGATGCTCGGGGCACCTGGGGGACTCTGTTGTTAAGCCCCTGCCTTAGACTTGGGTCATAATCCCAGGGTCCTGGGACTGAGCCACGCATTCAGGCTCCCTGCTCAGCCAGAAGCCTGCTTCTTCCTCTTCCACCCACCCTGCTTGAGTTCCCTCTCTCGCTGTCTCTCTCTATATATATCAAATAAATAAATAAAATCTATTTAAAAAAAAAAAGCTGCACCAATAAATAAATAACTGGAAATCCTCAAGCTCAGACAGGGTATTGAATCCAAGTGTGAAGGAAACCAAGGTCCCGCAGCTGGGGAGGAACAGCACTGGAAAGTAGACCTGCTGCAGCCCAGTCTTCCCATGGAAGTTCATGGCCCTAAGGAGTGTTTAGAAACACATTTTTCACAGAGATGTGAAAGGTACCCAGGAATGGGAATGTCATTCAATACACTTGTTTATAGAGAAACAGCTCAGAGAGGGAAGGTGACCTGCCTTAAGTCACACAGCTGATTAAAGGCACAGCTGAGACCCAAGTCAGGTTTGCCAAATCCCAGGCTGATGGCCTTTCCACCCAAGTAACTGTAGAAATGATCAGCCCTGTGCCTAATGCCTTCTTTCCAGGCCACACCACGGCCCGGGTTCAGGCCTGTGAGCTCATCACAGCATAGGTGCTTGGGGTGCAGCCAAGGGGCACCAGGGACCCTCCAAACTCCTTCATCTGTGCTACTGAACCCTGCTGGCTGCTGATGCTCTCTGAGGAGCCAATGTCAGAGAGGGTGAGAAATGGATTTTCCACTTGAGCTGATCTTCACAGGCTCTGGGTCAGTGTCCTGCTTTTCCACGGGTCCGTCCCCTTCTTGAGAACTGGACTGATGCCCTCCTTAGAGACTCGTATAGAATCCGGAAGGCCTCGACTGGTTTTTGGCTGTGCTCTCCTATTCTGTACCTGGTCTGTGGTGGCCCATGAGCACCTCCCCCGACTCTGGGCTCACTTTTTTGCCCTCCTGCCAATGCTCCTGTCAAAAAGTGGCTCCACCGTATCTGTCAAAAAAGAATTTGGAAATGGTCCAAATGTGCGCCAGTGCAGGATCCAAAGTATATTCACTCGCAGGAAGTAGCAGCTGTTGACAAGCTCCCTTTGGAGGTTTGGGAATAACCCGGGACAGATTCGGGCTGTGATGCAGTATGACGGTGTGCCCAATGGCCACGAGGGTACCCAAACCTGCACTTGAGAAAGAGCTGAAGGGATTATCTCAAAAATGATGGCAGTGGCTGTGTTAGGAGGGTGAGGGGGTAATAATTGTCCCCTCTGGTTTCTAGACTCTGTGATCCTACTAGATTGCCATTATGATGAGAGCAAGAGCAAGAAAACCAGCGCCAGCTTCAGAACCCAATCTCCTTTGCTATCCCACCAGCCTTTGCCTTCTCCGCCCTCACACCTGCAGCCCACCTGGACCCCACCTTTGGGTCTCCCTGAGAGACCTAGCTGCAGCTGGTGGGTGGGTGACCCAGAGGTGTTCAAGCATCCTCTCTCCTGGGGGCAAAGACGGTATTTCACCTGTCACTTACTCACATCTACACTCCGCACCCCCTCCAACCCCGCCGGCCCCAGTCCCCTGTAACCAGTGCAGTCTTCTTCCAACACTGGCTGACTTGTTGAGGACTGAGCTGGATGTTGGATTAACTCCCCTGGACTCAAACAGACTGAACTACCAGGGATCTCATCCAGCAAAGGCCTAGGATGAGACTTAAGTGGCTGTGAATATTCGCGGATCAAAGCTAATAAGCAAGACCTTAGAACAACAGTGCCTAGGTTTGAATTCTGGTTCCACTCACTGGTTGTGTGACCTGGAACAAGTTACTTAGCCTCTCTGTGCCTCAGTAATAATCCCTACTTCCTAGGGCTGTTAGGAAGCCGAAGTGACTTAATATTTGCAAAGCAGGTAAAACAACACCTAGCACCTTGTACATGCTACATAAATAGGAAAAAAAAAAAAGGTAATTATTTAATTGAAACCAGCATGAACTGTCCATTCATTCCCTGCCTCTCACTCATTCTGTGTTTATTAAACACCTAATGAGTTCATTAGGCCAGACATAAAGGGCACACACCTCACCATCTAGTAGGAGAAATACACATGTCACCATCTAGAAGGAAAAACACACACATAACGACAGAAAAAAAATTCGTTTTTTCATGTAGAAAAATATGGCAATTCTAAGCAGAGAATTGCCCAGGATTCTAAGAAAGGCCAGAGAAAGAACATTTACGTATTACCACGTAAACTTAAAAAAGAAGAAGAACAAAACAAACCCAAAACCTACGATTCGATTCCTTGAATCCATTTAAAAGATCCAATTCAGTCTAACTAATGAGTGAATTCAGATCAAGGTTGGGTACACACTAGCCTTTCGGAAAATATTCTCATTCAATCCCATCTATTCAACCTCCCTCCCTCCTCCATCTCCTGGTCACCCAGAAAATAATCTCTGGGTTCACCCTTAGTCCTGAGTTAATGGGTGGGGGAGGGGATATGGGTTCAATCAGACCAACCCATTGGTTGGGGAGGGAGAGAGGATGGAGAAAGCTTTAGTCACTGCTGAGATCTCCACTGACCAACCGGCAGCTGTTAACATTTTTAAAAATTCGGGTGGTTTAAATCAAACCACTGTGAGCCAGTATACGCACAGTTGGTTTAATAACCGATGGAAAAATGAAATTCGTACCCCTCCCCCAAGTCAATTCAATTCTTCTCAATGTAATCGCTTTTAAACGCCCTGAACCCAGTCAAGCTGGTGTGGTCTGTGTTTGTACCCCAGGCGGTGCACACCGACCCTGCGGAGTCCGGATGCTCTGGCCAGAGCAGGGCTCTGGGGCAGCGGTGCCCAGGCCCACCCACCTCTCATCTCCCTCTGCCTGCTGCTGACGCGCCTACACCCGGCGAGCCGAACCGCTTTGGGAAGCGCTCGGCACTGGAAGTGGCGGCTGTCACCACCCGCGGGCCGGACTGACGACACCCCCCTGGCCTTTTCACGGCGGACGCAGCCGGCAGGCACTCCCGGTCGCCCCCGAACTTCAGCTGGCAAACGCTGGACGGGCGGTCTGGGGACTTTTTCTAAACTCGGGGCGGCGGAATCGCGTCGCCAGACCGGGAGCCGGAGAAGCAGGCGCGGCCGGCCGCGCGGCGCAGCGACTCTCGAGTGCAAAGGCTCAGGCAGCTAGCGCTGGGCTCCCGCCCGCCGGCCGCCACGCAGGGCTCTGGGCGCCGCCGGATGCACCGTCTCCTCCCCGGAGATTGCGATGTTGATCAAAGGCTGCGAGACTCGGGGGACATTTGTCTCCCCGGACTCGCAGCTTTCCGAGCAGGGGAAGGGGCAGGAAGGAGCTCCCAAGAACCGGGCGGGGGCGGGCGGAGTCGGGGAGCTGGTGAGAGGGTGTGAGGCCGGTGGGGAGCCCACCTCCAGAGTCGCCTGTCCCGGGATCGGGGTCTGCATCGGGGGGGAGGGGTTGGGGTGGGCGGTGGAACCAAGTTTTCACTCCCAAAGCCTAAAGCGATTCTCCGCGCGGAGCCGGTGGCCGGGGTGGGCGGACCCCTCCTCCGCCAACATCCCAGCAGCTTCGCCACAATGATGTCTTTTTTTTCACTTGAGTCCTCCCTGCCCCCGCCACGCCGGCTCCAGAGGTCCAGGGAGAGGGACCCGTGCGCAGCCCTCCCCAGTGACCCCCATCAGACCCACAGCCCACCCGCGTCCCGCGCCGGCCCGGGGCTGGGGGCGCCCGCGCTCGAGGGCTGACCCGCTCGCTCTTACCTTGACGAGCCGCAGCTGCGGACGCCGTCCCATCTTCGGGCTCGCTCGATCACCGTCCCGGACGCCTGGGTCCCTCGGACATCCCAGAGGGGCCGGCCGACGGTGGCGGGCTGGGGCGGCGACGCGGGCTGGGAGGCCGGGCTCCCGTGTCGCTGCCCGGCTCCGAGGTGCCCGGCTCTGCGCTCCCCGGCCCCGCGGGCTCCCGCTCTCCCGGGCCCGGGCAAGTCCGGCCGCCGTCTCCTGACTCAGCCCGGCCGACAGCCGCCTAGCGTCCCCGCCGCCTCCCCCTCGGTCCGCGCAGCTCCCCGCCTCGACTCCCCGCCCCCTCGCCGAGCGTCCCCTCCCCTCTCTCCCTCCCCTCTCCCCTCCCCTTCAGTCCCTCCTCCGCGCCGCGCCCCTCTCCGCGCTCCCCTCGCCTCCTGCGCGCCCCGCCACCAGCCTTCCGGGCTGGCTCCTCGCGCCCTAGCCTTGCTGACCCCCTTTCCCTGCGCCCGGGTTTGCGGCAGTCGGCGGGACGCACTGGCAGCGGTGGCGGCCGCCGCAGCCCGGGATGGGGGGGGCGGGGGCGGGAGAGGAGGCAGCCTCCTGCCTCCTGCCTCCCTCCTCCCGCCTTACTTGAGGTTGGGGCCTCGGGAGTCCAGGGAGTCTGGGGGAACTTGGAGGGGGGGGGTGCTCAGGTGAATCTACGAGAGCGAGGCGATTGGAGACTGAAGAATAGGGCAGCCCCGAGTGAGCAGAGGCGCCGCGGAAACCGGGTGAAGCTGGGAACTGCGTTTGGGCAGTTCCCGCCCCGCAGCCGACCAGGAGAAGGTCCGCGCCGCGCCCCCTACAGCGGGGTCCCCGCGTTGAATCCGACCCTCAGCACCTTTGGCCCCCACACGCCAGGTGCGCGCAGAGACGCGAAGCTCTGCGGGACGAATCCTCGTCCGTTCGTTCATTCATTCATTCATTCATTCCACACTAAGCGCTTGCCCGATTTGGTCCAGGCAAGGGGCTTAACCCGGGAACCCTAAGATGAAGGGGAGACGGCTGTGCCCTGCAGGACTAGCTGGCACCTGAGCACGGTGGAGGGGAAAGCAGAGCGCGCATTGCACTACGGCAGGGCGTAGTGCAGCTAGGCATACAGCAAGCAGGGCGTGGAGGAGGCCCAGCGCCCCCTGTCGGCCGGACCCTCGGGGGAGGGGTCAGTTTCGCTCCAGACCTGGGGTCTTCAGAAGGCTTGGCTCCCTATCTCCCTACCCCACCCCCAGCTCTGGGAAGCAGCTCCCACCTCCTCCAGTCCCTTAAACTTTCCTCTGCAGCCCTTGCATTTGGACAGAATTTTTGACTTCTTCTACTCCTTCCTTCCTTCACGGGGAAGCTGAAGCCTCAGCCTGCAGCGCCAAGCAAAGTCCCTTCAGAGCCAGCCGGACTCCGGGGCAGAGCACAGTCCCAGAGTGGTGGGCAGCCAGCTTTGAAATCAAACTCTGATCCTAACTTCCCTGGACCCCGTGTCCCGCTGCACTCCATCCCCCTTTCCACCCACTACTCATGACATTGGGCAGACACCCGTGCGTTCATGGATCCAGCTGATTCTTCACTCAGGAAGGGAGTTACTTTAAGAGATAGTGTGATTTAACATGCACAGTTTTCTTGCGGGGAAACTAAGGTGCAGACTGGTGGTTACCTGTCCCATAGCTGTTGAGCCTCAACCTCAGGTTCCTGATTCCCAGCTCAAAGTGCCTGAAGGACTGGGCCCTGAAGGGGCTTGGGGCTCTCAAGTGGGGAGAGGCATTGTCCAGACAGCCAGCTGGTCACACGGGCTTAGCCACACAGGGTGGCACTTTCTAGATGAAGCACACAGTCCTGAGTCTTGCAAAACCCCCGTTAGGTTAGTGCTGGGCATGCTGAATCCAGCACGGACTCACGCCACGCAAGCCCCAAAGACCCGGATGCCCCAGCCAGATTGCCGATGTGTTATTCTCAATAAAAGTTAAATGCAGAGTGGTCGAGCCTAGTGCATGTTCTGGAGTCAGTTAGCCGGAGTTTGAACCACGGCTCTTCTGCTTATAAGCTGTATCAACCTGAAAAATTATTTAACAGAGCTTCAATGTTCTCACCTATAGAATGGGGGTAGGAATGCTTACCTCATTTAAATGAGTTAATATTTGTAAATGGCTTGGAATGGTACCTGGTACATAGCATGGGCTTAGTGAAGGTTAGCAATGATCACTATTACTGCCACCGCCCCCCCCCCATCATCGTCATCATCATCGTTGAGTAGACCTGATGCTCTAGTGTATGGACCTCATGGTCCCTCCTTTCTAGGCAATTCTTTATAGGAACAGAATTCTTGATTGGAAGGTCATAGAGGCAGTGAACTGTGGAATCAGAGGAGAGGAAGCTGGTGGGTGCTCAGGGAGGTTTGCCCCCGACATGTTAAGTCCTTACTACTCTCCAACCTTAGAACTGACTCTTCAGGAACCAGACAGCTCCAGATTTCCAGATTCCGGGCTTCTGTAGGTTTCATAAACACCGTCAGATTCTGCTTTTCTGAGTCGCATTGTCCTCCCCTTGACCTGATCTTTAAATATGATAATGCCATCGATTGGGCTGTAATGAAGCCTTGCCCTTCCTGCCTTTTTCATGTGGGATTCAGACCTTCTTCTTTTTCTAAAGGAGCATCTACAAATGCTACAGTTTCTTCCCCCCCACCCCATGTTGATCATCTGTCTTGATTTCATGGACTTGATATCTACACCCCACTTCCCTTCTGGGGTGGGAAGAGGAGAGCTTCTATAGCACTCCAATACCTACTTATTTATAGTTTTGGCCTTGACCACTTGCTTCAGGTCAGTTATGAGAATCTCTTGCTCAACATCCCTTCTGTAAAAGGGTTCCATATTCTCTTTCATTTGTGCTGAAACTGCTTCCTTCCACCTTCGAGAGCCTGGCTCTCATCCGTTGGGCCTGATGAAGATGCCATTCCGAAGGCTTCTGTGCCCTTCCCCCATCTCGGCCCCAGCTGCTCCAGCTGGACCCCTGACAGCTCCGGGTGGTCTCCTCAGGAGCCTCCCCACCCTCTTCAGGGTTGCCACCTGCTCCATCCAGTCATTCCCTTCCCAGACTTTCTTCAGACCCCTCCTTTGCCCTTTCCTCCTCCTGTTCAGGCCCGGATCAGAATCAGCTTTCATTCATTTAACCTGCCAGATTTGAAAGATGGAGAAAAATGAATTTAAATGGAAAAAGAGACACTTCCATGTCCTTCCAAACAGTAGGAGAGACAGATGTGAACCAGCAGTGATGGGGGGCACCCAGAGAGTGAGGGTCGAGCATGCCCCTTCTACCTGTGGGGTTCCACTGGCTTTAGTCCTGGGGATCCCAGTGAGTTTGATGGTCTGGAACCATACTTCTCAGACTACCTGGGCAGAAAAACCTGTTCTTGCTTTTGAAATTTTAAGCTGTTGCCAAATGACATGATGGCAAAGTAGAGTAGGGATGACTTCTTAGAAGAAGGAAGGAAATAACAAAGAAAGACAAAATAAAAGCCCAATTTGTAAAGCTAATGATCTAATTTTAACTCTAGTGATCCAGTGGACACAAAACTACTCTGTCAAGTTACCCAAAATTTTCTAAATGCTTACTGTCAATTTCTGCATTTACTTTGCCATGGACTGGCAACAAATTGTTTGCAGACCGATCATGCTTGGAGTAAATCTGGTCTAGAATGCTTCTCAAGTGGGAGGTCAGGAAAATGACCTCATGGAGGGAGCAGCTTATAAAATCACATGCATATCAGGGGAGATGGCATTAATTATCCCATCCATCTGTGCATTCATTCAACAAACATTTAATGAGTGGCAACTATGTAGCAGTTACTGTTGAACACCAAGATGAATAAAGAGGAATATAATAGGGCTCTAGCCCTCAAGATGTTCGCAGAGTGGGAGGGGAAATTTTGATAAATAATTAAAAGCTAGTGAAATTAGGTCAATAATATCCAGGCACTGTGGGCACAGAGGTAGAGATATTAATTCTGCCTGGGGGCCAATGAGGAAGGTTCTACCAAAGAAGTCGTATTGTGCTAGGCTCTGGAGGCAGAAACAGATGTTCAGTCCCATATGGCCAGCCAGCACTCCATAAATGAGTTAATATGTGTAGTGTGCTTAGCGCAGTGCATGGGAAGGGCTTAAAAAATGTCAGCTGTTCTTATTATTAAATCTTATAAATCATCATCCTCCTTATCATCCATCCAGATCTACCCAGAACTGAGCATAACTTTGTCTTGGGGTTGTGGGGCTATAGGTAGCTCAGTTGGGGAGAAGAGGACAAAGTGACCTTCATCGACCCTCTTTGTCAGAGGAAAGATCTAGAGGAAATAGGTTGGGAGTTGGATATTGAAGGACGTGAGTGTAGATGGGTAAGGAAGAGAGGACGTCTTCAAAGCAGGAGGGTCCCTTAAGAGATACAGCCAGAAGAACATGTATGGGGCAGGGGAGAAGACTGGTCTGATTGGGACAAGTAATGGGGATGTAGTGATCTGGTGAGGCTTGGCAGAACAGAGTGGGGAAGGGGACAGGTTGAGGATCCCCTTGAATAAGGGATCTGATATTATTGCTTTGCTCATTTATTTATTTAATGATTTTATTTATTTGACAGAGACAGAGAGAGTGTGTGAAAGCGTGCCCACGCACATGGGGGGGGGGTGCATAGAGAGAGGGCGCCAGAGAAGCAGGCACCACACTAAGCAGGGAGCAGGATACGGGGCTTGATCCCAGGACCCTGGGATCATGACCTGAGCTGAAGGCAGACGCTTAACAAACTGAACCCCCCAGGTGTCCCCCATCCTTTTCTTCCCAAGATTTTATTTATTTGACACACACAGAGTCTTCCATTTAGAACAACAGATAATAACAATAGTAATTAGGACTCATGTGGCAGTTTGTACCACATAGCTCTTTCACAGATATGTTCTCATTTAATACCTACAACAACCCTGTAAAAAAAGTATTAACAGCTTCATTTTACAGCATTTACAGTTGAGAAATCTGAGCTCAGAGGCTGATCCCTCACCCGAGGTCACAAGATTGGCTTTGGCACTGTCAGGACTCTAGCCTGATATCCCCAAATCCCATTCCGCATGTTTTCCAGTGTACCACAGAGACATGACTTGAGCCTAGACCCCTGGAGGGCTGTGATTTCACCTAGAGATGGTCCTGGTTCCAGGAAAATGATGCTCTAGAATCATTCTTTCCTTTTACTTTCCCCATGGATAGACAAAAGGGAGGAGCAAAGGCAAGCCATGGGACAAGCTTGGCAGTGACAGCAAGCAAGGTGGGCCGGTCACCCACAGAAGTCTCAGATGACCTACCCACTCCACCTCCTCTCCCCGAGTCTGAGTCTAGATCAATGAAGGACAAGCATGATTACGCTGGGTACCATGCCTGTATTTTTACCCTTATTAAGTGTGGCCAAGGGGCACCTGGGGGCTCAGTGGGTTAAGCGTCAGACTCTTGATCTTAGCTCAGGTCATGATCTCAGGGTCCTGGGATCAAGCCCTGCATCAGGCTCTCTGAGGATTCTTTCTCTTCTCCCTTTGCCACCCCCCACCCCTGGCTTACATGTGCACACACACACTCTCTCTCTAAAATTAATAAATAGAACTTTTCCCCCTCCTAAGTGTGGCCAAGAGGAGCACTGAAGTTGTTTCTAAGAAAACATTTTAAAGGTGCGCTGAAGTAAGAAGTGTTAACACCTTGGGAACATTCTGGAAGAAAAATAGACCAGAGGCACTGGCCATTTGTGCAGAGTCAAAAGGAAGGGCACACACTCACATCTCTTCTCAGAGAAATGGCATCCCTCTAGTCTAGACTTGTGATTCTCAACTGGAGGCTTTTGCCCCCCAGGGAACATTTGGCAAAGTCTCGAGGTATTTTTGGTTTTCATAACCAGGGAAGAGTTCCTGGCATCTCGTGGATAGAAGCCAGGGACGCTGTTAAACATCCTCCAATGCACAGGACGGCCCCCACGGCAAAGATCTGGCTCAACATATCTCAACGCTGGGGTTCAGGCTCCGTGGCCTAGGCTGCAGTTTGGTACCATGGACAGCAGAAACCCAGGCTTTCCATGGGGCTATGATCTGTGAAATCCACATTCTATTCTGTCTGAAGACCACAGAAAAGCAAGGGTTCCCCACTCTACATTTCTTGAACTCCATCATTTCCAAAACTCTGAGGCCCCAGGGAACACACTGCAGTAACACCAATGATGGTTTGTGGGGGCGCAGGGATCTGCTTAAGGTCCCCGTGCTGGGTAGTTGGTAGAGCCTGGAGAGGACTTAAGGACTCTGGGTTCTTCTGTGAATGCTCCTCACCCTCCCCCAGATTAGCACTCAGCCTTCCCACCTCCACCTTTTTTTTACAGGTGTAGTTTGTTCCTTTTTTTCCTATTCCTAAAATCCTATTTAGAATGAGGAAGTTTCTCGTACAAACCTGCTGGTCTAATAGGCACGGTGCTATTACTTTTGTTTGACAGATGGGTTCATTGAAGTCTAGAGGTTAAATATGCGATGTGCCTATCCATCTCCCTGAAGAGCTGTGAGCTCCTTGGAGGGCACATCCTGCTTCCTCTTCACCTCAGTTGGCAGTACCAGCCGCTGTCAAAGTCCTCCAGCTCAGTAGATGCCAAACGAAATATTTACAGTTAATGGTCAGTCTCACCATTGGACTAGACCCCAGGATCTTGCCTCCAGGGTAGTGCACTCTATAGGTTTTTGTCCTCTTCTGGGTCCTTCTCCCCACCAGTGCAGCACAGCACTCTCTCTTCTGAAGCCTCACCCTCACCTCTTCTGGGCCTCACCCCAGCCCTGGCTAGCCCCCCCGCCCCCAAACAGGCAGTTACACCTTCCAGGTGGTAAACCATAGAACTGAGCCTCAGCCTGGCCTTTTCACCCTTCCTTTTCCCCACCCTCCGCCGTCCCCTCGGGCCTTAAAAAGGTCTCCTGGCAGGAAAGATTTCCCCTCCAGTTTGCTGGGAATTGGGAATGTCTTCATTGCTCCCAGAGAAACTCAGGAAAAGTGGTCACCCTGACCTTCACTGGCCACTTATAACTCACAGAGCAAGACAGAGACACTGAAGGGACGTATTAACCAGCCACACTATGAGGATTTCGCTCAGACTCTGATTCAAACAAATTGAAAGAAAAAAAAAAAAAAAGACCTATAAATAAACAATTGGAAACATGAATTCTAATTAGATATTTGAAAGTGTGATAATGGCATTGTGGTTATATATTTAAAATGAGTCTTTATCTTTTAGAGACACAACCTAAAATATTTATAGATGAAATGGCATGATGTCTGGGGTTCTCCTTAAAGTGATACAGGAAAAAAAGTGGGCAGGCATATTAATGAAATGAGGTTGGCCGTGAGTTGCTAACTGTTGAATCTGGGTGATGGGTACATGGGAGTTTTATGGCAACATTTTGTTTGTTTTTAATGCATTAAAAAAATTCACAGCATGTGAGAGCTGCCTGAGACCACTTAGGGAGTATATACGCCAGGGTTCCAAACCATCTTCTTCTTCTTTTTTTAAAGATTTATTTATTTGAGAGAGAGAGTGCATGCATGCTCCCGAGTAGAGGGAGGAGGGGCAGAGGGAGAGGGAGAAGAAGAGAAGCAGGCTCCTTGCTGACCTGGGAGCCCAACGGGGCTCCCAACACAGAGATCATGACCTGAGTTGAAACCAAGAATTGGATACTTAACCGACTGAGTCACCCAGGTGCCCCCGAACCATCTTCTGTGGAACCCCAGGATTCTGAAAAGATGCTTCAGGGACTGAAGTTAGAGATGGGGTAGGGGGAGGAAGAGGTGATGGGAGATTGAGGAGAAGGCTCAGAGGCTGCATTTTCGTTTGACCAGTTTGATATATTAGAGGTATACCGCAGAGGTCATGTTTTGAAAAAGGTTCTTCCCAGCAGGGGAAGTCGTTTTTCTAAGACCAGGTGTATTGGGGGCAGAGCTGGGCAGAGCCTCGTCCTCTGGCTGTCAGATTCCTGCACTCTGCCCTGCACCACACTGCCTTCCTCAGGCCTGGCGGATGTCCCATAGCTCCTGCAGGACTTAGTAGACCTGAGGTCTGGGTCAAGTTGGCCTATGCTGGGACAGGGGATGGGTCAATTTCCCCCACCTTGAGGCGCCTGTAGGCATGCTCCCTCCTGCAGGTCACTTACTGCCTGATTTCCAAAGCCAGGCCTGTGGCTCAGAGGCGGCCTTGCTTTGCTGGCTGCCATCTGGCCAGGCCCCAGTGGCTCAGCTGGACATGGGCCAGCACCTCCAAGTCTTCCTGAGCCAGAGAAGTGTTGACCAGGGCTCAACCTAATGGCCACACAATAGCTGTTCATTCCAGAAGATGAAGGCCTCATGCTGCACGGATACCTTCCGCATGAGAGGACTGGCCTAAGACTGGCCATACTGCTCCATCCCATGTGCTCAGGACAAGGGGGTGACAAAGCCTGAAGTTCTTTCAGCCCACCTGCATGCTTGATGGGGGAGAAGCACAGAGAGCTCCTGAGGCATGGAGCAGAGGAGAAGAGAAGAGGGGAAATGACCTGTGAGGCAGGTGGGAGATCCCTTGGCAGGAAACAGAGCCTGGTTGGACTTGTGAGGGCACAAAGGGGGAGTGGCTATGTCGGCGATGAAGGAGCTCATGGTGGTCGGGCAGGGTCATCCATTTGTTGTTCCATAGCTCCCTTTGCATTTCCCCACCTGCTGTGTGCCCCCGTGGCTGACTGGTCAATCTCTCACTTCCTGTTGCATTCAGCCAACAGGAAGCCCTGATTCTAGATCAGCTGAAGACAGGAGAGGGAGTTGGGGTATTTATCCCACTAGCTCTCTCCCTGTGGGGTGGCCTTGGCCTGGCTGTGTCACGTGACCAAGGCCCCCTGCTGTTCTCATGGCAACCTCTCTCCAGAGGTTCTGGTAACTTCTTCCCCTCATCCCTTTGGATCTAAGGAGAGTCCGTTCTCACTGGCCTCGGGGTCCTGCATGACCCCTTGCGGTTTCCCCGTTCTGTGCAAATCTTTGTGAACAGTCTCTTCAATAAACTCTTCTTGAATTATCCAGTTCAAGTGGGCCGTGCATTTCTTGCTAAGGCTTCGGTCAGTGCAGGCTGCTCAGAAGCTGAGTTTGCAAATATGAGAGTGTTCACAATGAGTCTTTTCTTGCATGTGACTCCAGTGAACTCAAGAAATGACGAGGCCTCCCAGGGGGTCTGACTGGACAGACACACCAAGGATGCAAGGCAGGATGCGGGGCAACCTCAAACAAATGAGCAGAGACTTCATTTCCAGTGAAGGGAATCCAGCTGGAGGCATGGTTGGTAGAGGCATCAGGAGGAGACCTAAGGGTCTCCCCCAACCTCACTGAAAAGATATTGCTATGGGGTAGGGGAGGGCAGGAGGTAGAGGGTCCAAGCCAGAGAAAAACAAGGTTAGGCTCTGCCCATGCCTCTCTCACTGTGCTGATGGAGACAGCTGTGCCCTGCATGACTCCAGGGGTACCCAGGGTCCCTCGGCGCATGGCTGCTAAACTTCCAAGGATAAACCCCATTTGCTGGACAAGCCTACACCTCCACACTTGCTCCCTTCCGCCCCTGTAAATATCCAGCCTCCAAGCAACCTGCCTTGGTGCTTGTCCTCAAGCTTTGCCAGCTGCTGAGTGCCCCGCCCCCTCCCCAGGACTAGAATCTCTACCCTGGGTGCCATACACTCATTCCAAGCCCGTTTGTCTCCTACACCCGTTCCCACCTTATATCAGGGTCGTGTCCCCAGACCTCCAGCCCTGGCGCCGCGGACTTTTGGCTGCGTGGCTTTGGTAAGTCACATCTTCTCTTTGGACCTCAGTTTCCTTGTCTGTGAAATGTCACAATGGCTAAAGGTGTATCAGGGAACCTCTCCTGTCCCTTTCAGGCTTAAACAAATCCATAGATGCATGTCCTTTGTCCCACTGATAGATGACACAGGAGAAGAGAGCATGTTTCACTCATTCATCTCGTGTTCCCACAGCACCTAGCAGAGGGCCCCGCCAGCAAGGGTTGAATGGGTGGACTAGTGGGCGGCTGGGTAGATGATAAATCTCCCTGGAGTGGAGAAAAGGCAATTCATTCCATGGCCCTAAGTTGATAGAAATGTCCCCTGAGAACTTCCCACTGCCTCTGCCCACCTCCTGACTAATCCTGCTTGTTCTCATTTGTAACCCGGTCCCCTGAGCAGACCCCCCCCCCCCCGCCTTGAAAGTGCATTGGAACCAGCACTAATAGGTACCCTGTGAAGGAACACAAGAGACCAGCAGCCACAGTCACCTCTAGGGTGTGAGCTTGGGGGACTCGGGAGAAAGAAAATGTTCCTGTATTTCCTCTTGTTTTCTTGGGATTTTTTTTTTTTTTAAACCATGAATTACTTAAAAAAAAAAAAGATTTTACTTATTTATTTGACAGAGAGAAAGAGAGAATGCACAAGCAAGGGGAGAGGCAGGCAGAAGGAGAGGGAGAAGCAGATGCCCCTCTGAGCAGAGATCCCAATGCAATGCAGGGCTCGATCCCAGATCCCAGAATCCTGGAATCATGACCTGAGCCGAAAGCAGATGCTTAACCAACTGAGCCATTCAGGCGCTCCAACTGTGAATTACTTTTATAATTTAAAGGAAGTGCCTTCAAAGAAATAGTAATATACCAGTGGTTGGTGATTATTTGTTTCTTCCAAAGAGAAGAACCGGTAGCTGAGAGGGCAGGAGAGAGGAACAGGGACAAGACTCACTTGTCGACTTCTATTATGTGGGTACCTTTGGGATTTCATACCATGTACATCGATCATCTATTTTTTTAAAAACCCATAACTTTAAGAAATCACTAATTTGTGTATAGATATTCTTATAGAGAAACGAGGCTCTTTCACTTGGCAATAGCTCACTTAATCCTCAGCACCCCCTGGGGTAGCCACTATATTCAGATGAGGGAACTAAGGCTCACAGAAGATCAAAGCTTTGCCTAATCTCCTCCCTTGGTATAATGTGGCCCCTGAAACTCACACCCCAGTTTTCTAACCCTCAAGCAGGCTGCCGATGAGGCTCCGCTTACCAAATATACTTCCATTACAGAAAAACAAATTGGCATTTTGGTGTATGAGTCAGTCTCTGGAAAGTTTGTTTATTGTGAGTCAGCCCCCCTGAGCCCTGGCCCACTGGAGGCAGATGAAATGACAAAGTTCCCCAAGGCTGCCAAGCTGAGGCCGAGACCCAGGGCTGAGGAGACCTCTAATAAACCCACACAAGACGGGCTCCTCGGGCCCCTGTCACATTGCAAACCCTCACCTTGACTCTGTTACTTTAAACTTCCCTCACCCTAGGAAGGCTTCACTGGTGCTGCCCACGAGCTCTGTGAGCTACTCCCTTGCCACTCAAAACATCCTTGGGCGAAGTCTGCTTTCCCTGACACCCTGAGCTCTCTGCCATTTCACAGCAAGTCTCTCGTACCCTGAGCACCGCATCCCGCTCGTAGCAGGAACTCAATGGACACTTGTGCAATGAATGAATAACCCAATGGTCCGAGACCTGCTCCTGCCAGGCCACCCTACGTGGCTCATTTTCTATGTCCTGCATCTGTGCTGATCATATGTGTTCAGGACGGGAAGGATCCGCCACAGGGGATGGCCTGAGGAGTCCCTGCTCGCCGGATCTCTCTCCCGAGATGAGAACGGGGTGTAGACCAAGTAGATGCTCATCTTGTCGGTGAATGAGTGCTTGTTCCTCCCAGGCTGCCCAGTCCCCCCCACCCTCAGCCCCCACTCTCTAGTTTCTCACAGATAAAGGAGACAGGGGCAGCCCTTCTCCTCTGGGGTGGAGTGGGGGGTGGCTGTGGCGGGGGAGGAGCTCTGGAGGGCTCCTGGCCACCCCTGGGCTGTGGCGCCTCTGGTGTTAGCTCAGCAGAGCTCATGGAAATGGCTCATTCTGTGTCCCCATCTCCATTTCCCCCTTTGCACGGCCTTGCCTCACCTCCGAGACCTCCCCAGCGGCTCCTTCCAGAAAGACGGAGGAGTCACAGGAGACCGAGTTCCATTCTCTCTGGAGCATGTTCTGATGCTCCGGGTGACCCGTCCGGTCACTGTAGCCCCTGCCCACCTCTAACACCACCTCCTAATGAGAGCCCCCTCTCTTCCACTACCACCCCAGCCTGGTAGTAGGATTTCTCCTCCACCATGAATGTCAGCCTCCCTAAGCCCTGGGAGAGCCCAGTCTTGCTGATGAGCTGAAGCTGACCTGGTCTCTGGGCTGAGATCACTGTATGTATCTACCTCACCACCACCACTGCAGCAGGACCAGTACTGATCCCCAAACCCTTTCTCATCATTATCCCATCAGCCCAATGGAGCCATTTATTAGGCACCTACTATGGGCAAGCCTTTCACAGAGGGAGGGGCAGTGGTGCTGGGGACATGACTCTGATCTTTGTGGAACTATAATCTCGTGTGAGCAGCCGCAACATAAAGGGGTCCGTGTGTGAGAAGACACACCAACACTGTGAAGCCAGCCGACCTAGAGTCTGGTCCGGGTCTTCCTACCAGCCTGCTGTGTGACCTTGGACTAGTCCCTTCCCCTCTCTGGACCTTGGTACTACTATCTGTAAAATAAGGGTCTGAACAAGGTCGGCATTTTCCAAACTGCAGTTTGTGACCCATTACAAGATGGTGAAATAAATGGGGTGAGTCAGAACCAGCCCTAAAATATTAAAAAGAAAAAAGGAGCAAACATATCAGAGCGCCGCACACGGCAGAAGTGTTACACAAAGAAATTCCCTTTGGGTGTGCATTCGTGTGTACACGTGCATGCCGTGTGTCCGTGCTTCCCTGCAGGTGCTTTCTGACGATCTGTCAGGGACTTTGCACACAGACATGTTGGCATTTCAGGGATCCTGATGTTTGTGAGGACAGTTGGGACCAAAGACTGGAAACTGTGAGTCTACAGTGTCTGCAAATCCAATGTACGATGAGATGGGCTCATGTCATCCCTCCTCCTGTCGATGAGGAAACTGCAAACCAGAGAGAAGTGACCGTGAGCCCTACTGGGTTAGAACCCTTTCCTAGTCCACCATACCCCAAACGGTGGCATGCTACTGTTGGTGGCTGGGGCGAGATGGGCGGAGAAGAGGTAATATTTCAGGAGGCCAACCAGGGAGTCCTCTGGGAGGGTGACTGCCTACTCAAAAAGCCTGTATTTAAAATAAAACAGTTCAGCCTGGCTTCCCTCCCCCACCGAAGGCGGCCTCCACCCCCGCCCTGCTGGATAATTTCTCGACAGACACATTAGTGAAAGCTGGGTTAACTCTTCACGCCCAGCCCCTAGCACGACGGCAAGACCCAGACCCAGACCCCGGGGCCATTCCCTCCCTGGCACCAGCAAAGATTGGATGTTGAGCAGGGGAAGGTGAACCCACAGCCATACTATTTTTAGTCCAAGAATTGGTTGCCAGGGACATTAAGCTAATTCCCTGCCGTATATCAAAGAAGCGACAGCGGCGCTGTTTGCAGGGTCTAATTGTGGGGATTTATTGTAAAATGCAACTTGTCAGGGCTGCCGCGCCTGGGGTTCAATCTCCTTGTCATCAGACTCTGAGCTATTTGCTGATTCCTCCCGTGGAAGGGAAGAGAGTGGGGCGGAGAAGGGGCAGGTGCTGTGCCCTGGGACTCCGGAGGGTTCTCAGCTGACCTTGCACCAGGAGTCCTTTAGCCCAGGAGGGGACAGGGAGAATAAAAGGGATGGAGCCGAGACTGGGGCTAGCAGGAGGCACTGGGGTGGCTGGGCCCATGGGTGATGGGACTCAACCTTAACTTTCTCGATGCCTCCAGATAGGGACAAGGACCCTGTGGGACCAGGTTGCTGGTTTTTCCTTCTGCCCATGGACACGAGCACAGGAGGCTTGGGCAGGGCGTACAGCAGGCAGAAGGGGCGTACAATTAGACAGAAGGAGGAGCCCCTTGTCAGGAGGATGCTTGATGGAGGCAAAGAGGGGACAATGTCTGACCTTGGTGATGGTTATCCTTTTGCCCAGAGGAGGGGTGGGGATGAGCAGACCCCTAGCAGAGCCGCTGTGTACCAGACACACTGGGCAGCCCCTCAGTGGGGTCTTGCTCAGTCTTCTGCATGAGGGGCAGTCTCTGTACCGGAAAAGCAGAACCTCGATCTCAGAGAGGATGTGTCCAACTCTAGGGTTTTGCTCACCAGCTCTCACTGACCTGGGATCCCAGGAGTTGGAAAGAACCAGTCTTCTTCCCCTTTGCTTCTCCGTGCCTGAAATCCTGGGGCAAAAGGCAATCATCCCCCATCCCTCCGACGAACGTGCCAGGTGCTATGCCAGGGCCTCTGGGACAGAGAAATAGAGTGCGGTGCTCACCCACAAGGGGCTTGCATGGAGAGGTCATTCCGTCCAGCCCACTGCCTCTTCTCATCCCCTCCGAAGATAGCAGTCTGCATTTCAAATAGCTCTGGAAAAGAAAAGCTTCAACCTTCCCTGGGTCAGGAAGATTTAGGAAGTTTCTTCTCTCCCCTGGGAAGGGGTAGGGGAAGGACGGCTTGGACTCTCAGCATCTTGGGAGAAGACTGAACTCAGGCCTACTTTCCTTATTTAGACACCTGGAGTAATGGTGCAGAACAACCTTATGGGAACGCTAAATGAGAAAAGGAAGGCCAAACGCCCCTGGCCATAGGTTCAACTTTTCCTAGCCAGGTTAAAATTGGGTTGATCATGATAGCAAAACCTTCTGATCGGGTTCCTGTGTTTGCGGTTCTCCTTTATAATTATTTTTAAGTTCTATAAAATTTTGACGGGAGACCACAGACCCTGCCCATGATGCAAACCTCAAAACACGCGCAGACCCAACCCTGAAAATTTCCCCCTCCTTCCCTGCTTTTAGCTACCCAATCCCTCCCTCCGGAGGCTCCAACTTTGTCAGCTTCTTGGTACCCTTCCAGAGATAGTCTGTTTACACAAACAAGGAATTATGGCTGCATATTCTTTTCGTTTCAAGCAAACATGCTTCTCTGTACCTTGTTTTTGTCCCCCACTTAATTTTTCTTAGAGATGGTGCCAAATCAGCCCATCAAGAGGGTCCCCTGGCATTCCTTTGCCGTGACTGCCTAATATTCCGCTGATCGAATGCAACCATGTTCTACTTATCCCCAGGGCTGGGCATTTAGGTGTTTCCATTTGCAGTGCTGCAAAAGACATCCGTGTTCCTAAATCTTTTGGCATATATAAGTGAATGTCTATAGGATAAATTCTCAGAAGGGGAATGGCTCACCCATGGACAGGTGCGTTTATAACAGCGCTTACTGTCAAATCGTCCCCCAGATCGATTGTGCCGACTTGCACTGTCTTAGAGTAGGTTTCCCCAGATGCAGACCCTGGGATAAGGATCCGAAGGCAGGTAGTTTTTTGGGGAGTGATGCCAGGTAGCCCCAGTAGGGAAGGGGAGAATGAGACAGGGAGGGGAAGAGACCAAGCGAGTTACCCCTACAGTGACAGGAGCTTAGTCCCCCTGAGGAAACTGGGGAGCCTTTGTGGGGCACAGGGCTCAGGGTTATCCCACTGGGGGCACGAGGGCTCCTCCAGAAAGTGGGGTGTCCCGTTGCCCCATCCTGACAACTTATGAGTGGCTGCCCACCCTGCAGCCCCAACCCAGCCTGACACCGGGTCATTCTGTCCTTGCAGGGTCCCTCCTGGCTGCCGAGCCCTAGAGAAGGTTTAGAGGCACGTCTCACGTGACTAGACACTAAGCTCTCTGAAAGGAAACCTCATCTGGCACTTCCGTTGTGCCCGACTCCCACCCTCCAGGCCTCAGCACAAAATGTGCCCACTCCATAATCGTTAACCTGGCCCAAGAGAAGACTGTGCCCTCATTCCCTGGAACCCACACCCTGCATGCCTGCATGTGAGCCCCGAGGCGGGGCAAGGCCACACAGAGGACACAGACACAGATGCCAAGAGTCAGCCCGGCCAAAGCACGGGCCGGCTGCCTCCGAAGCTGGGCAGGGCTGGGTGTCAGAGAGGGCACTGCTCTCCGGGCTCAGGACGCTTCGTCCTACTCTTCCTGCTCTCTACACCGGCTCTCCTGCCAGGCTGGCACAGAGACCCAGCCCCCCTCACTGAGGGCCCCCACCAAAGACAGGATTGGGGGTGAGTTGCTGATGGGGGTGCTGGGGCACACTCTCACCCACTTTTCAGATTCCCTGCCCTCACCTAGCTTTATTTAACTGATGGCTACCCTCCCCACCAGGATGCCAGCAATCAGCCTCAGATGCTAAAGAATGAGAGGAAGCAGAGTCCTCTACTAACTAGGTTCAGAGAAGGACCCGGGTCAGGGGCATTAGGCCTTGCTTGAACCAAGCTTACAGCCACCGGTGACATCAACAGTGAAGGCAGGGAACAGAAAAGACCCCCCTGACATCTGCTGATCCAAGTGGAGATATCAGCTACAGCCTCCCCCTGCCTGAGTCCTTTTCCTGACTATGACTAGAGATGCCAGAGAGAAAAACTAGCACCCATGACAACCGGCTCAGAGTCAGGGAGGGGGAGAGGGCAGTTCAGGGGAGCCTGGAAGCCCGGCGGGCACTCCTTATCCCCCTCCCCCCACCAAGTCCGGCTGGGAAACACTGGACAAGACCTGGCCCCTCCCTAGGTCTCAGCTTACTCCTTTGTAGAATAAGGATGCTGTATTAAATTCCACTGATAAATGAGAGTGTATTATGTGTCAGGTGGTAGAGAAACCAAGTTGAACACCATGCGGTTCCTGCCCTCAAGGAGGCTGCTGTCTAGCAGGAAATAAGCCCAACGCAGCAACTCTGTGGGAAAAGGACAGAGTCAAGTGGTGTGTGAAGGTCATGGGGCACAGACGAATGACTGGCTGATTCTCCCAGAAGGGAAACGCCATGGAGAGCCCGAGTCTTCTGAAGTGGGCTTCACGGGATGCGTAGGAGTTTTCCAGAGGCACCACGGTGACTTTCCAATACTTCCAGTGCCCAAATCCTATTCCCTAGTCCACCTCAGCATTTCCAAACTGCATCTTACAAAACTCTCATCTTCAAGATGTGAACTGAGTGCTCTCAGGAGATGGGAGAGGTTTGGCAAGCAGTCGTCAAGTGCAATGGGTTTCTTAGCTGCGGGACTCCTCAGAGCCTTCACTGTGTTCCTTGCAAAGTGAATGTCCAGGAAAGGGGCAGAGACGAAGGAAGTCCCTTCCTCCCTCTTGTCATTTTGAAGACTTCCTAGGGCTTTCCTAGGGGTATTTCCAGGTGAGCATGGGCTCCGGCAGCTCTGGTCCATCACTCAGCATGGGGACAAGGAGGCCTAGGCTAGCTCCCAGCCCCCTGCCTGCCATGCAGCTATCTGTCCACCCAGGCCTTACAAGCTCAGTAACCTCCAGAGGGCTCTTGTCCTGCTGCCTCTCCTACCTACAGTCAGGCAGGAGGCCCCCTGCATGCTAAACAGGCCTGCTCCTCCGCAGGGCCTCCGAGTGGAGAATGGGGTTAGGCGGAAAGCGGAGGAGGAGGACGTAGGCGCATGCTCTGGCCTGCCTAGGCTCTGATGGGCTGTTCCTGTTCTCCGTGCCCTTGTGCTGCACCTGCCTAGCGGCGGGGGAACATTCCTGGTTCTCCTGGGCAGCACAAGGCCACGGGGGCCAAGGGCTCTTACCTGGAAGGCCCACATCACCTCGAGGGAGAGCTGAGGTGGACAGAAAGGGAAATCCAGACCGAGGGGCACAGACTAATGCTGCATTCCCTTCCCCCCTTCCTTCCTTGTTGCTCCTTCCTTTCTTCTCTCCCTCCACCCACCCCTCCATTCACATGCCATGCCCGAAGCCTGTGTTCTGTACCAGTCAGTGTGCAATTCACATGGTGTCCATTACTGCTAAAGGAGTCTGTCCTTCTCTTCCTGCCGCCATGATTTCTTTCCCGTCCCTTTATTCCTCGCCTCTCCTTCATCCCCCCTTCCTGCCTCTCCTTCCCCTTCCCTTCTTCCTCCTTTCCTTCCTCTGACTTTTCATCCTCCATCTCCTTTTGGCATGCACCCAGTGCTCACTGCATACAGAATCCTGACCTTGACCCTCCAGACGGGAGCTGGAGACCTCCCACACTGGACGCACCCAGCAGAGGAGAGAGGGGTAGGCTGTTCTGTTCCTAGGAAGTAGCTCTCTGGCAGAAAAGTAAAATGAAGGATCAGAGCACTGGTGGGCCCAGAGAAAGGGCTCAAACATCACCGAGAGCTTACTAGTGTGCTGAGCACATCCTAAGGGCTGTTACGTACACAAAGCAATTTCCTCGGCCCCAAAATGCGTGAAAGTGGTGTTATCGTCCACATGTTTACCCATAAGGGACCCAAGGCTCGGAGAGGTTATGCAGTGGGTCCAAGGTCACACAGGAGTTGAGTGGCGATCAGGCGCCGTTGACACCAAAGTGCCTGCTTCTTGGACGAGGTGACACAGAAACGGGTGAAGGACACAATGGGCCAGACCGCTGGGGAGGCAGGTGAACTGCGCTGAGGGCACGAGTGAGTGTGGGAGAGGCTGGGCTGGCCAGGGCTGGCAGGGGTGGGAGTGGGGGTGGGGGGTGAAATCAGTCAGGATGAAGAACAGAGGTGAGCCAGGACGGGACAAAGCGCTGCTCAGCAAAGCTGGCAAGATGCGAGGCGGGGGCTGGCTTCCCAGAAGTGGCCCATCAAAGACTCCCAGGACAGGAAGACTTTTTTGGCGGAGGGAGTAGAAGCAACATGGGGAAATCCTTGCAAAAAGCCACTGGGACTGAGAAACGTAAGCTTCTCTGATTTATCTGCTGTAGGTTATGTGGTGGGTATTGATTTTTTTTTTTTTTTAATAAAATTTCATCCTGATTTCTTAAAAAAGAAAAATGAGCACAGAGGCACAAGGAGACAGGGAGCTCAGCAGCAAAGGGCTTGGTGTAAACTCCTTCGAGGGGGATGAGGCACAGTTCCCTGGAGGGAGGGGTGGACCCAGCCCTGGCTGTGGGAGGGTGCTGGGGGTGGGCAGGGGGGCACGAGAAACACGCTGGGATCAGAGCGGTCCCCCAGACCTCAGTCCCTTCCCACTGCCTTCCTTCCCACCATCCACTCCGGGTTGGAGCCCATGCCGCTTCGTGGGTCATGCCTCTGCTGGGACACCTGCACCCACATATCCACTCCCTACCCCCCATATCTGGAGCTTCTTCTGCACCACTTGGCAACTATGAGCCTAGGAAAGCCACGTCCCTCTCTGAGGCTCACCTTTACTGCAAGCGGGATAATGCCACCAGGTGAATGTTCCCTCCTACTCCATAGGAATGTTATGATCACAGAAAATAAAAGGACTTAGCAGAAACTGAAAGTTTCTTCCAAAGGCAAGGGGTGGGGTGCAGGGCTATGGCTGCCTACCCCTCTGCAGGGCAAGCCTTCTCCCCTCCCCCAGTGCCTCCCTCACCAGCACCCTCTCCTTTCCCCCACCTCCACCCTACCCATTTCCTGGTCCCTGGAGGGGCTGCTTAGTTTCCCTTTGGCCACCTGTCCCCAAATCAAGTAACTGACCCCACAGGGCACAAATCAGATGATGGTTTATTCCTCAGGAGCCCTCCATCTCACGCATTTCTATTTGTAAATAGATTTTTTCCCCCCCGTAAAGCAGAAACACTGAAACAATGATATGAATACTTATCTAACATCTCTGTTTTGCCTGTTAAATTTAAGATAAAATTTCATTCAGCGCACGGTTGAATGTAACCCCAGTTTCTGAGTACAGATGGGGACTTTCTGTCCAACAAAACTGTTATCAACCTCTGCTTCAAATCATTCTGACTTCTCCCTTAGCGTCTCTGGAGATACTTTAGTTTTCAAAATCCATGGCCTGGAACTCTCCGTAGACATCTGCAAGCAGTTTGCTTTAAAAAAAAAAAAAAAAAAAAAAAAAAAAAGCCTTTCCAGGTGCTGCCAGCTGCCCGACTAACTAAGCCACCGACTATTAATTTTCTAGGCGGGAATTCACCTGTTTTCCTACCCCTACATCTTTCCACCCCCTTCTTCCCGAGAAAAATTTGGCCTTTAAAAAAATTCATATTTCTGGAAGATCCATCCCCCGAGGTCCACAGCCTTCTATAATCCAAGCCCTTCAGCCAGAAACACTTTCGGCCCAAGAGATAGCATCTGTGCAGCCCTGCACGTGGAGGCGGTTTCTCTTCTTCTCCAGCCTTGTCTCCCACCACACCCCTCTTGGGTCAGCCTCACCAGCTCCCCGACACGCCATCTTCTCTGCTGTGTCCTCCGTCTGGAATATCCTTGCCCTGTGCCTCTTGGAGGCTCAGAACAAAGGTCACTTTCTGCATAGAGCTTTCCAGAACCCTACCAAAACCATGAGCACTCCGTCTGTTGAGTTTCCTTATATCCTGCCTTGTGAAGTGGTTGAAGATCAAACCACAGGGGGCACGATCCCCACTCCACCATCAATCTATACGATCTTGATAAGCTGCTTAACCTTCATCAGCCTGTTTCCCCCTGAAAAACAAGGCTGATTAATTATAACACCCGCCTCCAGGGGCTGTTGGGAAGCTTGAACACGAGTCCGCGTACTGGCCTGATGCGTGCATGGCAAGGGCTCCTCAGCCACTGGCTGATTGCAAGTGCCCTGCTTACAGATAGATGTACATTTCTTCCAACAGGCGGTGAGCCCCTTGAGCACATGAACCAGACCTTACTCTGCTCTTGGGACAGCTCTGATCCTACCCCATCGTACCGCTTTCATCAAATGCCCCAGCCTCATGGTCCTTTCTGTTCCTTGAGAGCCACCATGCTTCCTTCTACTCCTCTGAATGCCTTAGGCTTAAGTTTGTACACAAATGACGACAGAACAGCAGTGGTGGCTTGAAGGAGATGGAAGTCTATCTCCCACAGACATCTGGGCGCGTAGTTCAGGGCTGAACTACGTAGTTTCAATTTTAAGGCCTCCTACCTATTGTTCTGCGTATTTTGACTCCCATGAGCTCCTGGCCTCCAGTTTCACAGTCCAAGATGGCAACTTCCATGTTCCCAGTAGTCAATATGCAGGAAGGGACAAAGAGGAATGATAAAGTGTGTACTGGGTGCTGTCTCTCCCTCCCACCCCCCCTTTTTTTTTTAAGATTTTATTCATTTATTGGACAGTGAGAGAGAGCACACGCAGGGGAAGCAGCAGGCAAAGGGAAGGGGGAAGCAGGCTCCCGCTGAGCAGAGAACCCAGTGTGGGGCTCGATCCCAGGACCCTGAGATGATGATCTGAGCCGAAGGCAGAGGTTTAACTGCTGAGCCACCCAGGCGCCCCTTAGTGCTGACTCCTAAGGAAGGTTCCAGAGGCTATCACAGGACTCTTTCACTTGTATCCTTTGGTCAGAACTCAGTCAAATGGCCAAAGTTACCTACAAAGGATGCTGAGAGATTTAGTCTTTATTTTGACTGGCCTTGTGCCCAGATAAAATTTCTATTTCTATGGAAAGAGAAGAGCATGAATATTGGCGGGAAACTAACAGTCTCTACCACCCCCACACAATGCAACATATATTTTTTAAGTTTAAAATTTAAAAAGAAGGGCACCTGGGTGGCTCAGTGGGTTAAGCTGCTGCCTTCGGCTCAGGTCATGATCTCAGGGTTCTGGGATCGAGTCCCACATTGGGTTCTCTGCTCAGCAGGGAGCCTGCTTCCTCCTCTCTCTCTCTCTGCCTGCCTCTATGCCTACTTGTGATCTCTCTCTCTGTCAAATAAATAAATAAAATATTTTAAAAAATTTAAAAAGAAGTTTAACTGGGATAAAATACATATAAAATTGCCCTTTCACCCATGGTTAAGGGCACAGTCACAGGCAAGAAGTACGTTCACTCAGTTGTCTCACCGCCATGCCATCCATCCCCGGAACTTCTATCGTCTTGCAAAATGAAAACTCTGTCCCTATTAAATGCTAGCTCCCCATTCCCCCTCATCCAGCCCCCGGCAGCCACCGTTCTGCTTTCTGTCTCTACGAATTTGACTCCTCGAAGTACCGTAGATAAGTGGGATCCTACAGTGTTTGTCTTTGCACGCCGGGCTTATTTTACAGAGCATCTTGGCCCCGAGGTTCGTCCACACTGCAGCATGTCTCAGCGCTTGATTTTGTGTCGTCGCATGGTAATCTCTGCTGTTCCTTCGTTTCGGACATGCCCTCCGACTAGAACCGAAGATCCCCATTCACTGGACAAGATAGGGTCGGAGGACTGACGTGCAGCAAGGAGAAGGAAGTGCTGGGATAGGGCTCGGGGCAATGGTGATGCGCAGGCTCCTGTCTGCCTTATAGCACCATTCCGGGGCAGTAGCTCTTCCTGCTGCCTCATAACTCATCATTCGGGGACTGACCAGGCATGCTGGGCCACCGTCCCTGAGATTTCTCAGTGTGTTCATCGGGGACACTTAGACCAAAGACCCCACAGATCACCTAACCTCCCTTCTCTCGAGCTTTTTGCCTGGCTGGCTTCCGACTTCAGGCACCCTGTCCCCAAGCCCTACCCGTGTCTCCAGAAAGCCCTTTCACTCTGTCTGTTCTCAGTTGTGTTTTCCTTGCTGTTCCCCACTGCAAGAGAAAGAGAAGAGCCTGAGAAGAGGTGGGCCAGGGGTTAGGTTGGGGCCAGATGACACACACACCTCTAGGGGGTGTCCCCGAATACACCAGGCGCTGCCCCGAAATACACCTGGTCTTGTTCCTGAATCTCCTGAGACAAACTGTTAACATTGAAACAAACAAACGACAAAACCCAGATTCCTGGGCCCCACTCAAAGCCTCCCGAGTAAGAATTTCTGAGGGGGTGCCTGGGTGGCTCAGGTTTTGATCCTGGGGTCCTGGGATGGAGTCCTGCTTCAGGCTCTCTGCTCACTGGAGAGTCTGCTTCTTCCTCTCCCTCTGCCCCTTTTCCAGGTTGTGCTTTCTCTCTTTCTCTCTCAAATAAATAAATAAAACTTTTAAAAAAGTAATTTCTGAGGGTGAGGGAGCAGAAATCTTCATTTCTAACTAGAGCCACGGTAGCTCTGATGTAATGAGCTTGGACCTGGGCACCACTAGTATACAGAGGGAAGAGTTTATTGGAATTGGAAAGCCCGAGGTCCAACATCAGTTCCAGCAATTATTTGCTGTGCAACCCTACCAAGTTACTTAACCTCTCTGAGCCTCATAGTAACCAACACTTGTCTTATAAGGCAGTGGTGAGGGGAAAAAAAAAGATGCATGTAGAGCACTTAGCTCTAGCCTGCCCAGGACCCTAATAAGTGGGGAATTGGTTTTACAGTTATTATTACATCATCAATGATGATTATCCAAACACCTGGCATAGCCCACTCTCTCTAAAGAGTGCTGTTGCCAGGCAAGGCCCCCCCGGAGAGAGTGTCTCAGGTTGAAAGCCAGATAAAAGGCAGCAATGAGGCTATTTGCTAGATGCTGGGCTCAATGAAAGTAAAAGCTCCAGGGAGCCTAGGGAGATGAAAGGAGGGATGCGGATTGCTCTCCCCAGCAGCTTCCTGAGGCAGGCAGCTTCCAGCAGCTTCAGGGCAGGAAAATCACTGGGGGGAAGTTCCTCCCGGGCCCTTGGTGCCACTCTAGAGCCCCCTGCTCCTGGCGGGGAAAGGGACTGAGTTTTGGAGGGAGGCCCATGGGGATGGAAGAATGGAAGGCCATGCTGGTCCAGAGAGAGCTGTTCAGGCACAGTCTCAAAACTCCATGCCCGTGTTGCCTCCTCCAGCCCGAGTTCAGGGCATCCCTGCCCATCTCCTCCTCGTTTGGTTTGCAGGGTTCGCCACTCTGCTCTGATGCTCATCCTCCCCTCCCGCGGGAGCGTGGCCACTTGTCCACGTTACCTTGCACCGCTGTGCCCTCCGCCCTGCACAGGCCCATCCCCTGCCCTGCAAGCCCCCTAAGCTGTCTCTGGACCCCTTGCTTTGTACTCTCTTGGCTCCCTAGCCTCTGACCCTTGGTTGGCTCTTCCAGTCTGCAGGTCCTAGACGGCCTCTCCCTTGACCGTCCCTGTCCAAAGTAGGCTAGCCAACTGCTCTCCGTCACGGCACCTGTATGTTTCCTTCAGAGCATCTACCCAGTCTAGAATCATCTGGCTTATTAATTATGTACTTGCTTATGGTCTGTCTCCTAGGGAGGGGACCGCATGAGTTCTGTGGAGGTAGGAATATCCGTCCTACTCACCTCCCTATGTCCAGAATGAAAACCCAGTGCCTGATGTAGAATGGGGGCTCAGCGCACAGGGCTGAACGGTTCATTATCTGGCCATCTTGGTCCTTAACCCCTGGCACAGTGCCAGGGACCTGGAGCTGCCGAACAAATGCTTGTTGAAGGAACAGATGATACCCTGGGCCTCTACTAAATTGGTTTATGACCAAAATTATCTTCTTAGAGTGATCCTAGCGCTGGATATCCATTTGCTCAACAATATTTATCCAATAGCTACTATCTGCCTGGCACCGAGCTAGACTCAGGGGGATAAAGCAGAAATCAGAGTCCCTCCCCAGTCTAAATCATAGAGAAGCAGAAGTGAGCTATGGGGAGGGATTTTCTGGGAGGTGAGCATAGAGGCTCTCAACATCACAGCCACTTTCCTCCTGTCCTTTTCCCTGGATTCTGGAATATTCTAACATGCCATTATCGTGGTTTGGGTTTGCTGGTGGGGGGGGGGGGTTTGCTGGCAGGGGTTTGAATACTGGAGGAGGAGCCAGAGGAAATATCTCTTTGCAGGTGGGACCAAAGCAGCCAGAGGTCGGCGACCACGACCACGCTTCCCCTCCTCTCCCCATCCCTGTCCCTTGGCTGCCGCCCGCCTACAATCCAGACAGCCTGCCGTCAGGCACCTTCGTTACACAGACTGATGTTACGCAGAAGGGGATCTGAGGCAGCTTTGCTGGGTCTGACTTTCGTCGTAGGAATGTCGAGCCCTTGGTCACTGGATTGGCACAGCTCCATTACTCTGTGCTGAGGAACCAGGCTTAGGCAAAAGGTTCCTGAGAGGATCCGCAAGGAGTCCTGGGGGCCCAGGACGGCCAGCTGGGTGAGGTGCCAAACAGACTCTGTGCTGAGTGCGGGGCCAGACATGGGGCTCGATCCCACGACCGTGAGACCATGACCTGAGCTGAAACCAGGAGCCGGACGCTTAACTGCACCACCCAGGTGCCCTGAGATTGTGTATATGCAGAATTTACTGGCACCTTGATCCTGGAATTCCCAGCCTCCAGAACTGTGAAAAATAAAGTTAAACACCTGGTCTATGGTAATTTTATTCTAGCAACGCAAATGGACGAAGGCACTGCTCATGGGCCTGGTCCCCTCAAGTGTCTGAGGTACAGCCAAACACACTCTGAACGCTCTATATTTCAAGGTCAGCCCATTTCTGTAAGTCAGGCTCTCTCCCTGTGGGGGTGAGTGAGCCCATGACCCTGCAGTCCTGTGTTTCCCAAACCCCACTGCATTGGTCAAGCAGCCCCTAGGCTCTAGGAGAGGGTGTCCTCCTGGAATGAGAAATCTCTGCGTGGAAGATCAGTCCCAAACCCTGATGTGCCAGAGCTGGAAGGGGCCTTGAGATCTTTCGTCTAACGCCCCTCTTCTTACAGAGGGGAGCCGAGGCCAAGAGAAAGAAGAGTTTTCCAGGCTCACCCCAGAGTCTTTTGGTTCTACACACTACCCTGTACACAGTAGGTGCTCAGTAAATACCAGCTGAATAACTGAATGACTGAGTGGATGGCTGATGGGTGGCTGGATGCTGGATGGACGGGTAGATGGATGGATGGATGGATTGTTTCATAACTTTAGGAAAGGAACAAAGACATCCTCCTGGCTTCCTGTGGTGTGGTTCATTCTGCAGAACCACGGAAATGTATCAATAAACCAAATGAGCAACTAGACACCACCCAGAAGTGCATCACACACTACCCAGCAGCGAGCAAATTGGCTTCGGGAACAACAAACTGTGCCAGACCAATTTAATTTCCTCTCCAGTGATAGAGTGACGGGCCTCACTGGCGAGGGGCGAGAAGGAGCTGTCATCTATCTTGATTTCAGGGCTGCTGTTGGCTTGGTCTTACATGACATTCTCATCACCTTGCCAAGGAAACACTGCATCCCAGTGTCCCCTCAGGGGTGGGCAACCGGCCGAGGCCTCACACAAGAAGCCTCGTCCCCACGTCAACTTCCCAGGGGGCACTGGGGTCCCATTCAGACACTGGCCGGTGCGTGCCTGCACCAGGGGGCCCCCGGAACAAGGGGAGGTCCAGGTGCAGACACATCTGTGAGTAGGGACATACGTGCATAAGGCCATGTAAACACACATATGTACTTGCAAACATGTGTGTGTTGTACCGGGCAGGGGCCGCAGTTTGAACCTGAGATTGTGGGGGAAGGGAAGACAGTGGGGGAGGGGGTGCTGAATTGTTCATCGGTGGCTTACATGAGGGGTCTGGGTGGCTCGGTCAGTGGATCAACCAGCTCCTGGTTTCGGCCAGGTCATGATCTCAAGGTCCTGAGATGGAGCCCTGCGTGCTTAGCGGGGATTCTGCTTGAGATTCTGTCCGTCTCCCTCCCCCTCTGCCCCTCCCTCTGCTCTCTCTCTCTCTCTCTCACTCTCAAATAAATAAATAAATTAAAACTTTTTAAAAAAGTAAGTGCTATCTGATTGAAACAGAATCCAAGCCACATATAAGATTTTCAATTTTCGAGTAGCCGCATTTAAAAAGTAAAAAAGGACCAAAAAAAATTTTTTTTTAAATATACGTTTGCTTTTTGTTCTCTATACCAGCTCACTAGGTGCTAAATATAATCATTTCAACATGTGATCAATAAAAAAATTGAAATATTTTATTCTTTTTAAATTTTGTATAAAGTCTTCAAAATCCAATGCTTATCTTACACTCACAGCGCATCTCCACGTGGAAGCTAACTTCAGACACAGTATTTCTCATCTGAGAGATTAGATCTGCATTTGGATTTCACTGAGTTACAGTTGAAAGGGCAGGTACAGGGGTGCCTGGGTGGCTCAATCGTTAAGCATCTGCCTTTGGCTCAGGTCTTGATTCCAGGGTTCTGGGATGGAGTCCCACATTGGGCTCCTTGCTCCCTGGGGAGCCTGCTTCTCCCTCTCCCACTTGGTCCCTCCTGTGTTCCCTCACTATCTCTCTCTCTGTGTCAAATAAATAAATAAAATCTTTAAAAAAAAAAAAAAGAAGAAGAAGAAGAAGAAAAAGGGCTGGTTCACATACCCAAATTGTTCCAAACATTTGGAAAAGCTTTAAATAACTGATCGGTGTCAGTTTTTAAGTTTACACTGGTGTAAATGAACTGCTGCCCTAGCCACATTCCAAGGGTCCAAAAGCCATGGGGGTCTGACCACCAGGGGCTCGAACCCCAGCCCAAGGAGGTTCGGTAAATGCAGGACCGTGAGGAGGGGGCGTGGGCCAGAGCTCATGCTGGAGCCACGTTGGAAGGACAGGCAGAGGTGAATGGTCAGGGGCTTCATCCCACAGGTGGTGGGGAATGGCAAGAAACGGTGTGTTAAGGGACAGGAAGCCACAACTGTTCCAGGGGCAGGTATGTGGGGGGAGAAAAACAAAGGGGATCCCCAGACTACAGATGGCACTGTGGGCATCTCCTAGTTCCCAGGACATAGCCTCAGGACCCCTTCCCTCTCCAGAAGGAACTCTGGTGTTACCTATACCCTGGGTTGCGTTCTGCCCATCTCCTTGGCCACAAGTCTTTCCACCTCAGCCTCCACCCAAGGCACCACCTTGGCGTTCTGACAAATACCCTCTAGCCATCTGGGCGAGCTCTTGCTGGCTGCAGCTCGGGCTGCGCGGATTCAGTTCCTGGAGGGTGGGCTGCCCACACCTGGATGGTCCCTGCTGCCATCTGTACCCTGGGCAGAGATCGGGGAGGAGGGAAGACTGCTTTAGGGGCAGGCTTGGGGAGCACTCTGGTTGGGGATGTGCTGGCTTTGAGGGACTCAAGGGAGGCTCTGAGCCGAGTCCAGCAGATGGCTAGAAACACTGGATGTGAGTTCTTCCTGGAAGGAAGGCAGCAACAAGCTTTAGTTTGAGGAGTTGCACAGCCTGGTACACACACAGATTTGCACACCTTCTCTTCCCACTGGCCATTCCACCAGTACCTACATGAAATCTCACAGTATTCCTTAGTTCTTCCCCAAGCAGCAACTCAGTTCCCAGACTGAGCTTCCAGAGGGAAATCGGATTGGACTCACCATTGCTCCGGGCAGCAGGAATGCCAGTGCTCAGGAGGCCATGGAGGAGGACACCCAGAGGAGCAGAGAGGGTGGGTGCTGTCTCAGAGAGGCGGGTTCGGTCAACAGAGATCCCTGCCTCTCACACATGTCCCTCCTCCAGTTCCTCCACTACCCAAAAGGTAGTGGCTTAAAACAACAATGTATTGTGGGACGCCTGGGTGGTTTAGTCATTGAGCATCTACCTTCGGCTCAGGTCATGATCCCAGGGTCCTGGGATTGAGCCCCACATTGGGTTCGCTACTTGGTGGGGAGCCTGCTTCTCCCTCTCCCACTCTCCCTGCTTGTGTTCCCTCTCTCACTGTGTCTCTCTGTGTCAAATGAATAAATAAAATCTTTTTAAAAAATGTATTGTTATTCTGTTATTCTTCTGTGGGTCAGGAATTTGGACAAGGCACAGAGGGAATGGCTCACGTTTGCCCCAGGATGTTTGTGGCTGCAGGTAAGATTAGGCAAAGGGCAGCGAGGCAGAAACCAAGGAGGGGAGCCTAGCATCACTCTCTGTCCCTGCTTGGTCTTTCCACGAGGTCCCTTGAGCTTCCTCACAGCGTGGCCACCTCGAGGGGAGTCCCCAGAGACGCAGACAGGAAATGCAGGGGGGTTCTTCCGATCTCGCCTTACAAATTCCCAGCATCACTTCCTCCCCACAGTTTTACAAGCAAATCAGCAAGGAACCGCTCGGATTCAAGAGTGGGGAAGGACAGATTCCACCTCTCCAAGGGAGAATAACATTCACAGATAGAAAAGGGGGGACTGGACAGCAGCCACCTTGGGGACAAGCTTCCCTGCCCACACACCTGGGACAGCAGTGGTCTTCCCTGCTCTTCCACTTTCATAACCGGACATTTTTCTTATTGTCAGTACCTTCTGCACGGAGGTCACAGCCTCAGGGACACTCTGGAGAGCTCGTCTCACCTAGAACACAAACCCTGGAGAGCGGTCTCTTTAATGCCTTGCTGCCCTGGCTTTGACATGGTGGGTGCCTGCTTTCCGAACCAGTGTGCCTCACCTGGTCCCTTCAGCCTTCTGTAGGGGGTGGTCCATTGCTTCTAGAGACAATCTTACGGAGTAGCCTGGCTTGCAGCCACCCCTCCCCACCCCCCAACCCTACACACACCCCAGGGCATGTAGAGCTCTCATTGACTTGTTGGCACTCCCTTGCTGGGACAGATGGAGGAGATGGACAGAGGCATGGGGTGGACAGGGAGAATGCCCCAGGGGGCTGTGAGCCCCGCAGGTCTGATCTGGAGGGGCTGCAGGTGCTGGCGGCCACATGGATTTATGCTCTTGTCCTGCACACGCGCCACCTCTATCTAGGAGGCCCCCCATTGGGACATTTCAATTCAGGGCTCTTCTAACCTTACAATGTGAGATGTCAATGGAAGAATTACATTGTTTCCGGGACAGGAAAGAAGATAAACAACAAAGGGAGGGGAGGGGACCGGTGGAACCTTTAAAAGAAACTATTTGTCAAAACCTTTCTAACTAGTGATGGCTGGAATAGATCTACAGCCAGCTCCTCCCGCAGAAATGCACATGCTGGCGGTGGAGAAAGCGATGTCTCCAAATGTATTCTCCTCGCCCCTGGCGGAATGTGGCGGAACAATGAGATCGGGCGTGCAAAGCAGAAACTGCTGATGGAAAGATGATTTCTGCTCAGGAGGGCAGGGGCTTGCCTCTGTCTGGATCCCTTTCATTGCTCCACAAAGAGCCCTTTCTTCTTCCTGGGCTGCACCAAGTAATAACAATCAGGGACTTTTCCTTGCCCGGATTTCTGAGCCTCTTCAAGTGTCACCTGGTTAGCAATCAAATTCATACCTGGAATAGTGTCCTTGACCTTGGGCAAGTCTGCACATTGCCCAAGTGCCTGGCCCTTTTGTGATTCTGGGAGAAACAGTTTGTTTTGGAAATATGATGGAGATGGGGGGGCTCCCTGAAATGTTGGCCTGTAATGCCTATATATTGGGTCTTTGTAGGTAGTTTTTCCTATTGGCCACTGTTAGATTAGGAAGTGTGTTGCCTGGAAGGATTGCATAAGCTCCCCTCACTGCTCAACCCACCAGTCACCATGGCCCCGGCTTCTCCAGCATTTCCTGTTCCCGCAGGCTGTGGGGTACTGTTTTGCTCAGGTTTCTGCCTCCCTGCCTTCCAATTCAGCTGGTCTTGGCGGGGGGGTCCGCCAGCTATTTGCCTTGCTCAGCTATTTGCCTGGTCTCTGTCTTCCCCTGGGCATACCTCACTATCCTGGCCTTGACATTTGGGAAATGTGCTTCTCGAGTTGGTGCTCCTCACCTGGTCCCAATCAGCCTTTGGCCACCACTCACTTGAGTGACCTTGTGTCTCGAAGGCTGGGGTGGTAGAAAGAGCCCAGACAGCTTGTGAGGGGGGCCGGATTTGGATCTAGGCTCCACCTCTCACTGGCTCTGGAACGCGGACAGGGTACTGAAGAAGCAAGAATTTCCGTTTCCTCGTCTCTGAAACAGGGACAATAAAGCCCTTCTTGCAAGGCTAATGTGAGGATTACAAGTTTTGCAGGCCAAGGGTCTGGCCCTCTGAAAGCCCTCAATAAATGACAACTCCTGTTACCCTCTCCCTTTCACTGAACATAGCTCAGGTCTGGCTGGCCAAAGCCTTTGGAAATGAGCCCGTTTAGTCCCGGACCCGAACGAGCTGATCAAGAGAGGCGAGGAAGAAGGAGCTCCTACGTGTCTGCCTTTTGCCGGTTTATCTCATCTCATCCTCAAAGAGCCCTAGGAGGGAGGCACTATTATTATGATCATTTTACGAAAGAGGGAGCTGGGACTCAAGGCAGAAGGTAGAGGTAGGTCTAAGGGCTGTAGATCTGGGCTCCAAACCCATGACTAGAAAGGGGTTCGGCATGAAAGTAGATTCCCAGGGAGCCAAGAAGAGGACAGGAGGCTCAGTGCTGAAACTACTGCCCCCACCCCCTCCAATCCTCAGCATAAGAACAGGGTCAGAGGCAGAGCTGGGGAGGGAGCAGGCCCTTGATGGAAGCTGTTGTGGGATGAGGTGGTGCTGGAGAGGCAAGGAATTAGCTAGTCCTTTGGAGGTCTGCGGGGAGTATCACACTGCTGTTGGCCCAAGGTCAACATCAAGACTTGCTGACTCTCTTGCCAACTCAGCACAGGTCCGAAGAGCAGCACCTCTCTTGAGGTGGGAGACAGGGGTGGAGGCCAATGGAAGGAGGCCCTTCCGCCTCTGAGGACGGCCACTTGAGCCGCCCATGGCCTACTTTCCAGTCTCCCTTCCTTCTTCCCTCTAATCGGCAGCCACCTGCCCGCTCTCATTCGTGCTTCTCTCACCAGCCCTCTGTGCGATCATCTTTTACAATCACTCCCTCCTTCCTCCCTCTGGGGTCTGAGGCCCAGAGAGGCACTTCCCTAGCCTAGAGGTACACAGCGGTCTGCTGCTGGGCCTGTCTCCTGAGATCCTGCTCCATGCCCCCTTGTCTTAGTTGGGCTGTGGTCTCATCCTCAGGGGGAATTCAAGCCTGTCTTCTTTACCCTCCTCGGGGGGGGGGGGGGGGGAGATGGCACAGCCCTTTAAATGGAGAGGTTCCTCCTCCCGTTTATAAGCAGGAGCTCCATGGACTAGCTTTTAGAAAACCTTTCACAGCCCTTGGACCCAGGGGAAAGCATACTATCTCCAATCTCCCCAAACTGTGAAACTGAAATACAGAGACAAAGGCCCTTCCTCAGGGGCTCTTAATCTCTCGGCCAATCATGGTGGAGAAGCCCTCTCTCCCCGATCACACCTGCCCAGCTCAGGTTTAAAGCCGAGGGCACAGGGGACAAAGAGGGAGGCAGAGCAGGTGAAGACAGAGCTATTTGTGTCGCCTGTTTCTGTTTAGTCTTGCAGGCCTCGGCCCGGCCAGCTGGGAGGGGCAGGGCGCCTATTTCACTGTGGTTGGGACAAGCTCTACACATCAAAACTTGTCAGTCCACCTGCCGACTCAGCACAGGGCTCCAGGGCCAGGGGCACCTCTGCTGGGAGGGAGGTCCTGGCAGTGTTGGAAGCATCATGTAACAGAATAACAAAGGGAGCAACACCGACTTTTACATCAGTTGATACCCACCCCTCTCTGCTGCCACCCGTACCCCCAGATGGTGGTGGGGCTTGGGGACGGAGGAGAGAGATGCTGCAGGCTCAGCTGCGCCTCCAGGAGAGCAGATCCCAAGCACTGGCTTTCCCACCCTGCTGCCCTGGGACTGCACAAGCCATTCCCAGGAGCCCCCAGGGAGCTCCTGAGTGAGCACCCAGGGTCTCCTGGTTTGGGATGAGGCTTTCTGCTCCGGCATTCGCTGTCAAGGAGGATGAACAATATTTCATCATCGTCATTAACAACCACTGCCTGGTCTTCTGCACGGCATGTGAACAAGCTGGCTGGGTACGCCTGCCCCAGCTCCCGGCACGGAGCTTCCCGTGGGGCTAGAGGAGAGAGGAGGCAAGACTCTCAGCCCTTCAGTCTCTCTGGGCCACTCGTACTCTTAGACTTACTCATACTCTTAGACTATGCAGGGAGGCAAGATGACCTGGGGTTCACACTGGGCTTTGGTGACTCTGGGTTCAAATTCTGGTTCTGCCACTCCCTGAGGGTAAGCTTACCTCTATGAGCTGCCATGTCCCTACCAGTAAGAAGGTGAGAATAAGAGCGTTCTTGGAGAGTTGCTGGCAGCTGGTGAGGTCGAGCTATAAGCTCCCATGACACCGGGCCACCAGCACACAGAATGGGTACTAGTAAGATGTCACAGAGGACAAATGTCGGACAAATGTTAGCTAATGAAGATGAGAAAATTCTGGGCTGATGGCACTACTTCTGACAACTAGTGATGAAGTTCTAGAACCTAGGTGAGGTTTGGTGGGCTGAGGTCCGGAGCCGATGACCAAGAAAGAATTCTTGAGACATCTTTGGTGCAAAATGGTGGTTTATTAAAGCACGGGGACAGGACCCGTGGGCAGGAAGAGCTGCTGCCCCGGGTTGTGAGGGATGGCAGGTTATGTACCCTGCTGTTGGGGGAAGGGGAGGGGAAGGGAGGTATCAGTGGAGTTTTCATATGCTAAAGAGGGCCTACAAGGTGCCAGGATGTTCCAGGCCTGCCGGAGGCCTTGCCCTTGCTGCTGGATCAATGTTGTCTTTAGACCAGCCATTAACATTAAGATCTTTGGGAGACTTTTTGGTGGGGTGTCACAATCCTGCTATCAATCGTCTTTGTTAGTGAGATTTAGAACATTTGTAAGCCAAGGGAGACTCCTGTCTAGCAGGATTGTGAACTCTGCAAGTTAACTATTTGCTTATTGTTCATGGCAGTCAGGGCTGCCTGAGGGATGCTACACTTATGGAGGGGAGCGGGTGAAGAGGGGGTGCAAGGCGCCAGCTTTTGCTTTGTCCTCAGCCAGCCTCCTGCTCCCTCATCACTAGGGCAGCCTTGGCCTCCATCCCTGTCCTCGGGAAGACCCTCAGAGAATCTCTGGAACTTCAAGGCATGTCACCTCCCTGCAGAGAAAGGGCAAAGGGGAGGGGACCAGCTTCGGGAACTCAGGGAGAGGGGCTGTCAGTGGGCCATCAGCAGTGGGGGTGGGGGTGGTAGTACCCTGCTGAGCCCTGGGCAGGACACGGTGCTCCCTTGGAGGAGCTGGAAAGGGCTGGGCTCCTCTCATGCAGACTCTGGAATCACGCCTGGAGCAGATGGCAGGGGTGGGTGTTCCCAGCGGGGCTAACAGAGTCTTACTTGCCTGGAAATTCCTTCCATTTCCAGGGAATCCCTTCCAGATGTTCTCACCCACAGGCCAGCTGAGCAGGAGCAGAGGGGGAGCTAAAGAGCCAGAGCTGGGAAAGCTGAGCCAGCCTTAGACATAGAGGAACAGCCATAAGGCCAGTCCCCCAGCCCTACTACCTTCAAGTACCTGCCCACCACCACTTAACACTCTTCCAGGGCTCCACTCTTAGAGAGCCATTTCTTTGGATGTCATTCTGTCTCAGGGAGTTCTCTTTCAGACTTTAACCTCACTGTGAGAGACAACACGGAAACCCTTGGGCGACACTTGTTAAAATCACAGCCCCCACCCCCCACCCCACCCCCACCCCCATCAGTTCGAAGGGACCCGAATCTGCACGGTAACAAGTGACTGCACTGAATCGTTATCGTCTCTTCACTTTCTAGAATGCAGGCTCCAAAAGGGCCAGGATTTATGTTTGTTTTGTTTACTAGTATATTCTCAGTGGCCAAAGAGTTCCTGGGACAGAACCCATGACAAGCTTTTTGAATACATGAATTAACACTATTTAGAGCCTAGTTTCCCACAGCCCCGAGGGTAAGGTGCACAAGAGAGGTCAGTTTGGATGTGGAAGGAAGAAGAACGAATTTGAAAGGAACAGTACTAGGGCCCAGAGCACTCCGGGGGAGGTGGGCTGGACAGGAAGAGAGGGCTTGCAAAAGGTGTGGTGGTCCCAAATAAGCTTTATAATTACTCCCAGAACTAGAAAGAAAAGTGGGCTTGGGAGGGAATGAGACAAGCCCCTGCCCCTGGAGGCCCCCTCCTCTGCCTTCATTTCAATCTGCCTCCTCTGGAGGGCTTCCCAAGTGGCCTCCTCCCTCCACAGCACCCCCCACCAAACCCTGCTGCCTCTGATGCCTGCCAAGGCTCCCCAGCACACTGCACACTTTTCCCCATGAAGGTATGTTTTAGACCCTCGGCCCCGCTGTTCAGGCTGCTTCCTCCAGGTCCCTGTGAGGGGTCTTGGCGAATGTGCATGGGTCATCGGAGGTGGCAGGCCCTAGCACTGTCCTTGCAGCGAGGCCAAGCTGGTACCTCCATCAACAGTGGGGAAACTGAGGCCCAATGATAAAGCAACTTGGCCCAGTTCACAAGGGTGGGAATGGTAGACAAATGCGCTAAGTTTTGCCTCTCGGATTGGAGTTCTCTCTGTCTCCCCGCTGTGGACCAGTTGGTGTCCTCCCTCTGGGTACCCTCGCCTCTAGTGCCTGGCGGGTACTTGGGGGAATCATTGTGGAATGAATGAGTGAGAAGCAAAGAGCCCCACTAGGAACCAAGAGGACAATAAGAGTAGTAAAGCCCACCATTTATCCAACTCTCCCTTCCGGCCAGGCATTGTGCTAGACACTATACAGAGGGTGTTGCATTGAATCCTTACAGCAACCTGAGGGAAGAGGCACTGCTGTTATCCCCTTTATAGATGAAGAAACCGAGGTACAGGGTTACTAAGAAATGAGCATTCATCCTGATAGAGTTGGGATTTCAACATATTTCTACCCAAAATTTGAAACCCCCCTGCCCTCATCAGGATGCTAGGCTGCTCTATTTCTTGGTGAACCCTTCTTTGAAAGAGGCTGCTGCTGCCTGGACGATGCTGGCACAGGCTTGGAGCTGGAGGAGTTTTTAATTCACTTTCATGGCAAGCACAGCATGTCCCCAACTGGCTCATCAAGGAGCCTGAGACTTCAAGGAATTGGTCCCGAACCTTGCTCCCTACTCGGGATGTCCCAGGTCCCTTGGTTCACTCTGAGTGGCAGCTCCTATTCAAATACGAGCTCTTCTGCCAGGCTTCCTGGACCCTTCCGTCGAAAAGGCCATCCCCCCCACCCCCCCCCCCCGTCTCCACCCCCTCTCTCTGCTTTATTATTCCCCATTGCATCGAACATTGCTGACACTGCTGCGTGGTGGTGAGCTGCATCTGCTCTCCAACCAACTCCCTGCTAGGCAGGGAGGCCATGTCCACAAGGGCAGGGACATCGGCTGGATTCCTGCTCTGTCCCCAGGGCTCCAGCGCAACACTTGGTCGGTGCTCAGGGCAGTGACTGACTGAATGGATCTTCACAATGCGATACACAAAACAGCACTGTTCTAAATCAGTGCAAGCCGGTAGTGATTTAGTGAGGCATGGACCGCTAGGAATTTGTTGGTAAGAGTAAAAAGCCAACATTGGCCAACGGGCCCATTTGCTCAGCCCTGAACCTTTACTGAGCACCTCCTTGAGCCAGGCAGCCTGTGGGTTCCAGGCACACAGCAATGAACAAACCATGACTTCCAGCCTGTCCCAAGAGTTATATATTAATGGGGGAGATGGACATGAACTAGCCCCACAGTAAATATTGAAGCAGCTTTGTAATTGTGTTGGAGCTCACCAGGGTCCTGACCTGGTCTGCTGGGAGGGGAAAGGGTCTGTGGACTGCCCCCACAAATGTGACTCACACTTGTCTGCATTCCCGAGGGCTTTCCCCAGTGGCAGTGGTGGGTGGGGGAGGGGGGCTGGAACAGTAGTCAGCCTACCCGGAGCTGTGTGTGGCCTGGGGGAGGGGACAGCAGTGACAACACCCCTCATGCCAGGGGGATTTTCTCCAGGAAAAGCTGGGCCTCACAGACTGGGGGCTCGGCCTCACAACAAGGGGTGGGGGGAGTGTCTTGTAAGTCACCTGCAAAGACCCTTCTTAGTGTGGGCTCCAGGAGCCTGTGGCTCAGTTGGTTGAGCCTCTGACTCTCGATGTCTGTTCAGGTCAAGGTCTCAGGTTGTGAGAATGAGCCCTGAGTCAGAAAAGAAAAAGAAAGACAGAGAGAGAGAGAGAGACTAGAATTTTTCCTTCTAAAGAAGAAGAGGCTCATGTGCCTCACTTTTAGTCCATAGAAAGGGTCATTGGTCAGTTGTTTTCACACAAAGGGCAGAACAAGGAGAAATGATTTTAACTAAAACAGAAAGATTTGCAGTCAGATAAGAAGGAGAACTTTGAAACTCAACCCAAAAAGAATTGCATAAGCCAATGAGAGGGATGGAGAGACTCCGTTGGTTGGAAACAGAATCACAAAGCTGGAAGGGACAAGTCAACCCCCCCCCCCCCAATAGACACACAGCCCTTGGATTTTAGAAGTTAGACTCAAAGGAAGAGAGACTTGCGTTTGGTCAACAGGTGGTCAGTAGTAGAGCTGGCACTAGAACCCAGAGCCCCGGACTCCTGGGCCAGTGCTCTCCTCATGTTCGCCCACCCCAACCTCAAATCAACTTTTCTAGGAAAGAATATGGACCACTGACTAAGCACTCACCACATACCTGGTGCTGTTTGAAGCCTTTCCATAGAATTTCAGGTTTAATTCTCAAAGCCATCCTGTGAAGTAAGCATCTATAACAGACAGGGAAAATGAGGCACAGAGATGTCGCAGCAACAAGTCCACGGTCATTTAGCTCAGCGGGGACAGAGGGAGGATCTGTACAGAGGCCTCCGGGCTTACCTGCTGGCTCTGCATCCTTAGGGATGGAGGTGTATCATTGTGAAGGTATCTATTTGTGTGCACAAATCAGAGGTTTGACCTCCGTGGTTCAGTGTGGGGCTGCTCAAAGACCAGGAGCACGTTCTGAAGACAGCAGTGTCCCTTGGGAGACCTTTACACTCCCCCACACCAGAGCCAGACTCCCCTGGTGGCAGTGCCAGCTTCATGGGTATGATAGGACCTGTGCCGTCATCACCAGGGCCTACACTTAGGAGCCTGTTTCTGGCTTAATGCAGTCTTCATATTAAGCAAATACTCTGCATTTTTGTTTTGCACATGGCCTCTCAAGTTACACAGCTTGTCTCAGTTTTGGATGAAGGTTCTTGACCTTCATCGGAAGGGGTTGGGGAGGCAGTGGCAGACAGCAATGCCACTACAACTGGAGGACAGTCAACCAGCACCAAGCTTGTCTCTGGCACCGGGGACCTCAGCTCCCTTTCCTGGGATGAGGGGATTCCATCCCTTTCTTTCCTTTTCTTGGACAGAGGTGTGAGGTCAGCCTAGGGTGGCACTCATACTCATTCTCTCTCTCTCTCTCTCCTTCCCATTGGCTGTGGATGAACCAGCAGGGCCAGCCAGACACGAAGCTCCCTCTGGGCTCAGAGATGACAACTCACCCCCAGGCTTCCTCCACAGCCTCGGGCCTCTTACTGACTCTGCTGGCCTTGTGGCTGAAGGCAGCCCATCCAGCCACCTTGGGACAAGGCAAGGTACAGGGAAGCTGTGTAATAAGATTATCAGGAGAAACAGGAGAACATGCGGGGGCAATACGGCAGAATGCTACAGGGAGGATAAAAGGGGCAGCCTAATTAGACCTGAAACAGAACATCTTGAGTTAAAAAAAAATATTTTGCTGAATGATATGTTACTTGATACTTTTATGTAAAATGGGCCACACACACACTCACAAAACGCTATGTATTTTCCATGAGCCCATGCATATAAGTGAAAAAAAATTTAAGTGTGAAAGGATCACATCAAACTCATATCCGGTTGTTAGCTCTGAAAGTGAGGCAGGGCATCAAAGAGATTATCTGTGACTATGTAAAAAGTTAAAAGGAGAGTGGCCTGTGTGGTTTTGTTTTAAGCACGGATAGGCCAATTCTGGGGCCAAGGACCGAGGTCAATCTATCAATCTCGTCCTTCCTGCGGTCCCCTCAGTGCCCACTCCCACGGACTGCACAGCACAGGGCAGTGGCCCAGCACCATCACCTCCTTCATCTGGGGCCATGCCCATGGTAGTGCTGTGAGAGATAGGGCAGGTGCAATTGTTATCCCTATTTTACAGATAAGACAACAGAGTCAGAGAGTCTGAAGGACTTGCTCATGGACACCAAGTCAGGAAGCAACAAACCAGGACTCTTTGGTCGTCCGAGCTGAGTCAGGTTCAGGGGGGATGGAATGGCGGGGGTCCAGGTGGCCATTTATTTCCCAAGAGCTAGTCAGGGTTTTCAGGGCTTTGGTGTCCTTTCAGGTGGGGGTAGCTTCTCCTAGACCTGCTCTGAGTCTCCAAGCGGATATGGGATGCCCCCCCCCACTCCCCTGTCCTCTTGAACCCCAAAGGTGAACCCCTCCTGAACCCCTAACTGCCTCGTAGCACTAGGAGCTGCACCCAGGCAGGCAGTAGCCAAAGAACTTGAGCTTCTCTCCTCAGATACTTTTCTTCCCCGCCTGCAAGCCCAGACTTCTTCCTGTCCAGACAAAACCTCCCATTTCTCTTCCAAGGAGCATCCCTGTCTGGCTGCATCTGCTTCTCCTGATTGGTCCCCCCCGGCTCCTCCTCCTTTCTGGACACCGATTGGCTCCCTTTCTCTGACTCCTCCTACCTCCCTGGTCCACCTTCCTAACTTCCGCAGGAGGCTGTTCCAGACTGGACTGAGTGAACTCCTGGGGTGCAGTTCTCTGAATGTCAGTGCCCCATTGGCCACACAGAAACCCACCCGAGGAGTTTGTTAAACACTCAGATGCTGATGTTAACTCAGTAGATCTGTGGTGCGGCCCAGAAATCAGTTTATAAAACAAATCCCAGGTGATGCTGATATTCAGGGAAATTTGTAAATATCACCAGAGGCCAAAACTGAGTCAAAAATCGGGGAAACCAAGACCCAAAGAGGCTATGTGACTTGTCCAAGATCACATAGCTAATAAACTGTAAGAAAATATTTAGAGGCCACCTGTCCCCCTAGGACACCCTCCCCATGCCGTGGGCCCATGTGACACAGACGCACATACACACCGCACATTCCCTCTCCAGGCCTGAGGAAAACCTGGGTCCCTTTAATTCTAGGCACAGGACCCAAAGTTTGGGCTAGAGTCCTCTCTGTGGAGCAATGAAAGATCTGTGGTTTCTGGGTGAAAGGTATCACCCTGCAGAGGCCAGCGTCTGGCATCATTCTGCTGCCTAGTCCATGCCCAGGTCACACACCAAGCTGTGATGAAACTTGAGCTGCCTCTCCATGTCCTCAGCTGTCCCAGGAGGCTCCAGGGACCCGGTCCCTCAGCCACCTTCCCTAAGATTCAGGTGTCACTCAACTGGGCCCCAAGCCAGGCTTCTGGTTCCCAGGCTCCCTCCCCATCCTTCAAGCCTGTGGGGATCCCAGGAGATTGCAATTCCCTCTGCTGGAAAGGTCTGGAAGCCCTGGAAAGGAGGGAGTGGGGAAGCACTGAGGCAGTGAGGCTTCTTCCTAGGCCCCGAGAGACCCTTTCCCACTATCAACAAGCCCCACTGGGCAGGCCACTCTCAATTGATGTCCCCAGGCCCTTTACTGGAAGCCCTGTGTCCTGGTGCCCTTTCTGCCTCTGCTCTTTTCTTGATTCTTCTTCACACACTTGCTGACCATGATCCCTTCCTAAAGACTGCAGTCCTGAAGTTTCTAGTGTCCAAGAATTCTGAAAGCAGTCCTCTGCTTCTCCTGATTGTGACCACACCCTTTCCTCACTCCTTACTAGTACCCAAGGTGGGGAGGGGAGCAGCTACAGCAGAGACAGAAGGGCAAAAACCTGAAACTCACATCAAAAGCAACAGCTAAAGTAACAACAACAATGAAGTTGTCGTGTCTAAACCAAGCAACTGGAACTTGTACGCATCGCTTGTTAGGAATGCAAACTGGTACAACCACTTCTGAAAACAGCTTATCAATTTCCTTTTTTCCTTTTTCAATATTTTATTTATTTATTTGAGAGAGAGAGAGCACAAGCAGGGTGAAGTGTAGAGGGAGAGGGAGCAGCAGACTCTCTGCTGAGCAGGGAGCCAGATGTGGGACTGGATCCCACGACCCTGGGATCATGACCTGAGCTGAAGGCAGATGCTTAACAGACTGAGCCACCCAGGCGCCCCAGCTTGTCAGTTTCTTATGCAGTTAACAGATACTTACCATACAGGCCAGCAGGTCCTACTCATACCTACTTACCAAGAACCCTGGAAAATCTGTCCACACAAAAACCAACGTGTGGATGCTTAGAGAGGTTATTCCTATTCATCAAAACCCAGAAGCCCCCCAGTGTCTTCTAGCTAGTAAATGGATACATAAATCTGTACATCTGTGCAACACCACTTAGCGGCAAGGAGAAGTGAACTACTAGTCAAAGTCTCAAGTGCCTTTTGCTAAGTGGAAGAAGATAGATTCCAAAACTTACATATTATTTGGTTCTATTGATATAATTTTCTGGAAAAGGTAAAACTATAGGGATGGATCCGTCATTGTCTGGGCTGAAGACGGGCAAAGGGTTGACTACTGAGGAGCAGGGGGGGAATTCTGGACAGTGACGGAAATGTTCTATATCATGACAGTGGTGGCGATTACCTGACCGTGTGCATTTATCAACACTCGCCGACTTACATGGGCTGAATTTTACTGTATGGAAATTATCCCACCATTTTCCTAAAAGCCCCTCTCGCCCCCCTGCTTCACCTCCTCAGCAGTTGTGTGCCATAACCCTGAGGGCTTATGCAAAAACCACAAAACTAAGCCCTGTCTAAATGCAGTATGTGATCCATCCAAGACTGGCACAGAACAGAAAAAATGGACATTAACGGAAAAACTGGTGAAATCCAAATGAAGTCTGGAATTTATATTTTTTAAAAGATTTTGTCTATTTATTTGAGAAAGAGAGAGAGGACCAGTGGGGGAAGGGGCATACATAGAGGGAGAAGTAACCTCCCCACTGAGCTGGGAGTCCAACACAGGGCTCAATCCCAAAACCATGAGATCATGACTCAAGCCAAAGTCAGATGATTAACCGACTGAGCCACCAAGGTGCCCTGTAGTTTAATTGGTAGTAGTGTACCAATGTCATTTCTTACTTGTGACAAATGTACTGTGCTAATGGGAGATGTTGATATTAGGCGAAACTGGATGAAGGGCATACGGGAACTGTACTGTTTTAGTCTGTACCAGACCTCAGGGGAGTTCTGCGTCTGGCTAACTATCCGTGGTGAGTCCCCTGGAGACTGAGCTTCTCATTGTTCTACCCCAAAGCCTGAGATGATGGAACAGCCACTCTCTGGGTTCTGTAAGTTCTGTAAGTCTAAAATTATCCCAAAATGATAATAGTTATGTACAACATAATATATAATATATATTACATATAATTTTATATTTTTATTTTTATCATGTATACATAATTTTTTATCATTTTGGAAAAATTAGTCCCAGCTCTTTTGCACAGAGAAATGAAGACTTATGTTCACAGAAGAACTTGTACATAGCAGCTTTATTTGTGATAGCCCTAAATTGGAAACCACCCAGTTGTCCTTCAACATGGTTACAAAAACTGGGGCATATTCTACCATGAAATACTGTTCAGCAATAAAAAGGAACGAACTGTTGATACACACCACAACCTCAATAAATCCCCAGACTTATGCTGATTGAAAAAAAACAAACTCCAAAGGTTATATACTGTATGTTTCCTTTTTATGTAACATTCATGAGATGACAAAAGCATAGACGTGGAAGACAGATTTGTGGTTACCATCAGTTAAAGAGAGGGGAGGTTGATCAGAAAGTAGCTGTGGTTATAAAATGGCAGCATGCAGAGCCTTTTGAGGATGGAAATGTTCTGTGTCTTGACCATATCAACATCAGCATCCAAGCTGTGATATTCTAGTATAGTTTGGCAAGATGTTATCATCAGGGAACTGGGTACAGCGCCCATGAGAATTCTCTATGTTATTTCTTACAACTGCATATGAATCTACACATCTCAAAATTTTTAAAGTTTAAGTAAATTTAAGCTTGAGAAAGAAAGAAAAAAAAAAAGGAAAACTGCTCCTTATTCAAGACAAAAGAAGAGCCACGTCCTCCATATAGCGGCTGGACCAGCTAGGAGAGACTAGTTGAATCAGGAGGATGGTCAGCTTCCCCATTCTGCCTCCAGTGTCTGCCTCTCTTCACTATAGCCTCAGGCAAGTGTTCTCAAGCCCTCTCCCTCCCTTCTCTACCAAAATGCAGACAAGCAGATAAAGCCACTAGCAGCAATCCTGGATAATTGTTCAGACACCAAGTGCCTGCTCACACAAGGGTATGCCTCTTAATGGTAACAAGCCCCGGTAGGCTAAAAAGCAAATCTCCAATAGTGAAATTGGAAATTGCTGACCCAGCAGACAGAGGAAGGAAGACATTTAATGTAGTTGGAGTACAGGAGAGCTTCTTTGAACTCAGGAAATCCCATCAGGCCTGTGAGCCGGGGCGATTCATCATGCCAGCTGTGCCCAGCGAACAGAGACCTAAGCACCAAGGTAGGGGACAGGAGGAGGCAGAATGTACTTTTCAGCAGTGGCATTTCGATATTGGATGGGAATGGCTAGAAGCAGAGAGAACTGGCATTTAAAAAAAAAAAAAAAGATATGCGTTACTTTGCCTAGAACGTTTCACCCCCTTTTCTCTGGACCAAGCACTGCCCACTCGCGTTCTAATTAGGGGAGCTGAATGGGCGTGGTCAACTTGCTTTGATCACCTGACCCAAGCCTGGCCAATCACAGTGCTCTTCTACCAGAAGGTCCCAGTATTAAAGGTAACGAAATAGTGTTAAAGGTAACAAAATAGTGAGAGGCAAAGCCTGGGTTGGGACTTAATGATTTTTGACTTCCAAACTAGTTTCTCTCCAATCTTCCACCCTATTCTCCAGGAGTACAAAGATTTTTCTCTTAGCAAATCTCATCGGCTTAGATAAAGCTTAACAGTACTCAGATATCTCAGTTGCTTGGAACCTCAAAACTGTGGGGGTCCTGGTAGCCCCTTGTGCCCTAGCTGGATGGAGGTGAGACCTTGGAAATTTATTTTGCCTGCCTGGGCCTCCGTTTCCCCGACTTCCATTTGCTATAATAACAGTAGCGATCTCCCAGGGGGCTCTTGAGAATTAACTGAGACAATCAATGGAAGGTGTTCAGCATGTTAGCAAGCACTCCGGAAGCAGAGCTCAGCAAGCAAACTCTGATCATTATGAAAGAGAAACCCAGGGCCAGACATCTGTCTCCATGTCAGCTGCCTGACGTCCCTAATGTCCCAGCCTCTGACCTTCTCCCTCTTCTCAAGCCCAGCCCTGCCCAGGCCATTCTTGTCTAAACTTCCCCAAATGTCACTCTTTGGTTTTTACTTCTTTATGCTCTGTGTCTTTATCTAGGTGACATTTTTGTTTTCTTCCACAGGGACTTTTATGAGAACAGGAGTGAAAGCAACAAAAGGGCCTCTGGTCAGGCTCCCCCAAAGAACAGGAGGACATTTTGACCTAGAGACACTCCAAGGGAGTCCCAGGGGAGTGGAGCGGGGGAGAGAGGGGTGCGAATGAGGAAGGGAATGCTGTGGGCAGGTCTGCAACTAAGACAAACAATGGGCCTCCCTCTCTAGGAAAAACTCCACGGACAGAATCTCAAGTACAACAAGTCAAGGAAATCCAGCTCTGGAATTCTTCATAAGCTTGGGTCCATGTAGGAACTTGGGGGGCAGGTTAAAATACTTTCTAGCATGTTCTGTCCATATAGGGCTATGCAGGTTGGCTCAGTCAGATCAATCCTAAGTGTCCCAGACTGGGTGATGAGACCAAGATACAGAGCTGGCTACCTCTGTGGTCCCCCCAGAGACAGGCTCTCCCAAGGAGCTAAGCCCCTCAGCCTTGCATTACCGTGGTCGTGTGCGAGGTGGGTGAAGATTGTCTCCATGGCACCTGGTGCCTGGAATACATCATTAGAGTATCAGGGGAGGTCAAATGAAGGACAGAGATCCTGCTCCGTGGAAAAATGAAGAACAGGACCGGCTGAGAGGTTTGTGTCAGTGGTCCTAGAGGGCTCCGTGTGCAAACTTAACTCCCTCTAGTCCGCCGGCTCATCACTGCCCCTGACTCTCCAGGAACTGGCCAACCTCACGCATGGGCCCCAGTGTGCTCTCAGGTTATCCCCCCTCTTGGATTCAGCCCACTTGAGCCAAGAGGAAAGCCTTCCTGGAGCTAGCCAGTCCAGTTCCTTCTGCCAGAATTTGGAACTTTTTACTTGCGAGGGTAGCAGGTGAGCGGGATAAAGGACCATCCCTGCAGGAAGGTCGGTGGCATAGGGCTCTGTTGCAGGTGCTCCCAAGGCCCATGCCGTGAGCTCAGAGCCCCAGTACGCCCCTATTCATCCCCCTTTCTGGCTTGCAATGGCACAAAAGTTCATTTGCATTGCTTGCAAGCAGAAGAGCCATAACTGCTTATTCCCACACATCCTTACATACCAGCCTGAAACCCAGCATGAACGCAGATGTGCCCCCATCATCCACGTGTGAGGTACTTGGAGCCCACACCTGCTGTGTGCTTCTTTCTGCAAAGCCAGGGGGGCTGGCCGTATGGAGGAGGCAGCAAGCTCAGGGGAGAATGAGCCCTGGATTGGAATCAGGAAGCCCAGATTTTAGATTTAGTTCAGCCTTCAACTTGCCACGTGACTCTGGACCTTTGTCACTCCATCTCTGAGGCTTTTGATCTTTTATCCATTTAATTCTGTCTCTCTGATGCCCGAGCAAGAACTCTTTCTTCCTGTGCTGGTCTTCCCTTCAAACTGGTCCCTCCCCTTCCCTTCCATTCTGCCCTAACACACACACACACACACACACACACACACACACTCCCACATGTCGGCACATTCTCTCTGTTGTGCACATATATGCACGTGTGCCTTCCTTCTTTGTCTTTCTCTCTTTTTCTCTCTCCCATAAGATGCCTTGAATTAGATGTGTCTTTGCAGTGCATAGGGAGGAGATAAGGTGCTGTATCAGTCAGAGCAAGTGAGGTGATGCTGTAGTAACAAAACCTCCCAATCCTCGGGGGGGGGGGGGTTCTGCATCCACCTAACTGTCCAGGGTGAGTCCCCTGGAGACGGAGCTTCTCATTGTTCTACCCCAAAGCCTGGGATGACAGAACAGCCACTCTCTGGGTAACTGCCTGTTGTTTGGTCAGTGGGTTTTCATGACAGCAGGAAAAAGCAACGTGGCTGTCCCAAAACAGACCCAGAGTCCATGAAACAAGTGCAAAGAGCTGATCTGGGAGATGCAAGGAATACGGGTATGGAGAGGGAAAGTGCAGCAGGGAAAGGAAAGCAGCTAATAAAGGATGTGGATTAAGCCAGCTGCTGTGGGTGAATGCAGTTCATCCTGTAGGAAATCCCAAGGAAATGGTGAGGAGCCCGTGCTGCAGGGTGAGCCCTCTTGGGGTAAGGTTGGGGATGGGGGAGAGCTGGGATATTTATGTCTCAGCCCCTCAGTCCCTGAGCAGGGCTGACGGAGGTGCTGCGTGTAATTCCTTGGCATTTCCAGCCTGTGGCACACGCAGGCAGAGCTGTGTTTTGGGGTCTAGGAAAAGGCCCCAGGCGCAGAGATGCAGACACCGCAGGGACAAGACAGTAGGATGGTCCCAGGGCTGCGGGTGAGGCGCTGACCAGCTCTGCCTTTATGATGAGTCGCATGCGATCTCTTCAAGTTTCCCCCTAAGGGGTACTGTCACTTCGCTCAAGTGTCATTGCCCAAATCAAGTCCCATGGCCACGCAGAGCCTCAAAGGCATGGAGACTCTAGTCCTGTGCCATGTACCTAGACAGAGAGAGCACCTGAGGATTGGGGCACAGCCCACTGACAACCACAGGGACCCTCTCGGGATGCTCACTTCCTGTACGGGAGCAGCTGGGCTGAGTCTGCCGTGAGACCCGGAAGATCTGGTCCTCCGACAGCGTCTGGTCTCCAGCTCCTGTCCTCCCTCACCTCTCCCTACAGGCCATTTTGGGTTTCCTTTCCCTCTTTTCTCCTTCTCTCTTTTCAGCGAAGTCATCTCCTGGTTGACCCTCAGCCCTCCCCACTCCCCACCCCCCACAGATGCCCCAGGGGATTTCTTAGCTGTTCCCATCCACCTTGTAGTTCCTGGCCCCTAGTCCAGTGCTCAGACTTCCCCCACATGTGGCTTTGTAAAGGTCAGCCCCTGACTCCACTCACCATCTAGGGCCACCAGTGCCACCTTCTCGCCATCGTAACTGGCTGGCACTCTGTCCTTCTGTTATTTCACTAGTGCGTGCCTTTGCATGTGCTGTTTGTCCTCCTTGGAAGCCCTTCTCTGTCTCCACCAACCAGAGGACACCCAGAAGCAGTCCATCTCCCCAGGCCACAAGTGCAAGGGCCTCCGGGACTCCTCCCTACAGGCTGGAAGCCCTGGAAGGTGAATTCCTTCCACCTGTGGCTACAGCCACTCGGATGCCAGTTCTGGAGCTCAGGGTACGCTTCCCTCTTCCCATCAGCTGATCCCATTAATTCAGTTCCCTGCACCAGTTCCCTGCTACACGCGGGCCAGCGATGGCAGCTGGCAGCCAGTCCAAGGACCCAGAGCTGGCTGGTTCAGCCCTGCTCCATCTCCTGGGAGGGCAACCTCTAGAACCTTCTGCCTAAATTACCCTCCTCAGCTCTGCTCTAAGCAGCCCATGGGGATGGTCTGGGCCTCTTTGCACGGGGTCCAACATGAATTCCTTACCCCCACCTCAAGGCTCCAGACCTCTGATAGCCGTGGGGAGGGGACAGAAGAGGGGTGGAGGGCAGGCCCGAGTGAAAATCTGAGAGTCAGGTAGGGGCTGGGTTTCTCATTACCATTGATCCACTCAAGGCTTTCTGCAACACTTGCCTTCTCAGTCCCTAAGTACGTTAGAAACTGCCTTTCCTGGGATGTCTGGGTACCACACTTAACCCGCGTTGCCTCCTGTCATCCCAACACACAGTCCCATTTTATGGATGAGATAACAGAGAACGAAGCAGGCAGAGCGAGGTCAGAGAGAAGTGTGTTCATTTATCCATTCAAAGAATATCAACTGAATGCTTGTTATGTGCCGGTCTCTGTTCTAGGCACCAGGGATAGACAGACATGGGAAGGAGATAGATGATAATGGTGTCAGCAAAGAAATGCATATAATAGAATGTCAAGTCGTGATAAGGACTCTGGAGGGAAATAGGGCAGAGTCAGGGTGCAGCGAGACAATACACCTGCCTAAGGAGGGTTTCTCTCTCCAAGGACGCAGTTATTTGATCAGAAACCTGGACAAAGTGAGAAAGAGCATCATGCAAAGCTTGGAGAGAAGAACATTCCAGGGGGAGGGAACAACACCTGGCAAAGGCACAGACGTGGAATGAGCTTAGAGCATCTGGGAAGCAGCAGGGAGACTGGTACAGCCGGGACAGAATGACAGAAAGGGACAGGCGCTGGTGGGCTTGGAGTGGGACCAGACCACACAGGGTCTTGTATCCATCGGGTGAGCCAGCTGCTGGAAAAGCCGCCCAAGCCCAAAAGGTTTAGCACAGACCGATATGGGTTTGTGCTCGTGTAACAGCTCACTGAGTATCATCCGAACGGGGGTGGAGGGGCTTACTTCCACACACCCAAGGACCCTGGCACTTTCCACCCTTCCAGGGCTCTATCATCTCCTCGGAGTTGTCACTGGATCCCCCACATCCAGCTGGCAGGTGGGGGACACGAGGGAGAGGGCACGCCCCTCTCAGCTACCTCAGCCTAGGGTGTCACCTGTCACCTCCACTCAAATTCCATGGGCAAAAACCCAGCACATGGCCCCATCCCCACCTGTGCGAGGAGGCTGACAAATGTTGCAGGGGTGAGTCCAGGACCAAGAGGAGAATGAAGGTTTTCATGAACACTGGCAACGTCTGCCGTGGGTCTCAGTGAGGCATTTTATTCTAAAAATGGTGAGAAGCTATTAGAAGGTTGAGAACAGAGGGAATCCAATTTGTGATCCAATTTGTGTTTGAAAGGCTCACTCTGGCTGCAGAGGAGGAGAAATGGGGGGTGGGGGGTACTGGAGAAAAGAATCAGCCTCAGTCATTTGGTTAGTTCAGTGCTACAGCTGAAATTTGAACTCCACCAGTCTGGCTCCAGAGGCCTTCAGCTTCAGCCCTGGATCCACTGCCTCCTGAAGCGTGAAGCACAGATGTCAGCTCTTAACCAGAGAGTTGCAGTAGCCAACCTGTGCACCCGTCTTTGGGCCTCCTGGGAACAGTTCAGCATGGGAAGTAGATGACGGGCTTCAGATAGGTCAGGCCTGGGGTTGAACCTTGGCTCTGCACCTGATAGCTGTAAGGTCTCTATGAGCTGGTAAGAATACAGCTCATAAGGTGGTCATGACCGTTAAATGAGACAGTGTACGGAGTGTGGGGCTGGAGCCCATGACCCTGTACTAGAGGATGCAGGGGCCATCTTCTAGGTATAGTTCTAGTAGCTTTGAGAAGAGCATCCCTGATTTCCAAAGTTTGGCTTTCCTTTCCCTGGAAGCCTGGGATCCTGGCCCTGGAGCTTATGGCTTTGCCCCATCACCACACGAGATCCCCTGATAGAGACGGCACAGTCCAAAGTCCCTGTCAATTCTCTCCAGGGGAAGAGCTTCAGCAAACCCTCCTCAGAAGCCTGCTTGAGTGAGGGTCTCAGGGCCCAGTCCATGGGTAAGGGAGAGCCAGCAAGAAGAAAAATGAGCCTTAGACTAGGGCCAAAGATCCTCTTTCCTTCTGGAGCAGTTCTGCCTGCTCTCACCCCAGAATTCTCTTGCATTCTCTGAATCCATTCCAGGAAGAAGAAGTTGGCCAAATTCTGGCTCCTCTGAGCTAGACCTCACTGGCTAGGACCTTGCCAAAGTGAAGAGCTGGGAAGAAAGGCTTGGCATTGGCATTTGAGTCTCTGAGGATCAAAACTTTGAGATTTTCTGATGCATAATGTTCACAATGATTCAAAGGAGGAAAGCTCCAAAGAGATTATAAAAAGCTCTGACCTAAACCTCTTTGTGGCTGAGCATATTTTGACATGTGGAAGAGTGACAAGTGGAATAAAGAGGGATTCTGACAAGGCGAGGCAGAAGATAGAGCCTGAGGAGGCAGACTGGAGCAGTAGAGTGTCTGGGGCTGTTCCCTGGCCACATTAAGGGGCCGGAGGTAGGGAACCAAAGGGAGGAGCTGGGGAGGCCCAACCAACCAGAGGCATTGGAGAAAACCTGCCAGAATGTTCCCCTTGGGCATGCAGAGCTAACAGTTGGGATCTAACAGACAAGTGTGGCTTCAGTGTGGAAAAAAGGAGTGGAGATCCAGGATAAAACCAAGAGGGAAAAAGGGAAAGAGGAGAGAAGGGTTAAAAATAATAATAATAATATTTTTAAAAACCTTGAAAGACAGTGGAATTTCAGAATCCACTGGCCTTCCTGAAAATCTCTCCCACTGTACAACACCTAAAAACGGGTAAAATGCAACAAACACTTTCAGTGAAGCACTGAACTCACAGGCAGGTGAGGACCATCCTCAGGGACCCCAAAAAAGAGAGAATAGGAAGGTAAGAATGCTAAGATAGCTGCCCTCAGGGCATTAGCCCTCATCCCTAACATAGGGTCTTAAGTTTTAAAATCCACATGGACACTCAAACAGGGTGGGAAATTGGAATTGAGATTCCAGCAGAAAACCTAGCTCCTTGAAGGGTTAGATCCAGAATGAAGAGTTGGCCTCATCAGCAAAGAGAGGCTAAAGGAAACATGTCTGTCTTGGCCTGGGCTCTGAGTTGAAAAAACTCAATATTTCCTGAGAATCTGGGAATCACAGGCTCCTTTCCTCCACTGGTTGGAATTCAAATGTACACAGCTTATGTGATTTGGAAACCCCCAAACCAAGAAGTTTACTTAAAGTTGGGCCAGATCAATAGCACCTTGGGGAGGTAATGTTAATCTTCCTTGGAGATAACACTCTTAACCTCAGCCTCACAGAATTCTCATAGATAAAGAAAGCCCAGGGGAACATGGCTCACAACCTGTAATTACAAGATACATAAGAAAGTAAGTCCCAGGGGCACCTGGGTGGTTCCTTTGGTTGAGCAGCCAACTTGATTTTGGCTCAGATCATGGTCTCAGGGTCATGAGATTGAGCCTGGCAACAGGCTGCATATTCAGTGGGGAGTCTGCTTCTCTCCTCTCTCTGCTTCTCCTCCTGCTTTCACTCACATTCTCTCTCTCTTTCAAATCAACCAATCAATCTTTTTAAAAAAAGAAAGAAAGTAAACCACAATGAGTGAAAATCAGCAGACAAAACAAACAACAGAATTAGACCTCCAGAGGACATCAGATATTGAAATTACCAAATTTGCACTATAAACCAGCATGTTTAAATTATTTAAAGAAAAATACTTGGAAAAAAAAAATACAAAGCTCTGACCTGAACATTATTCTGTGTCAGCCTCACAAAACCTCTTTGGGGTATGAAGGTGAAGTTGCATTCACTGTATTTTTTGGATAAAGATTCAGAACAGAGGCCAGGAGATCTCCTTGGGATCACATAGTAACAGGTGGCATCTGAACATGAAATCCATGGTCTTCTGCAATAGAAGAAGCAATATCCATGCTTCTTTCTTGTTTCTCAATTACATCTTTAAGGGCCACACTTGGGCTGGGGATGGCTTAGCACTGGTGAAAGTGGTCAAGGGCTAGTATGGGGAAAGGTGACAGGAATGTACACCACGGTCCTCAGCTCTGACCATCTGGAACACCGGTGTACACCCTGACCTCTGGAACCTAGAAACTCCATTCTTCTTTTCCTAGGAGGTCTGTATTAGGGTGAGGGAAGAGGTGGAAAAAGAGTAAGAGGGAGTGGTGGGGTGAGGGAGAGGAAGAAGAAAAGGAAGGAAGAACAAGGAAGGAGAGACACAGATAATGTCAAAGAGCATAATGGCATGAAGGGACTGTCCAAGGGAGAAAACAAACTTTTGGATTGACAGTATGCAAAGATCCAGAGACTTCTAGTGATCCATTAAGTTTATATCCTCCTCCTTCCTCAACGATAAGGTTGTGTCTGAGCACTTGAGAGCCTAGCCAGAGACCACATTAACCGGCCTCCCTTGCAGTTAGATGTGACTTTGGGGCTAAGTGTTCACCAGTAGAATAGGAGCAAAGAGAAGGGCTTGGTTCCAGTCTGGAGCCATAAAACAGGGGTGCCTCCCTGGAAACCCAGTCTTGATTCTTGATCCCAAGGATGTGGGTCAACAGACCCTGGATGTCTGCATGAACAGAGTTGCCTGCTGACCTGGAATGTTGCAGGAGAAAGAACTAAACTTGTATCTTCCGAGTTCTTGGGCCTCTGTTCCAGCAACCTGCTTTAACTTCCCACACACACTGCTACTGCTGTGCACGCGTGAGGGGCAGCAGAAATATGTGTGCTGAGTGGTGCAAAACTTGCAGACTGTTGGCATGATCCAAAAGCCCAAAAGTTCGTGCAGTTGGCTGCAAGACTTGGCAGAGACGATGCCATCGAACTGCCATTGTCACCCATGTGTTGCTGCAAGGCTCATAGTTTTCTTCATTTGGGTTTTTTCTTGATTTTCTAAATACTATTTTCTCACAGATGCAACTTTGCCTTTCGTTCCTGATTTCGTGAACTTCTGACATTTCTCGTGTTTCTTACCATCATGGTGCATATTTTCTTTCTGAGTACTGCAAGGGGCCAATGCTCTTTCTGGGGGTCCCTGTGGCTGCATGGACAGAGAGAAGTGTTGGGGGCAGGAGGAGCCCAACTGGCGTGGCCAGGCAGTGAAGGGTGGGCTCCGCTGCCCTGGCCCTTTCCATCCTGGGCTGTTTCCCCTGCTGGAATGGAGTCTCGGGCTAGGTCCCAGGGTGGGGGCGGGGGGGGGGCTCTTCAGCAGTTACTTTCCTTCTAAAACTGAGCTGTGTGTGAAGGGCCTGATGGGTGAGCCCTCCCCTTGAACCCCACCCACCTACTGAGCAGAAGGTACAGGAGGGGCCTTCCTTGGGAGGCCAGAGAATGTTCCATGCAAATCATGCCAAACCCCATCCCGGGGTGGGGGGGTAGATTTTGAAAACCAACCCCCGGTCCCACTGAGGTGCTTGGGACACAGTGTCATGGGCCTGATAGCACTTTCAGAAAATCAGAGCAGGTCAGACCTGGGAAGGCCTTTCAACCCTCCTTAGTCCAACATCCTCGATGTACAGAATGGAAAACTGAGGCCCAGAGAGAGAGAGAGTGACTTCCAGATAGGATTTAATTCTCAGCTCCTGAGCAGGAATATTTTCTAACTAAACCCCAGTAGCTCCCTATAGATTTGTATTGGCGGCCTCATATCTCTGGCATGTGTTTTGGATCCAAAAAACAAATGACAAACATTCCAACTACTCTCCCTGAAAACAAACACAGCCCCTCCAAACACTGACCCTGAGCTCATTAAAACCAAGCCGTCCCGACTCTTGGGAAGGAAGATCACCCCTGAGCCTCCACTCCAGGCCCGGCAGGGGCAGACTTCTCTAGGAATGACCACAGGATTCCAGAGATGGAGTGCTGAATGGGCCCCCACAGCATGCACGGGAGGCCACAAGGAGGGGGAGGGCCCGCAGCTAGAATCCAGCAACCCGGATCTGGTCACATTGATCCCTCTGTTTGCTGTGTGACCAGGGAACCCTCGAGTGCCTTCCCCGAGCCTCAGTGTTTCAGGCAAGACGTCTCAGGGAGGGGTAGACCTGATGACATTCTGGGATTGGAACCGCTAAGGAAAGAAAGCTTTCTAGGTCTGCAGATGGGCAGGCAGACCCCTGCTCCCAGTCTGGGCAAGCAGACCCCTGCTCCCAGTCTGGGCCAGCTCAGGAGGGTGCAGAGGGGAGAGTGAGCTTCCGGGTTGAAAGAGGGAAGCAAGGATCGCAGCCGCCCCGTGCGGAAGCCCTGAAGGTGGTTTCTGTGGGGGGAACAGAAGCCAGTGGCATACAGGGTTCTGGCTGCGGATGAGCGGGTCCTCACATGGGGACATCTTGTGGGGGTTAGGACCCCCACCCTCGCTGGCTAGGGGGGAGTATATCCTGGGACAGACAGAACTGCGGGGCTCCAAGCACCCACACACTCACTTCCTGCTTCAGCCACCCTCTCCTGGACCGCCCTGACAAGGATGGGAGCGCCCCCAGACTCACTGAGCCCTCCTTTCTTCCCCAGGGCCAGCCAGATCCCCAAGGGCAGGGAGGCATTCCTGGGCTCGGCGCGCTCTCTGTCCCCAGGACAGGGCCCCTGCTGCCTTGGTTGGTCTGGAGAACACAACTTCTCATGAAAAAACAATGTCCCCCCCCATCCTCCCCCGTGTGCTTCCATTGTAGCCCAGAACGCACAATCACATCCCAAGTTCTCAGAATTTGGCTTCTGATTCCTCTCTCTGAGTAAATGCACCCACTTGATCCCAGCAGTCAAGTCCAAGCGCGGTGCCATGGTTCCCTGGGGTGGGGAGGGACCCTCTGTCACCAGAAGGAGCTGGAGACGGGGCCTCTGGGAACCAACAGGCCTGAAGAGGACGATCAGAGTCTCTGGCTTTGATTCCCTTTGCGCCTGCTCTCTGCTCAGCCAGCGCAGCCTGCTCGCTGAAACCCCGTGGCATGACTCAGAGGCCAACCGCCTCTCTAACCCCATCCTTCCTCCACTCCAGGCCGCCCCCCACCTGCCCGGGCGCAGGGCCCCCCAGCTGGCCTCCGCCTCCTCGCCCACCCACTCCCGTCCAATCTCGGCAAGGAAACTTCCTTGCAGCTTTGATTTTTGGCTCCTCTTCCCCAAAGCCTCATCTCGCTCTGTTGCTTCTCCCCCGGAGCGTAGTTTCTTTCATCCTCTCTGCCAGGAGGCCTCTTTCTTCCCTGCTCTGAGATCCTGTTCTACTTCTGCTTTCCCTCTGGCTCCTTCTCCCCTTTCTCCATCCTCTCCACCTCCCCTTCCTCCAGAAAGCTCTCCATGATTAACGAGGAGAGGAGGGAGTACCTCCCTGAATCATCGGTAACGCTTCCAGCACCATCTCGCCTTCTCTGCTGGTCGCTGCGTGTCGTGGGGGCCAGAGGAGGCCGGCAGCAAGCCCTGCCCACGCCTGCCACCGCCAAAACAGCTTCCTTTTTGGAATTAGTCAGGTTCTTTCTAAAGTTCATACAGAAAAATAACCAAGCAAGAATACGCAGAAATCTTCTAAAAAAGAATAGTGAGGGGGCCTAGACCTACCATCTATTTAAAATAGTATAAAGCTATGGTGATTAAAACAACATGAACAGACAGATCAATGGAACAGGAGAAAAATAAAAAACCTCTAGAACAAAAACTAGGAACAATAGCAATTTGGAATGTGGTGAAGATGGTATTTCAAATCATCAGGGATAGGATGGGTTATTTATCCAATGGCGTGGAATAATTGGAAAAGGAAGCCAGATCCCTGTCTCACACCTTATACTAAAGCAAATCTCAGATGTGGTAAAAGCGTAACCATAAAAAAAAAAATGAAATCAGTAAGAAACTATTAATTTGGAGGTAAGAAAACCTTTTAAAGCACATCAAAAACCTAGAAATCATAACAAAAAGGTTAATAAATCTGACTACTTGAAAGTCAAATTTTCTTCCATGGGAAAAAAAAAATCTCATAATCAAATAACAAACTGGCATCACTTAGCACAGGCCAAAGGACTGTTTTCTTAATATGTAAAGATTCCTCCAAATCCAAGAAAAATAAACAACAATCCAGACGCAAAACTAGCAAGTAAAGAAGACAAACAGTTTGCAAATAAGAACAAATGGTTCTTAGATACATGAAAAGATGCTCGAACTCATCCATAAAAGAAATGCAAATTCGCCTGCAAAAAGATAGCATTTTTTTTCACCTAGCAAATCAGCAAAGATAAAAAATATTTGTTAACATATTTTTGTATATTGCTGGTGAGAGTATAAATTGGCATAATCTCCAAAAGGGGTAATTTAGCCCTATCAAAATTAAAAATCTATATCTCCTCTGACCCAGAAATTCTACCCCTAGATATTTATCCCATAGATTAAGCATTGAAGTGCCCATTTGCAGGTCTGTTGTACTGAAGCATCTCTTGGGGAAAAAAAAAATTGGAAAATGACCTGAATGGCTAATAGACAATTCCTTAATTAAAGGAATTGGCCATAAGATAGAATACCAAAAGCTGTTTTAAAAATATGTAGAAGGGAGGCCTTTGTCGGTTAAGCGGCTGCCTTTGGCTTAAGTCATGATCTCAGGGTCCTGGGGTCGAGCCCGGTGTAGGTCTTCCTACCCAGTGGGGAGTTTGCTTCCCCCTCTCCCTATGCCCCTCTCCCCTGCTTGTGCTCAATCTCTCTCTCATAAAATCTTTATAAAATCTTTATTAAAATGTGGCTACTCCCTATGTGCTGATATGGAAAGATCTTCAAATAAGTAAAGTGGAAAAATCAAGGGGCAGAAGAGTGTGTATAATACGTTACCTTTTCCGGGAGAACAGAAGTAATTTCCCCTGCCTGTGTTTAATGACACAGACGGTCTCTGGAAGGATCTGTTAGAAAGTGGAACAGTGGTTTCCTGTGGAGTGGGACTGAGTGTGTGAAGTGATGGAGGCACTTTTCACAGGATACCGTTTTGTAAGTTTTGGCTTTGTTTTGATTCTAGCAAATAAAATCTTTAACAGGAGCCGCTGGATGTCTCAGTTAATTAAGCATCTGATTCTTGATTTTAGCTTGGGTCATGATCTCAGGGTGGTGGGATCGAGCCAGCCCTGCACCAGTCTGCGTGTGCAGCACAGAGTCTGCTTGTCCCTCTCCCTCTCCTCCTCCCCACACTTGCACTCTCTCTCCCAAATAAATAAATAAATAAAATCTTGAAAAATAAATAAAATAGGGGCATCTGGGTGGCTCAGTCGTTAAGCGTCTGCCTTCGGCTCAGGTCGTGTTCCCAGGTCCTGGGATCGAGGCCCGCGTCGGGTTCCTCACTCGGTGAGGAGTGTGCTTCTCCCTCTCCCACTCCCCCTGCTTGTATTCCCTCTCTGGCTGTGTCTCTCTCACTGTCAAACAAATAAATAAAATCTTAAACAAAAATTTTTAAAAAATAAATAAATAAAGTAAAATAAATAACAACAACAGAACAATTCTTTGTACAGTCTCACCAATCTTTCCTATCGTGGTTGACCCTTGTTTCCTGCTGATCATGTGTTGCTCTTATTTCAAAGCCCACTCTGAGAGTCCATTCCCAGCCCTCTCCAAACAAAGGCGGGGGTGGGGGGCACGCATTTCCCATGGGACCATAACCCCTCACCCTCATAGCCGTATGGAACTATATGCCCCTGGAAACAAATGAAAAAGTCTAGCTGCCCCCCCCCCCCCCGCCATCTCCCATCCCCAGCAATTTCCATACACCCAGCTGTTTCAACATATGGGCAAAGTGAAGGTCTGGATAATACTTAGTGTTGGGGGGGAGGGAGGAGCTTCTGGAAGGAATGAGAAAAGGGAATCTAATTACATCAACAGGAATCTTCCCAGCTGAGAAGAGCCTCATCCCCGGTAAAAAAATGAAAACAGTTCCCATGGAGCTTGAGACTGCCCCAAGGCATCTGGCAACGTTCCTGTTTGTCTTGGAAAGCCGTCACTCCTTCCAACCAGCAGGTCTTAATCCCTAAACCCTAGCTGCAGCCACCCAGCCCAGGCTGGGGTACAGAATGGCACCAGAGGGAGGAGAACACAGAGACAGGCAGCACAGCCCCTACTTGGAAAAGCAGCCTGGTGAAACTCCAAGGAGCTTAAATTCTAGGCTGATGGGTCCCACCTCAGGAAATATTTGAAAATATCCCAGCCCACCTACTGAAGCTGATCTTTCATAGACTGGGGCCAGGGATCTGTATTTTAAAACATTTTTCTAGATGATTCTGACACAGCCTAGCAAAGAGGTGCTATCTGGGACCCCAAATCTAGAGCAAACCACATAGGGGGAAACTGGGTCACACGGAGACGTGGTGATTCACTAAGACCACCCAGGGAGCTGGAGAGCTGCTGGTAGAAGGTCATCCACAGTCGAGCCTGTGCTGCATGAAGACCGCGCATGGAGCAAGACACCAAGAAAGTACTCAAAAAAAGATGGGCTGAGTAGGAGGTGGCCTGGATGGTGGCATGCCTGGAGGTACCCCCCAGCTCCAAAACCTTAAGCAGAGAAGAAAGGAGTCAATGTTGCCTGAGCATCTTACACTGTGCCACACACCACACCACACCACTTTTCACCCCAGCACTCACGTGATCCTGGCCACAGGCGGGCTTCATTCATGCCCATTGTGCAGAAGAGGAAGTTGAGGCTGAGGACTGCCTAGAACTCGTGAATGTTAGGGTCCGTGATCAAAGGAACGAGACCGACACAAAGGGAAGATCAAGCAAAGCTTTATTTCGCGCCAAGCATTGAAAATCAAACCGACCAGTCGGGGCCATCTCTTACAAAGAGGCGACGATGACCAGGGCGCCGACCTCGACAATTCCCCTGACCCAATGATTCCCCTTAGCAGCGAGACCGCTCCCCAGCAACGCTCATGACGTTCCTGACGACTACGATGCTCCCAACACACCTGATGGTGCTGCTCCCGATGCTATCACTACTCACCCCCTGCCTCACAGACTAACCTTTATAGAGGTGGTTGAGCCCGGCCCACACACAGGTGGCCAATGAGATTGCAACACACAGGGAAAACTGCACAGTCATGCTCGGTGGGCAATATGGGTGACCAACTGAATTTCAATTCACCACAGCAAATATATGTGTGCCCCACTGATTGGATGTCTCCATCCGGCCTGGCCCGCCCGCATATCCCTGGCCTGCAAGCAAGTTCCTCCAGGAGGGGCAGGGTCAACCCAAGCCCACAAGGAAATGGCTCCCTCTGGCCAACCAGGCCCTTACAATGAAGACCCAAATTCAGTGAGACTTGCGGCTGGTTGCCAACCCCAAGGGATATGGCTCCATGACCCATTTCTCACAGAGCTACAGCTTCCCCAAGGGCTCACACTGCAGTGGGACACCCTTGAGACCGTGGTTGCAGGCAAGGCTATACAAAGACAACCAGGAGGCGTTTGTTTCCGCCCTTGGCACACTGGTCTCCTGCTGTTCTTTGCTATGTGACCTCAGGCAAGTTACTTAACTTTCCTGAATCTCCATGTCTTCCTCTCTAAAGGGGGAACAAGGTCAGCCAGTCCACGGGGACCTTGGGAGAAGTCATCTCATCAGCAAAGTGTGACGATATCTGACAATCCTTGAGCTCCCTGTCCCCTCTACCACCATTACCTCCTTTAGCCTCCAGGACAGCCCTACCAGTCCATGGTGTTACTGCTCTATCCTACTGCTGAGAAAATGGAGACTCAGAGAGGTTAACTAATTTTCTCAAGGTCACACAGCCAACCTGAGACCCAAACCCAGAACTGGAGGTCTCAACCACCATACTTAGAACTGTCTTTCAGCACCATGCCCAACACATGTTGGAGGTACCCCCCAGCTCCAAGTGCTTGATCAGTAAGATGAATCTCCTGTCACTGTCCTCAGAGCAGAGAGCAAAAGGATGCGGGTAGGGGGCACGTGGGTAGGGAGAACCTGTCCTAGTCCCCAGAAGGCTGAGGTTGACGCAGGTCACTGTGGCCCAGTTACTGAGGTGAAAATAGTAAGTGTGTGCTAAAAAAAGGGTGGTGGGGGGGAAGGGGGCGTGGTCCCTCCTTCAGCCAAAAATCCCTCCTACCTTGTCCTGTCCTTGCCCGTGGACTTGCATTTCCAGTTTCTGTTGTAAAGAGTCACGATATCACCTAGATGGGAGCCCGGCCACGTTATGAACACCAGGTGGAGACAGGCTGACCCAGCTCGACCTCGGGCAGTGCAGGCAAGTGTGAAACTGGCGGGGATCCAGACTGGCACTCACTGCTGTGCACTTGTTGCTTTCATTGAGGTGCAGGAGCATGTGAGCATGGTTGAGGCAGGGAAACAGGATCTTAAATTAATTTACAATGAGGACTCCTCTTACTGACATCAGTGGTCGGGTCTTGGGATGAATGAATTCCTAGAGAAGAGCTTTGTCCTAAAGGAGGCTCTTGAGTGACATGGGGGCCTGGAGAAGACTATTTGGACCAAGTTGTGACCGGCACGTGGTCAAGAAGAGACGGCAGCCAGGGATGGGAGAGAAGAAAGAAAAGAGGAAGTTGCTTTAGGGGCTCTTATGCACCGGGTTCATTCACATTCAGAACTCTGGATCTTCTTCGAGCAGTAGTCTGAGACAAGTACTGTGCTCCCCATTCTGTAGATGGGAAAATAAGTCTAGAGGCAGCTCTAAATTGGGGTTGGGGTCACAGAACCAAATAAGCACAAAGAACAGAAAGAAGGTTAGTCAAGCTCCTCCCATGTCTGCCAGGGGCATTGTTATTGATGTTTTTACCTTAATACTTTGGAAAACCCTACGGCATAGGCGTATGTACGACCATTTTACAGAAGAGAAAACTGAGGTCTAGAAAGCTTGAGTTCTTGCTCATAAGGGGTCTGTCTTCCAACAAAAGTCACTCTCTTTCCCCCATACCTTGGAGCCTCCGGTTGCAAGAAATCCATCAGTCTACTGTAGCCAACAATAATGGAATAAACACCTTTAACATGTGTGCTATTTTTCAGATCTTGATCAACTGCTGCTTTATTGGCTAACATAGACGCTAAAATATAATCAATTTTAAAGGGTAACTAATTCATAGCTGCTCTTCTAATCACTGTGCCCCTCCCCCAGCTTGGTTCCAGTCGATGACTATCGAAACGCAGCCACTGCACCTTGGGGGTCTGAGACACGAATCGATGCTGTAAAAGGGCCATCATAAAGGAAAAAAGTGGGGGGGTGGCGCTTATTCTGTTCTCACTCCAGTGGGAGCATCTTCTGGGAGGGAAGCAGGTACTCCTCAAAAAGAATGAATGTGACATTGGGGGGCCTGGCTGAAGGGTAAGAAGATGTTTCTCAGATTGGAGGTGGGGGCGGGGGTGCTCGGAGGGCGTATTCACTTTTCTGTGACAATGTTGTGTAACAAACTGCCCCCAAACCTCCATGTCTCATGACGAGGAGCTCACGAGTCTGCGGGCTGGCTGGGGTGACTTTGTCCTGGCTATGGCCGGGGTTCAGCTCTGCCCCACATGTCTCCATCCCAGGACCCAGGCGAAAGGAGCAGGGACCACATGAGGCCACACACTCTTCTCAGGGCACAGGCTGGACTCCCAGAGGCCAAGCCACCGGGCAAGCACATTTAAGGTTTCTGTTTGGATGAGCGGTAAGTCATGTCCACCTACATTCCAATGGCAACGTCAAAGTCACTGATGGGGGGCAGGGCAGTCTAATCAGCCGCACAGCAAGGAGGTGAGACTGACTATCTATTGAACAGTAACATACAGTCTACCAGAGAGGGTGATGACTCTGCCTCCCGGCACCCGGACAGGCCATCCTGGAGGACTGTTCCAGAGGAACCTGTCCCAAGACGCCAGAATTTAAAATCCACTGTAGTTTTAACCCTGGATGCAAGTGGCCAACATCTAACAAGCATTAGGGAGGAAGACCCTTCCAGGCTCTTTGCTGGGCCCAACTCTACACCAGCTCTGCCCTTCCTACCTCCTCTTTGAGTCAGAGCGGCTCCAGGCATGGAGCCTCGGGACAAGGGAACCAGCCCCCAACCAAGACTCTCTCTTGCTTCCCCAGACATCCCTGCCCATCTCAAAGGATCACTTCCCCACCAGCTCGTAAAACATTCATTTCCCTTAATTCAAATATTTTCACTCTTTAGAGCACTTGCTAATACAGTATTTTAAGAAGCATATATTTAAACATCACTCTTTGCTCTGGCTGGAACGGTGGTTCATAAATTATTGAATTCTGGTGGCAGGAAATGAAAGTTCTCTTCTTTCTTGAACAAAAAAAAAGACGTTGCCCTGGCCGGGATCTCGTAAGGGACCAAGTAGGGCTTAGTGCAGAAGAGTGTCTTTACCCATCCGGGGCAGGGAAAGGAAGAAAAGAGCCCCCCTCTATTTCTCTACAAATCCTACTGTAAATTATTAATTTGAGGCTCTAATTTATCTGCAATAAATATATCTTACTGAGGGTACATTACAATTTTAACTATTCTACTAATTGATACATATTTTCCTTTATTTATTTATTTGTTTTTAGTTTCTGATGTAGTGTTCAATAACTTATAAATTGTGTATAACACCCAGTGTTATTACATCGCTTGCCCTTCTTAATGCCTATCGGTCCCCTTTGGTCCACTTGTAAATAGGGCTCCAGTTCCTGGCTTTCCTCACTCTGGTTTAGGCAGTGGGCCTGGTGGATTCCTGCTTTGTCTCTGACCAGCTGTGTCATCCTAGGCCAGACGCTTGCCCTCTCTGAGTTGCAGTCTGTGCCTTTGGAATAGTGCCACCTGCGGCAGGGGACCGCTAGGAAGTCACCATTGTCCACCAGGTCCTACTAAGTGGTCATTTTCTTCCTCCTTCCTCTGGTTTCAGAATGCACCCTGTTTCTGCAGCCACCACGTCCAGACTCTGAAATCAGCACCAGATTGGGCCTAGGGCAAGAAAATATTTCAATCTGGGTTCATCAGGGAGGTCCTCTGTGCTGCCTGGTGGTCCCCCCGCAGGGCAATCCAGCATTGCCTTTGAGCCTAGCTTGTCTCCCCCTCCCACACCCCGGGAGGTAGTAGTGACCTTGATTAGGGTGTCTCAGTGGATGTCAGTGGAAGCAGTTCACAGGACTCAGAGCCAGGGTGAGACCTGCCTTCCCCACCAGCCTCCACCCCAGCCTGTCGTCCCTAGGGAATGCATTAGCATCTCAAGAGCAAGCCTTGGTAAATCAGGCTCCCTGTGTGGCAGCATTCACTGGAGACTCAGAAAGCTGTGGAGATGTGGAGAAAAGCAGCTCAGAACCCCAGGGAGCGGGCCTGGGAGGATGCTGAGTGGAGTCTGTGCAAACCCAGCGGAAGAACCTGGCATTTGATCCATTTTCCCCACCGTCCGCTGGGGGTTGGTGTCCAGGCAAGGAGGGCAGGCTGGCAACGGGGGGCCCAGCCCTGATCAGTGAAGGTCTTGCAGGCTGGACGCCAGGCCCCGGCCCAGTCACCCCCTGAATGGATGAAACCCAGTATGGGGGCATCTCAGCCCCTGCGCAGTGGGACCTGGGAAGGCTGGAGTTTCTCACGACACGGACCCAGGGGCTTGGTAGATCATTCTTCCTAAACATCAAGTGCAAAAGCTTTGAGTTGTGTTCTATAAATTAAGACAGATCCTTGCAATACCATTCTTGGTCATTGTTCTGATGAGTTTTTTGGAGAGGGGCTAAGAGGTGCATTATTACGGCTCCTGGAGTGGTCCTAAAGGACCCGAGGGAGGACCAAGCCTGTGCATTTATGAATGGAGAAGAACAGTCTGGAAGCCATTGATCTGGTCCAAACTACACAACTAAGTAAAGAAACCCAGCCAAGTTAAAACATTTGGACAGCATCTACAGCCAGTTAGCATGGAGCCCACACCAGGGCCCAACTCCCATTCCACTTCCTTTTCCACTTGTCATTTTGTCCACTTGTCTCCCTGGATCCCTGGGCTGGCTTTTATTCGGATCCCCTGTCAACCAGGAAACAGACACCATGCCCATGGCTAGAGCCAGGGTGAGAATCAGGTGACATGGTAAGTGTCCTCCACTACCACCCCTCCCTGGCAAGGACCAGGCCAGAGCTCTCTGCCAGGCAGTGTCCTTCAGTCCAGCTCTCAGGGATCTGCCTTTAAAAGAGGCAATGGGGGAGTGGGGGCGAGTGCCTGTCCCCAAAAGTACAAATGGCTCCTGGTAAGATATGTTCAGAGTCCCTCCAGGCAGGAAGGTCATTCAGGCATCTCTGTGTCATCCCGGCTGGATGAGCCCTTACTTCCGGCTACAGAAGGCCGCCCTAACTACAACTGGCCATCGTGGCGCTGGTTTACTCTATAGCCTCGTGGTACCAACATCACAGCCAAAGCCCCTTCCTTCTCATCCTTCTCTCCTGAGCAAAGAGCCGAGACCTGAATTCCAATCCCAGCGCTGCCCCTGCCTATGTGATTTTTGCCTATGGGCAAAATGTTCCTCTTCTCTGGGCCTCGGGTCCCTCTTCTCTAAAATGGGGAGATTCGACCTAAACACAGTGAAAACCTCCTCCAGCCCTGGAGGGAAATGACTGTGTAGTTCTGAGAGGATCTCTGTGCCCAGCAAAGGCCTGAGGGAAGCGGGGTGCGTGTTTGTGTTGTTGACCTTGGAAAAAGATAAGGCTTGGGAAGTCACTGGAATTAAACAGCAATATGAGATGAGCCTACAGAGACCATCTGTCACCAGGAAGCTCACACAAAGGGCCAAGGGGGCTGGAAATGACCCTGGAGAGAGGTAAGAAGGAGAGGAAGGAGACACCAGGGGGCTGGAATGATAAGGAAGTACTCTGGAGGAGGTGGGGCAGAGTTGAGCTTGAATGACAGGTGAGGTATGAATCAGCAGGGAAGAGCCATGTGGGCACTGGGGGTTGGCGAGTGAGCAGAGGGACAATGAAGATACAGCTTAAGTTTCAGGCAGGATTACTATAGGAACAGCCCTTGTTCTTTCTCCCAGAATCCACCCTGTGAGCCCCGGCTCCCAAGACGGCATTAAGGACTTGAACTCAACCCCCAGACATTTCGTCTTCCTTGCCCAACTGCCCTTCTAGATCAATTCTCCCTGCTCCCCAACATTAAAGGGAGAAGCCATGCACCTTCCTGCCATGTTCCATGTGACACGCGCCCCCCACCCCCGTCCCCGGACCACAGGGGCTTAGATGAGGTGTGGGCAACCGACAGCTCCATCCATAGGCTGATTCAAGGGCACCAGAAATGCTCTTTCTTAAGAATGTCACTAAGAGGGGTGCCTAGGTGGCTCAGTGTGTTAAAGTCTCTGTCTTCAGCTCAGGTCATGATCTCAGGGTCCTGGGATCGAGTCCCACATCAGGCTCTCTGCTTAGCAGGGAGCCTGCTCCCCACCCCCCCGCCTGCCTCTCTGCCTACTTGTGATCTCTGCCTGTCAAATAAATAAAATCTTAAAAAAGAATGTCACTAAGACACATAGAAACTGTAGTCAGGAATGGTCACGATGAAAAGCTTGTTTTTTTTGTTGTTGTTGTTATTTGCATGGGGGAGAAGGCAAGAGTAGCTTACTTGGCTCTTGTGCAAAGTGAGTGGCTGTAGGGCCCAGGAGAAGGGCTGGGGTCCCCGGCCTTCCAGCTCCAGCCTCAGGAGGCTTGTCTCTACTGCCCTGCGGCTTCCTGTTATCATTGCCAACCAACAACACACCCAGAGGATGCAATGGGTCACAGTTCTTTGTGACAAGCATTCCTTGAGTAGAATACAGCTCAGCTCAGGGGTGGGGGGTGGGAGGTTGTGGTACCAGGTGGTGGGTATTATAGAGGGCAGGGATTGCATGGAGCACTGGGTGTGGTGCAAAAATAATGAATACTGTTATGCTGAAAATAAATAAAAAATAAAATTTAAAAAAAAGTTAAATGGCTGTAGGAGAAATCAATAAATAAAACCTCTGACACATTAAAAAAAAAAAGAATACAGCTCAGACAGGGTAACTAGCCTGAGAAGTGGTGTCCACAGCATCCAGAAGCTCTCCTCACCCTGTGTCTAGAATTAGCATCAGAAATGACCTCTGCAAAGACTCTCCATCTCTCCCACCCCAATTCCTTGTTCCTTTGGGCTGTCGCCAGCATTGTTCTGTGTATACTTAGAGCCCAGCTCAAGACTCAGTTGCTCTGAGGAATCTCTAGCTGACCCCACCTGACCTCACCTGACCACACCATCCCTCAGGTCAGCCCCAGTCAAAATGGTGGTCAGGATGAGGAGGACAAGGAAGGGCAGCCCTTTCTCATTTATAGCATGTTTTTACTCGCATCCCCTGGTCTGAGTTTCAAATACTTGGAGGGACACAAGATAGGCTACCTTATCTCCACTGTACCGCTGGTGAGGAGCAAGGGTTGGAGCTTGAGGCCAGCTCTTCTGAATCCCAATCTGAAACCTTGGGCACTTCATCTCCTATGGTAGGTAACACATTGCTGGGCTGATAACCTGCTTGAATAGCACTCAGAATTGTCTTCATTAATTCACGCATCCAGCTAAGATTGATTGAGCACCTTCTTCATGCCAGCTGCTTTTCTAGACATGAAAGATATTGCTGTGAATAAAACAGACAAAAATCCCTACCCTCATGAACCCTGCCTTCTAGTGGAAGGAGATAAACAATAAATATGCTAAGTAAATAGAAGATACAGTGTATTGGATGGTGATAAGTAATATGGATAAAAAATAGAGCAGGAAAGGAGAATAGAAAATGCTAGGGTGAGGTGACATTTTAAAGTAGTGTGGTCAGGGAGGCCTCACTCAGCAGGTGATTTGTGAACAATGATCTAAAAGTAGTAAGGAAATTGGCCATCTGGATATATGAGAAGGAGCCTTCTCCATGAAGGGAATGGCATGAGCAAAGGCCCTGAGGCAGGTGATTGTCAGTCCTGTGTGGCTGGTGGCAGCACTTCTCTGGTCTTTTTCCTTATATTGTTTGTCTTCCTCATAACACTTTGTCCTCCTGCTGCTTTCAAAGTGCTGGCCACAGAAGAAGGCAGCATCCCTGAGCAGTCAGGATAATATCCCTCTCCCTGTTCTCCAAAAAGAGAGGCCACATAGGCCATTGCCATGTCCAGTGAGTAAGAGTCTTTCTCCATGGCAGACTCTGCTCCAAAACTCAGGCCAGGACAGCATCAACTAGCTTCATACCCCTCTGATAGATGTAGACCCAGTAGCTGGGGCGCCACTGGTTTAAGATTCCCTGATACTTCTATTTACCAACCACACTGGCTAAGAAGGGTTAAAGGGGCCAAAACAAAACATACAGGGAAATGGCAAAGAATGCAGAGGGAACAAGATCAAGAAGACAATGCCATTCACATGGGCAACCCAAAGAAAGACCTGAGAATGGGGACCAATATCGGTAGGCACCAGCTGCTCCCTCTCCAAGATGCCTGGGTTTCCATATTTCTTTGGGCAGGTAAAGATGTACAAACCCCTTGTCTTCACCCACATTGTATTCCCTTCACTGACTCATATTCTCTTTGTCATCTACTCCCACTCAGAGTGACTCACTCATGTCAACAGATCCAACATGCTTTCCCCACCCTTCCTGTAAGCTCCCAGTACTGGTCCCTGGTGCAGATGAGGCTAATGGGAGCAGAGAATCATAAAACCCAGCATTGCCTCCAGTGTTGATGCTGCTGGGAAAAAAGCAAGAGAGAGACTGGAAGAGAAGGCTCTTGGATTTCTGTTAAAGGCAGTATAGCATGTGAAAAGTAGGGTAAGAACTGGGGCTGGAGTCAAAAAGTAAGAGATACTTGATCTACATGGCTGGTGTAGTCCCACTGCCCATTCAGATGTGGCTGAACTTCCCACTGCCCATTCAGATATGGCTGAACTTCTCTCCAAGATGGGCCCCAGATTCTCCACCATGTACCCATCCCAGCATTTCCTCTCCTATCCCCAGCCATGCCAAATGTGACAGAATTTTCAGGGATGTGTTGGGAGTGGTGTTGTAAGATCCACTGGGACAGCAATTGAAAATAACAAAATTGATGGACTGAAGAGAAAAAAAATTCATTTATCTTCCCCAATCCAGTATTAACCCAACACTGAAGCTCCATTCTCTTCTCTCTTGGCAAGGAAATAATTACACAGTCTGACAACCTGTCCCTGGGGCCTGGGCTGAGTTGGAGCTAATTACCAATTGCTAATAAACATTGAGTTAATTCTCTTGACCAAATTAAAACTAATTTGGATCAAACTATAATGACCTATTGAAATCCATCTCCCTTGTCTTCTCCACACATACTCACACACTCACATCACCTTATGTCTGCAGCACTAAAGTCTCCCCAAGTTAAAAAGTCCCAAGACAAACTCTCAACCCACAGAGACCCAGCATCAAGACCAACATTGCTCTTGTTCCTACTGAAGCAACTCTAGACTCAAATATAATATGCCTTGGTCATCTGCCCTCCCACATGTGGGATCCCACCACACACATCTCATACTTTCTTCACCTGGCCCGGTGGAGCCTACTAAGCTTGCCAGCTCCCCAAACACACTCAACTTGCCAATCACTGCTTCTGTCTTTACAATATATGATTATCTCCATTTTTCTGCAAAGCCTGCTTCAATGCTGCTTCTAAAAACTTCTCTTGGAAAACCTTCTTGGATAATCTTTATCACGCACTGAATTGGGGTTTATGTCTTATCCCCAACCTTACTAGCTGCACCAACCACCTCTTGGTATTACTTGGTCCCTTCCTGAAGCTCTGCGAATGAATCCTCAGAGTGAAAATCTGTTCATTCTTCTCTCTTTTCTCTTCTCATTCTAGGGTGGTAAGGCTTTGGAACTGGTTGTGCCCCCCTGCCTTTTCTCTTGAGAGTCAATTAAAATTAAAGGAGCTTGTTTGTGGGTCTGACTGTGATTAAGTTTTCAAGGGAGAGTTGGGAAAAGGGTTCCTTTAAGGTTTGCGTTGTCTAGTCTAGATCCTTTGTGGGACACCAAATAAAGTTGAAAGCAGCAGTCCCACATAAGAATAAAGAGTGCTCCCAGGGATAAAGAATTCCATTAGTTTTTGTTCTCAGGGAGTTATGATTTCAGGGAGTTAGGTAGATGGATGAGATACATATATATCCAACATAAGGAAGGACCTAACCAACACATTCTGATTCAGAGACTGTAAGGATGAACCAGCAAGAACCCTATTCAGCCATCTTGTCAACTCTTCTTGTTTTAAAAGAGAAACTGAGACCAATAGACATGTGACCCACCCCTTATACAGCAAGTCAGTCAGGGATCAGTATCTTAGTCTGATGAAATATTAGTTTTCCAATTTCAGTAATAGAACAAAGCAATTCCTTGCCTCTGTGAGCAGTTAACCTTCACAAATATATGGTCTGGATGAAGGTGTAAGCTAGCTGCCTACTCCTGTCCCTTCTAAAACCCAGTATGGTAGGCAGGGAGATCCCTAGCTAAAGAGGGAGTCCAGAGTTGCAATTTCTTCCCTTTCAAAGCAAAAGGGTGAGGCAAATACTAAGAGTGGAGAAGAGGGGTGGGCATAGTCCCATCATACTCAGGTCTTGACAATGCTGAGGTCAGGGGAAGGACTGAGAAGGGACAGCACTTAGCAATGAGCTTCTGGAGTCTCCTGCTTATAGGATCAAGCCGGGTGTGACTGTAAGAAGCAAGGGTTTAGAGACCATGGCCATATGGTCTGGGGATGGGCACCCAGACAAAAATTACTCACCAATCCTTTTTAAAGACATAACTAAAAAGCCAATCACATGCTTACATTTCAAACATAGCATTAACACCTAAATTTAAACTGCTGCAGTTAGATCAACTAGTTTATATCCAAGACCTTTAGGCTTTAAATACTCTAGGGGATGCTGTGGTGACTAAAGAAAGAACATTTCATTATAAAGTGTTTTTTCTATAAAGGGCATAGACCCTAAAATGGGGCTTGCCTCAGGGACCCCTTTATCAAGACAGCCAGAACCCCTCTCCTGTGCAGTTTTCTGAGACCCATCATTATATGGACCATTCAGGATTGTTCCTGTGTGTCCTTATGTGGGTGTTTTATTGTCTCCAACTTGATTAAAGGACCTTTTATGGCAAGAACTGGGTTCTTTAATGTCCTTTGGGTTCTTCAGAGTGCACAGCTGAGTGCTGAGCTTCAAATAGAAGCTCAACAACCAATTATTTCTGGGATTGTTGTTCAGCACCATGGACAGAATCTCTCCTCCTCTTCCTCCTTCTCCTCCCAGGCTGTTTTTTATTTCTCGGGTCTACCTCCTGATTTCTTTCAAAGCAGAAGCCTCCAGCTGCCTCACTGAAGACTGGACTCCACTCAAACCTGCCTTTTTTCAGGGGACCTACACAATCACCCAGAAGCCACACCATGTCAGGTAGGAGTAGAGATGAAGGACCCTTGAAAGAAGGAACCTCACAGCATCTCTTGTGCTTAGAATGAGAAGATCATTTTACTCACTTCCTCCAGCCAGAACCACAGACCCCAGCTCCCCTAAGAACTGCAGATATCCTTCTCAATAATGCTGAACTTGGTCTGTGGTCATGGGATTATAGGCTAACAGAACACCTGGGGCAATGCTGGAATAGAGTCTGGGCTAGGCTGGACTGGGAAGACCTCGGGCATGAGAAAAGACAGAGGGGGTAAAGAACATGTCTGGACTGTAAATGAGGAAGGAGTTAAAGGGCAACCTCAGTCATCAGAGTCCAGGAGAGTTTGAAAAGCCCTGGGCAGGGGGCAGGGCAAGAGACCAGCAGCTAAAGCACCCAGGAAAAATTCAGAGAAGACTGGAAGTGGGATGAGGTGGTAGCTCAAGACAAAGGTTGCAAATAATACCATGTTGCTAAGAACTTCCTCCTCCTTGATGCTGGCCATGGAGTAGAAGTGGGTCACTATATATATATATATATAAAGATTTTTTATTTATTTACTGGTGAGAGAAAGAGAGCAGGAGAGAGAGTCAGCAGGAGGGAGGAGCAGAAGGAGAGGGAGAAGCAGGCTCCATGTTGAGCAGGGAGCCCAATGTGGGACTCCATCTCAGGACCTTAGAATCATGACCAGAGATGAAGGCTGTCACTTAACCAACTGAGCCATGCAGGCATCCCTGTGTGGGTCACCACTTTAAAGGGTGCCAATGGGACACATCACATAGCAGGAACACAATAGAATTTTCAATGGGCAATAATCCAGCACCCATTAGAGATCAGAGAGTGCCATTCTAGAACTGGGATCAGTAAACTTGGCCATCCAGGATAATTCCAAAAATCTACTCATTTGTTATTATCTCCATTGTGGGGGATGCCCCACAAGCTGACATAAAACAGTACTGATCACCACAACACACACAATAATTCTATTAAATTCATCTCCTCTTCTCCTCCTTCCGCATTCTGCCTGCCCTTTAAGGCCTGCTTGGAATCCTTCTTCATCCAAGAAGACTTCTAGGGCTGGAGTTATCGAAAGTGCAAAACAGTTGTTTGCTGAACAGATGGACGGCCCTCGTGTTCACCAGGCTTGGTGATCCTAAACCCAACTCTGATTGGATAGATGAGGAACAAACACTCTGAAATGGAGATTGGCATAAAGTAAATTTATTGAGGGTACTTTTGGCATCAACAATCAGGGGGAAGGACAGGGAAAGAGATTGAAGGAAGTGGGATTTAGCAGAGAGAGTTGCTGAACTGGTTTGAAGTTTCAACAAAGTTCTAGCCAATCCTACAGGATCTCTGGTCTGATTTGACCATTCATATGGTCATATCCATGGTGGATTGCAGGCTGCCCCCAGGAAGCAGGGAGGTGGCATGACCTTAAGTAGGATGGCTGTTTTAGGTGAGGGCCAATTCCTGGAAAGGGACTCTGGTGAAAGTCATCATCTGCCAACACTCTGGGCAGCTGGAGGAATGAGGACCTTGGTCCTGCAGGAAGGATCAAGGTGACCCCACAACATCTACTACATGTGCCAATTATCTTGAACAACATTGTATGGAAGGCACATATTAGAATCCTCGGAGGGGGGACCGTTTAAAGAATTATCCAAAATGGTCTGAGACCATCCTGATACAGACCAACTTCCCCTACTCTGCCCATAGAACATGATGATTAGAAATTGCTGATCTACTCCAACTGGCCTGAGACAAAAGAGGTGATTTGCCCAGGGCAAATGGTTAGTGTAAAAGGAGCCCATGCATTTGTAGGCTGCTCTCCACTGTGGTCCGCATACCCCGAGTACCACGAAAGTAGCACCCATGCCTTACCTGCTCCCCTATCCCCTGTCATGAACAAAGCCTAGCACACGCATGGCCCAGAGAAGATGGGAATATGTTGGGGAAGGAGTGTAAGTGAGGGAAGAGGTGTGTACATCAATGAATGCATGTAGAATGGAATTGGTTTTTCAAAGCAGTTATTGTGTGTAGACATGGCCTTTGTGCTGTGTGTACATGACTTAACCTGATGAGCAAATCCCCTGATTCTTAATTAACCTTTTCATTTGAACCCCTTGACCGAGCAGCAAATGGAGGCTGGTAAATTGGAAATGACAGCCTCATCTCCCCTGTGCCCCAATGTAGCCAGCCACCTAGGCTGGTAATTACCTTGGCCAAGGATGGGAACTTTTATAGGCTGATGGACAAATAATGTCCCACTAATAGCTGTGATAACCACAGAGCCAGCCTTCATTTCTGCTGGTCACCTTCCACGAAACCAGAGGGCAAATTATAATAATATTCTCTTCTCTTCCTGCCTCTCTCTCTCTGTCTCTGTCTCTGCTTCTGTCTCTCTCTCTGTGTGCGTGTGTGTGTCTCCTTTTAATAAACAAGAGACCATTTGGACTAAGGATCAGGAGAAATGGCATAAGGAAGGTGGAGACATTGGCCTGCAGAAACCTCCCCCCGCCCCACTCCCAGGAAAAGCCAGATGCCCTGGCCACGTCCTTCAGCAGACCTGGTGAACAGCTGATATTTCTGGAACGTGCTCCTCAGTGGACGTCAGAGCAACTTGGAAGGCTGGCTCTTGGCCCACGGTCACAGGGAGGGGTTGGGGAGGTGTCGGCAAAGTCTTTAGCGCCCAGGGCTTCCAGCATAACTGAGCAAGGAGCACAGAGGGGGAGAGGGAGAAAGGGGCGGGACAATGAAAAGGAGTGGGAAGAAGAGGGTGGGGGGGACATATGCCAGAGAGAAAGCAAAGGTTATGTACAAGGTAACATAGGGAGTCTGGGCATGGAAAGAAGATCGTAAGAGTGGCCTCGCTCCCTGTCACAGTCCCTTGAGGTGGCTCATTGTTTCTGCCTGGAGTGTCCTCCCTGTCCCCCCACCTCAAAATATAATACGAGTGGTAGAATCCCTTAGAATGCTCACTTTAAGCCAGGCCTGTGCTGAGCACTTTACATGCATATATTATCTTGAGTGAGCCTCAGGCAACCCTAGGAGGTAGGCACCATTTCCCCCCATTTTATAGATGAAGGCAATAATAAAGCACAGAGAAGTTAAGAAACTTGCCCTAGGTTCACACAGCTAATTCAAGATGGAGCTAGGCACTCTAACTCTAGAACCCAGCCCGTAACTATTCTGCCCCACCGCATGCCCGCCACCGCGCCCACCCCCCCATCCCCCAGCCCTGGGTACCTTTTCTGTACGTGCTTAATGTAATGGAAGGAGCACTGGATTTGTGTCCAGCTTTGTCCCCACCTACCGGTATATCTGTGAGCAAGTTCATCTGCTTGTGCCTCAGTCCTCTCATCTATGAGATGGAGAAGGGCTGTCCTGCTTACTTCACAGAACAGGTGCAGGATTCAAGTGGGCTAATATTTGTGAAAGCCCTTTGTAAGCCCCAAAGGCCCTGCATATGTCCATTGGCATTCTCCTACCTCCTGCCTTCTACTTCCTGAGCTCCTGCAAGGACAGTGGACAGTTCCTGCATTGTTTACCTGAGCCCCTCTCACGTGGGTTGGGCACTCGGGAACAGTGTGCTTCCAGATGAAGAAAAGACATCAAGCACTCAAATCCTCTCTCCCTCCCCGCACCTCCTTTCTCTCTTATCCCTTCTCCCTTCCTCTCTCCCCCATACCCCATACCCTTCCCAGGACTCTCACTGTAATGGGAAGGCCTCCGTCCCACTCTTCCCAATCCATCCCACACTTTACTTTGAGATCAAATTTTCAAAAGCACAACGGAGGCCACATCACAACAGGCTCAAAATCCTTCAGTGTGCTCAGAGGAGAACATCCGTGCTTCCGAGCCTGCCACAAAAGCCTCCACAATCTGGCCCCTGCTCTCCCCTGGCCTCGCTTCCCATGACTGTTTCCCAGGAGATCCCAGTCATTCTGTGCATTTTCTTCACCTGTAATAATCTCCTAGGCAATGGGCTCAAGGGGCCTGACACATGGCGAGGGGGTCAAAAAACATAACACCCTAGCAGAATGCTCCCTGAGGATTTGCCCTGCTGTCTTGGAATCTCCCCCTGCAAACTTCAGGCGTGAAGTGCCCACACACTCAAAGGAGATGCCAGATGGTCCCGGTAAGAGTCGCCGAGACTGGCCCTGCCATGACTCTGGGACTCCTACCCCTTTACACATCTCAGCCCGTGCAGAAGAGGAGGCTCGCGACCGGCTGAGGGGCTGGGAGAGAGACGGGGGTTTTTGAAATGCACCCACCTATCTCCAATCTCCCCAAGCCAAGCGAGGGCGCCCCACAGGCTCGACTACCCCATGGAGCAGAAGGGAGAGATACGTTGACTGGCAAACAGCCAGAGCTAGAAGAACGCATGCCCGCCACCGCGGGCATGAGAGTAGGACCCCGCTCACCCTGAAAGAACCCAGCTGGCGCAGCCCGTGTCCTCAGCCAAGAGGAGAGAGAGCACTGAGCAGGAAACCGTGTCCACTGACAGAGTTCAGTGGGGCAGAGATCCCAGATGTTGCCAAGGACTGGGTGGAGGCAGGGAGAGGGACAGACTAGAGGAGGGGGTCCATCCACGAGGTGCTAATGATCACCTCCTGGGGCGATGCTGGCCAGTAGAAGGACACTATGCAGGTGACATAGCCAAAAGAGGAGAGGATGAGGGAAGGAGCTCCCAGAGAGTCACAAGTGGCCAAGGAGCCATATATCCCCCAAGGTATAGGGTCCCCCACTGGTTACAGCTAGCTTTTAGCTCTAGTTCTCAAACCTCCTCTACAGGGTCCTGGCTAGGTTAGCCTGCCCACAGTCTTCCCCACAGTGAGTGCATTCCCCTTCACTTACATTCTTTCCCCTGCCTGGAAAGCCTCTCCACTCATGTCTACCACTTAAAACTCAGTCTCAGATTCAGTCTCCTTCCCTTGATACAGCCCTTCCTGATCCAGCCACCCTGACACCCGTCCTTTCTGTGAATTTGCTACTTATGGTAGCACGGCTGGTTGCCAAAACAGAACTTCTTGATTTTATCTAGGCACGTGGCCATTCAGGATAAAGATGGACTTTCTCAGCCTCCTTGGCTGCTAGGCATAGTCCGTTATTTGTGGGGGTTTAAGACATTTTTTATTACTTTTTTTTAAATTTAAATTTTTTACTTAGTTAACTAAACAACAGTATCTGGTGACAACTTCTAAGAAATTTTTGTAAAAGGCTGTTCGTGTGTGTCTTCTTCTTTGCTCCTTTTCCTTTTCACCTGCCTGGAATGCAGATATAATGGCTGGAGGCTAAGCAGCCATTTTGGGCCATATGGTAACTTCATGGAATAGAAGCTACATGCAAGGATAATGGAGCAAAAGAACTCTTCTGTGTTTTTGACACTGTAAGACTGCCCCACAAGGTCTGGACTGCCTACTTCTGCACATTAAATGAGAGTGAGACAACTTGTTATTTAGGCAACTATTACTTTTGCTTTCCTGTAGGAAGCAGCCAAGGCCAATCCTAATCGATACTTGCCTAAATCGTAGGTCTCAAATCACAGCATCTCAGTCAGTCTCTTTTCTCTCCTAACCTGTGATATCCGTAGTACTGTAGTTTTATACTGTCAATCAATTATTCATAGGCATGTGTAACTCCAACTCTCTAAATATAGCTCCTATTATACAGTGCTTTTCAAAATTGTTATTTCTGAACTTATTTAATCTCACGAAGAATACACTATTGTCTCGTTTTTTACAGATGTGGTTCTGCAGGTTCCTTGGAGACCAAAGTAGGACGTATACCCAAGCGCTTTCTCTCTCCAGGCCCACTATTGTCTCTTTTCCCTCACACCCACAGCAACTGGAACTGAACTTCTTGATTTATCTTCATGTATTTTCCATTGCAGAGAACATGAACATTTTCTGAAATGAAGACATGCACACAGTATGTGTTCAATAAATATATGAAACCCCGAAGAATTGGAGTAATTTATCCGAGTTAGTTTTCAAGATACTTCTAGGCTAGGAGTTGCAAACTGTGGCCCACAGACAAACCTGGCCCACCGTTGGTTCTGTATAGTCCATGAGTTAGTACAAACAGTTTTTATATTTTTAAATGGTTATGGAAAAAGAGGAAGGAGGGGCGCCTGGGTGGCACAGTTACTTAGTGTCCGACTCTTAGTTTCGGCTCAGGTTGTGTTCTCAGGGTTGTGAGATCGAGCCCTATGGCAGGCTCCTCTCTCAGCATGGAGTCTGCTTGAGATTCTCTCTCTCCCTCTGCCCTCCCCACCCCTGCCTGTACTATCTCTCTTTCAGTAAATAAATAAATCTTAAGAAAAAGAAGGAAAGAAAAAGGAGAAGAACAAGAGAAAAGAGGAGAAGAGGAAGGGGGAGGAGGAAGACAGGAACAGGTGACAGAGATCCTAGGAGTTCTGCAAAGCCTAAAATTCTCTGGCCCTTTCCAGGAAAGCACACCGCTCCCCAAGCTAGGCTGTCCTCATGCAGCTGGATATTTTCTCCCCCAGCAGCACCTTCACCAGCTGCTGTCCCTGAAAGACACGATTTCCCAGAGACCTGGGAGACCCTGCCACAGAAGGATGCGGATCAGTCTTCTGTGCTCCTAGGCCAGACTCCGTGGAAGCCCCAGGAGCTTGTGGAACCACCTCAGCTCTACTTCCTTCGGGCAGACGGAAACGGATTTCTCTCCCCTCAGCCACCATCCCCCTAAGCCTTGGAAGCCTTTCTCAAGCTCAATTTCATTAAAAATTCATTGGCTTTATTTCCTGTAAAGAAGAATAAGTAAGCGAGCAAACATCAGGGCCTGAGGCTGTGAGCTGGTGTGGAAGCCGGAACAAAAGCCACGACAGGGAAAACCATCAGCTCCAGGGTATTTCTCTTTTCAAAAAGACCAGCCCTCCCGAGGGGAGGCGGAACTGGTTCCCATTTGCAGCGTTTCTGATGGTATGATCCCCCGTAAGATTCCTGATATCTGCTCAGTAGGTATTTCAGTGGTTAAGAGAATGAGGTTTGAAGTCGGACTGAGTTTTCCTTGCTGTGAGTTTTTACCCGAAGCCCTTCCCTTCCCCGAGCCTTGGTTTCCTCATCCATAAAATAAGAATTTAATATTTATCTTATAGGATATGCAATGTACCCAGGTCAGTGCCTGGCCCCAAAGTACTCACTAAGCAGAAGGCGAACATTTGATATTATCATCCTGACCAGCCTTTTTCTTTTCTTTTCTTTTCTTTTTTTTTAAGGTTTAGTTATTTACTTGAGAGAGATTGAGCGTGAGCACGGGGAGGGCCCAAGGGGGAAGGAGACAAGCATGGGAGCCCAGCACGGGGGCTTGATTTCATGCCCCTGAGATCATGACCTGAGCCAAAATCAAGAGTCAGACACTTCACCAACTGAGCCACCCAGAGACCCCACTTTCTCTCCCTCTTAATCTCTCCTCAGTCACTAGCTAAACCCCATCCTTGAAGGCAGTCCAACCTACCTCTCTAACTTGGCCCTCTCCTTCCTGGCCATGATCTTCACCATTGGCATCAAATCCGTCCTTGAATGGCCCAAACCATCATCCTCCAAGCCTCCTGCCAGCGGTCCCTCCCCATTCTTCTTTTCCTGCCTCTCCCTCAAGCCAGCTTTCTGCCCTTCGCTGACAAATAATAAATCTAGAGGCTAAAATAAATCCATCTCTCAAGAAATCAGTTCTTCCTCAACCTGCTTACGTTGCCTGAACTGGGCCCGTGGTAGGTGTTCTAGGAGCTTCAGCTGGTGGCCTGGCCAGGAGCGTGATCAATGAGTACCTCGCGGCCAAAGTGTCTCTGTCCTATGACGGAAGTGAATCCTAAGAGTGGCTTGGACTCGGGGACAGGCCCAGGCCCAAAGTCATCCAGCTGGAGAGCTGCCTGAAGCAAGAGGAAGGAAAAAATGTGGATTTGGAAGTGAGGCATGCCAGATTTGAATTTTGGCTTCCTCTCTGAGTGTCCTTGGACAAGCTGTTTCCCTTCTTTGAGGCTTAATTTCCTTATCTATAAAGTGAGATGAGCCTATGATGAGCCACCAATTCACACTCGCTAGGATGGCTACAGTCAAAAAGACAGATAATAACAAGTGTTGGTGAGGACGTGGAGAAATTGGAGCCCTTATACATTTCAGTGAGAATGCAAAATGGTGCAGCCACTTTGGAAAACTTTGGCATTTGCTCAACGTTTGAGACATAGAACTACCATATGACCCAGCAATTTCATTCCCAGGCATAGCTCCAAAGAAATGAAAACGTATGTCAAAAGAAGGGAAGGAAGGAAGGAAGAAAGAGAGAAAGTATATATTCATACAAAAACTTGAACACCAATGTTCACAGCAGCATAATTCACAGCGGCCAAAAAGTAGAAACAACCCAAGCGTCCATCACCTGATGAAAGGATAAACAGCCTGTGGCACGCCCAGGCTATGGAATACTATTCGGCCATTAAAAGGGAGGAAGCCCGGACGCCGGCTACAGCATCAGTGGGCCTTGCAAACATTATGCAGAGCGAGAGAAGCCAGACACAAAAGATCACATATTGTATGAATCTATTTATATGAAATGTCCAAAATAGGCAAATCCATAGAGACAGAGAGTAGATTAGTGGTTGCCAGGGGCTGGGTGGAGGGGGACTGGGAGTGATGAAAATGTTTTTTTGGGGGGGTGATGAGATGTTCTAAAATTAGAGAACGGATGCCCAGCTCTGTGAATACACTACAAACCATTGAATCGCACGCTTCAACGGGGAGGATTGTAAAGTATGTGAATTTCAGCTCAAGAAAGCTCTTATTTTAAAAATGGGATGGGTAAGGCCGGCCTCCCCACCTGTCAGGGTCATCGTGAGGCTCAGAGGAAGACGTGTGTGCAGGGCTTGGGACACAGTGTCATGTTATTACAAATAGGAAGACCGGGGCCATAGCCCTTTGGGCAGAAGGAGCCTGTTTGCTGCCCTCCCTTCTTTTCTGTTCTGGCTCGGGACCCCTCAGGGAGAGAGTGGCTGAGGAGTGGCACTGCCATCTGGCCAGGACAGGAAGAGGTCTGGGCCTCCAATATGTCTGTCCCAGAGCTGGGGAGGTGAGAAGTATCTCTTACCAGAGCCACAGACCTGGAGGGACCTGACCCTGCCAGGATGCTCCTTTGCTTCTGTCCCACAGCTGCCTCTCCCCTCACTCTCTGAGCATGCCAGGGCTTGGCTTCTTACTGGAGGAGCAAGGGGCCAGTTAAACCTCAGGTTTTAGAGTAACTGAAAGCAAGGTGAGGGGAACTGGTCAGGTGTATGGGTGACAGACTCTATTTTAAAGACCATATGTCTAACCTTCAGCAAACAGCAAATGCTAAAAAAATAATGATTATGACTCCTATCTGTTGAATAGGCATTTACTCTTTGCCAGCACCGTGCTATGCATTCGTATGTATTGACGTATTTAATCTTCATAAAGATCCTATGCAGCAGGGACTTTGCGAATCCCCTTGTATAGACAACAAGACCGAGGCACAGAGGTTTCAATTACATTGCCTACGGTGGTCCATCTAGAAATACAGAACCAGGATTCGAACCCTGGCCCTCTGGCTCCAGTGTCTGTGTGCTTAGCCACTCTGTTAGACTGTATGAACTCCACAGGCTGCATGCGTTGGAAGGCCAAGTTATTTTTAAGATTGTTCCGGGCCTCCTGCCCTGCTCCAGGAGTAGCCTGGGTGGCCCAGGACTCTGCATTTGTGACCAGTATCCCAAGGGACCCTGACAAAGGCCATTCAGGACATACTTGAAGACATGTGGCCTCCCTTAGTCCAGACCCAACTTCAGGGCCTGGTTGGCTGGCTCTCAGGCCATACCACACTTACCCTAATATTATTGTCCTCATTCAAGTCTTTAAAGGCCCAGGTCAGGTTCCATGTAATCTCCTAAGCCCTCCATAGGGATAGGAGCCCTTCTGGTTTTCCCTTCTCTAAAACCCCCAGCCGCTTAAGGAGGGACCTGTTTCAGAACCTCACTGCAAACTTCTTGGTGTTCCTACCTCGGTGTCCTGTGGCTACACAACTTTTCTGGTGAACTAGATCATCACCTTAAATGTAGATACTTTCTTGTATAGTCTCCATGGGTGTCCCTGACGCTCACAGTAGGTCTGCATTCATTAGAGACCTATAGATTTGGTCACAGACCTCACGTGCCAACATGCTCCTATTTCAGTAATCATGGCAGACCCTCTCCTGGCCAATTCAATGGGCACAGTCTAACAGTCTGGATTCCAGATTCTCCTCTACGGAATCCAGGGCCTTCTCTATGCCAGACACCTTTCCACTGCTTAGGGTCCAGATAATGCACTCTTTTGGGGAGCTGACACACCCAGACACTGCTCGTTCGAATGCAGTGTCCTTGGCTTCCATTTTACACTGCCCCCCCCCACCCCCCGGGGACGTTCGGCACTGACCAGAGATGTTTTCATTTGTTATAACTGGGGTGATGTGGTTACCGTATTCTAGAAGGTGGAGGCAAGAGAGGCCACTCACTATTCACTATGGGCACCCAGGACAGCGCCCCGCAGCCAAGCGGTACCCAGTCTCCAAAGAGTGGAAGCTGAGAAAACCTGCTCCGATGGGAAACACTGAGACCTACAGCGGAGGAACAGCCGGTGGCAGGAATCCCAAGGAAGGCACAATGGGAAAAGGATTGGAAATGGTTGGAAATGGTTGGAAAAGGATTCTCAGAGGAGGGGCTTGCTTAATCCTAACGAATTGATCCATGGATGGGAAGGGTTTTCCCAGATGGAAGCAGAGGAGGAAAGATGTGGTGTTCTTGGCAGTGAAAGTGAGTGTAGGGAGCCTGGGTGGCTCAGTGGGTTAAGCCTCTGCCTTTGGCTCAGGTCATGATCTCAGGGTCCTGGGATTGAGCCCCATATCAGGCTCTCTGCTCCATAGGATCCTGCTTCCCCCTCTCTCTCTGCCTGCCTCTCTGCCTACTTGTGATCTCTCTCTGTCAAATAAATAAAATCTTAAAAAAAAAGATAGATAGATAGATAGATAGATAGATAGATAGATAGAAAGAGAGAAAAGAAGAGTATTTGGCAGGTTTGGGAAGCAACTGCTGGGTCTGATGTGACCAGAGCGCCTGGGTCTTGGTTCCTTTCATTCATTCAACATGTTGGCTGTTGGCCGCTCTCATACTTTCATTGCTCATTTGCATGCTCTGTCACCAAGCAGAGTGCAGGAGTCAACTCTGGTCCTGGTTGAACGGCCACCCCCTTCCCCACCCTTGATTCCAAATCCGCAGTCTCTGGACAAATGAGCTTTTACTTCAAGGATGGGACAGCGTGGAGCTGAATGTAGCCAGTCGGCTAGCCCAAGAGCTGAGATCCCAAAACACTTCCAAATTTTCCGAGGCACCATCGTAAAAGGCTACCACTTAAGGCATAATGTCTTCCTTCCCAGAGCCATCAACGAGCGGTGTCTGCCCTAGCGCATGAAGAAAATGGATTTTGAAGAATGTCTGTGCCTCTCGAAGTTTAGATAGGAATGAAAACACATTCCAAAGTAATTCTGAAAAAAAGAAGTAATTCTGGTAAAATTTGTCTCTTTAAGGGAAAAAAAAGACCCTTGATGGCCTTGTTTATTTGAAATAGCTATTTCCCTGGGTGAGCTCAAGCTTGGCCTCCCTCTCACACCCCCACGTGTCCCTTGCTCTGGCTCAAGCTTCTCCATCTCTGTCTCTCGTCACATCAAGTATCTGTATCTGGGCTGTGTGTGCACGCTTTTCCTTTTTTGTCTGCATTTTTGCTTCTTTGAATGTGGGTCTATTGCTCATGTTCTCTCTCCCTCTCTGTCTCTGTTTCTGACTCTGCTTCTCTCCCTCTCCCCTATTCCTCGAATCCCCCCCCCCCCGTGCTGTCCCCTCCTTTGGCCTCTGTCAGTAACTGGCCACAGTAGACAACTGAGGTGTGTTTTTATTATGGGTTGTGTTTACCAGAGAGATCTGCATGTTCCCCATTCTTGATTTGTAACAGCAAATGCCTGTAACCTTTTCTGCTTCTCTCTCCCTAGGGCTCCCTGAATGAAGCTGCATTTTACTTTCATCTTTCCCCATTGATTATTTTTCCATCCTGGGGGTCATGCCCTTGATAGAAAACAATGAGTTCTCCACCCTCGTTTGACTGTGTTTCAGAAAAGAGCCTCTCGGGTGGCCTCTGGGGGAGACCCCAGGACTCTGCTTTGGGGGTGGGGAGTGCTTTTCTCGGTTAGTCTGATTTTGCCAGAGCCGGGGGCTGCTTGGAGTGTATCAAGAGGCTGTGGAGGAAAACGTGTCCATCAAGTCTTAATTCATCACCTTCGACGCTGCTTGTGGCTGGAGACAGTAGAAAATGATTGAAGAGGAGTGAGTCTGTCTGGAGAACACATCCTTTACATCTTAAAAGGAGAGAGATTTAAAAAAGAAAAAAAAAAAAAAAGGAGAGAAATTGTCAGCCAGGCAGGGACATTGGAGGAGGTCAGGGAGCTTTGCAATTTTGTTTTGCTTGAGCCTTTGGTATGCAGGAAGCATTTCAACTTGGTTCGAAGATCTGGTGTGGACCTCTTGCTGGAGTTGACTCTATCTTTTTGCCAGGGTCGCCATCCTGCCACTCCTGGCATCTGACAGGGGTCATTACAGAATCATGGGTTGTGCAACACCAGGGATAGAAGGGGCCAATCAAATTGCCTTATTGCTAGAGGAGAAAATGAGTACCAGAAGGGGGAAAAGATTTGCCAAAAAAGCACAAGGCCACCTCGTGGTCCATGTTCCCCAGTCCCCCTCCAGGCCTGTCTGCACATCTATTAGAAGTGGTGTTACCTGGCTGGGGGCTGGGAGTAGATCCCTGTCTCCACCGACGGCTCAGGATCTGGGGCACGTGGCCATCTTGGCAGCAGGACAGGTCCATATGGCAGCCCTTGGGGACCATCCCAAGGCACGCGTGATACTCCCCCCTGGAGGGATGGCAGATGACCCCTGCCAAAGGGAAAGGGAAGGAAGAAGGGCAGCTACTTAGGCATTCGCACCTGGGTCTGCATCCCATCTCATTACATTTAATATCATTTACTAAACAACGAGTGTCAGCCAGGCCCTTTGCTGGAAACTGGAGGTACATACAGTGTGAAGTTTAGAGCCTTAGGGTATAATACGGAGGTATGTGCGGGGTGTGAAAGGGGCAGAGAACCAGTCTTCCCTCTTAACTCACTCTGGTTGGGAGGATGGGCCCAGGAAGGTCTCCCGGAGGAGGTGATACCATGAGAAATGAGTGAACTCACGTTCCACCAGACCCTTCCTCGGTGAGCAGCCAGTCAGGGTCCTCTGAGGAACACCATGGAAATAAAAGGCCTTTGGACATACTAGCAATTCAGATCAAAGCACGCAGTGTTCTCATTTCAGCCTCAACCCTGGCTCACCAGCTCTAGGAATGCAGGCAAGTCACATGACCTTCTCAGTCTCTCTTGCCCCCCGGGGGGCTGGGTGAGTGCTCCCGCCCCCTCCAGGGGGGGCTGGGTGAGTGCTCCCCCCAGGGGCTGGTGAGTGTCCAGCAAGATGTGTTGTGGGAATGCATTTTGCACATTTTAACCCCCCTGGACATCATGGACCATTATAACCCATAGGACCCCATTTGAATCCTCTGACCACGGAGCGCAGCTGAAATCAAAGCTGCACACCTCCCACCCCTTGAGGATGAGGCAAAGGAACAAAGAAGTAGGCCTGAGACTCTGTGTCTCCGAGCACCCCCTGAGCTACCCCACATCTCATTTCCTCACCTAAGACAGAAGAGCTTTGGTCTTGTCTTCTAAGAATGCCTGCGATTTTAGGACAACAGCCAAGAGACAGAGGCCGGGACCCTCGGATGGCCAGTTCTCTACCTGGGCAGTTGTCTCCTTGGCCTTGCCCCCAGGCAGGGGCCTGCATGACCTCTGACCCAGCCTGCCACCGGGAACCGCACCCCGGGGCCTGCCACTTTGGGGTCACCACCAGCAGAGCAGGACCCTGCCCTGTGCAAGAACCGAGGTACTGGAAATGAGCTCCAGCCGCAAAAACAGGGAACTAAAGGAAAAAAGATCTGCCATCTTCCTCAAAATAAAAACAGAGGCAGATGGTTGGGAGGGTTTCCATGGTTAATTAAATATGCTTTAGTCTCTAAGTTAATTATGAAGTGATTCCTGCGGGGGGAAGTTCTGCTTTGCATGGAGTGGGTTCAGGTAAATAGCCTGGGGAGGCGGGCATCAGAATTCCCACAGGCGGGCATCATCAGAAGCCTCCAGTTCAGGCCTCCAAGGCAGCAAAGTCCGCTCACTGGGGGTGACGGAAGCCACTCTCCTACCCGGGCATCTCGAAGCGAGGAGAGGGGCACCGCACAGCAGAGCTGAGACTCTGTAATTTCCCTTCTGAGAATTTCTTCCAAGGAAATTACCAGAAACCCAGATAAAGATTTCCTGAACAAGAATGTTCACCAGAGCATCATTCAGAATCGTAAAAAATAGGAAACAGCCTCAGTGCCTACAAATAGAGAATGGGTTAACTAAATCCTCCTGTAACTAGACAATGAAATATTATGTAGTCATTAAAATGGTGTTTTTGAAGAATAGATCGTGACATGGGGACATGCTCTGGTTGTACAAAGTGGGGGGGAAAAGAGCAAAATGCAAAACCGTATACGTAGTACCACCGAATTTTGCAAATAGCTAGGCACAGAAAAAAAAAGGTGGTCTATTCAATGGTAATAGTAGTTATTTCTGAGAGGTAAGATTCTGGGAGATTTTATTTTTTCTACGTATTTTTCTGTATTTTCTTAATTCTTTGTAATGAACATGTAAGGCTCTAATGATCAGGAAAATAATAAAAAACCTTTTTGGTTTTTATAATGGATTTCTGAGTGGGTCTGAACAATTTTATCGCACCTTCTTTGAAGTAAATTAATTTGACATTATATGAGCTTCCAGGATGCATAACGGTAGGTAATAGTTTATTTTCTAGAACTTTTGAGTTAAGGTGCTTTCAGAGAGAAACACTGTACATCTTACATGCGCTGGCCTCTCGGATAATATGATGTGGCAGCCTGCTCTGTCAGCTGCAACCAAGGTATAAGCATCCGGGAGAGAGGAAACAGGCGTGAGCTCCTGGAACCACCTAACCCGAAGACTTGATGAGACTCTGAGGTCCTTTGAGGCAGGAGAAGCCCAGATAGACTGAGGAAGCATAATGATGACAGGCCAGTGGTGAAACCCTGACCTGACCGGGACCAGAAGACTGGGCTCTCCTCAGTCTGAAACCTCTTGGAGACTCCAGAATCTTACAAGGACAGTGGCAGCCAGGCTAACCTGTAGAAGCTTGGGAGGCATTGTTGAGCTCACATGGCCACTGGTGTGACAGGAACACGGGGTGGAAAGAGAAGAATCATTCACAAATGTTTGTATGATTCAAACTCCACTTGACGTTGTAATAGCCACTGTCCCTTGTCCATTTCGCAGGTCCACATCACTACAGCAACTGTCATTCCAGAAGCAGAAAGTCTAGGACCTTACCACGAGAGGGCAAGGAAGGAATTCAGTGTCCTATGAAGTGCTGTCTGGTGACAGTACCCCCTGACTGAGGCTCTCAGTTGCTTCTGTATACATCCAGGGCCAACCTGTTGGCAGGTAAAATCCTCTGTGGGCATCAGTCCTCCCTTGGTGTCTCATTGCCAGACACACCTGCTCAGAGTCACCTGCGTCCTCTCCAACTTCTGGGATCTAGACATCAAAATAAGAATATCAGGGTGCCTGGGGGGCTCACTTGGTTAAGTGCTTAATTGTTTTTTTTTTTAAGATTTATTTATTTATTTTGAGAGAGAGGGAAGTCATGTGGCAGGGGGGCGGGGACAGAAGGAGTGGGAGAGGGAGAGAATCTCCGGCAGACTCTCCGCCCAATGTGGGGCTTGATCCACGACCCCGAGATCATGGTCTGAGCAGAAACCAAGAGTTGGACCTTTGACTTGCTGAGCCACCTAGGTGCCCCTAAGCGTCCCACTCTTGACCTCCGCTCAGGTCTTGATCTCAGGGTCATGAGTTCAGGCCCCACGTTGGGCTTGGTAGTCTTGGAGAATACCAGGATGACAGAATCCCTAATTGTAAGAAGAGTGAAGAATTCCAACGCTCTCTCACTCACCCCAATCACAAAACTGAACAAAGAAGTGTGGGATGCAGAATGGGGACGTTCGTTAGTTATCAGCTATAATGTAAGATGTTCTCCCAGAGAACAATAGTGGAGGAGGATTCAGGCCACACTGAGAAGGCAGCCTTGAGGGTCCGCTGCCCCCTAGAACTTCTTACACAGAGTACACGGCAGAACTCACAATTCCATTTAAGAATCCCCCCGCCCCCAGGCGCCTGGGTGGCTCAGTTGGTTAAAGCCACTGCCTTCGGCTCAGGTCATGATCTCAGGGTCCTGGGATCGAGTCCCGCATCGGGCTCTCTGCTCAGCGAGGAGCCTGCTTCCCTCTCTCTCTCTCTGCCTGCCTCCTTGTGGTTTCTCTCTGTCAAATGAATAAATAAAATCTTAAAAAAAAATAAAAAAATAAAAAAGAATCCCCCCCCCCACTAACTCTCTGCTACAGGAAGGAACAGATAATTGTTAAAACTGTTCTCCAACCTCTCTCACCACAATCGCAGCATGAGATAGACGTACCTGTCACCAAACTTGTCAAACCCATCCATTTTCCTATAGAAGACCAGCTTAACTTTATAATGGAATTTTTTTTTAAAAAACTACATGATTCACATTATGAATGGTTAGCTTTATTTTTTAAAGCATTTTATTTACTTATTTGACAGAGAGAGAGAGAGAAAGAGAGATCACAAGTAGGCAGAGAGGCAGGCAGAGAGAGAGGGGGAAGCAGGCTCCCCACTGAGCAGAGAGCCCGATGTGGGCTCAATCCCAGGACCCTGAGACCATGACCTGAGCTGAAGGCAGAGGCTTAACCCACTGAGCCACCCAGGTGCCCCGTGAATGGTTAGCTTTATAGCCAACTCTCTTGGAATGGGTCTGCTATTAATGTGAAGGATGACTGTCTCCAACTTCCTGGTCACAAATTGTCCCTTCGACAAGCAGATCATGACCTGAACCCAAGGTCTCGGCCTCACTGGTCTTTGTCTTCTGAACCAATGCCATCATCATAGTTTGGACTTTGACATTCCTAAATTGATTTTCCTTCACCAAATTCCAACTTCTGCACCTCCAACAGCAAACATGCTGAGAAGTCACAAAGTGACACAAACCATTGCCAACAGTCTCATTTTTGAAGCACTGCCATTCCACTTGGCTTGTGGTTTTATTTGTTTATATACATACACTATGCTGGTATGGTTGTTTGAATACGTTGTGTTTGTTGATGCAAAAACAGGAGAATAAAAGCCCGAGCCCAGTAATAAGAAACAAATTTCACGAACTTAATACTTCACACTTAATACTTAAAACTTAATAGGAATTAAGATGAAAGTCATCGGGTGCCTGGGTGGCTCAGTGGGTTAAACCATTGCCTTCGGCTCAGGTCATGACCTCAGGGTCCTGGGATAGAGTTCCGCATCGGGCTCTCTGCTCGGCGGGGAGCCTGCTTCCCTCTCTCTCTCTCTCTCTCTGCCTGCCTCTCTACCTACTTGTGATCTCTAGCTGTCAAATAAATAAATAAAATATTTAAAAAAATAAAAGATGAAAGTCATCAGCTGGCTGAAAACAGCAAACCATGGGCTTCAGCTGAGTGTTCTCCGGTCTTAAGCTGGTTGACTGGATTCACTCATGAGGGACAGAAAACAAACCCTTAGAACAGATCGTCAGTGATTGTGTCTTAGAGGTAAAATACAATTAGGGAGTCCATCTTTTTTTCATCTTAGTATAGAACCTTAAATATACAACAATAATTGCTAATGCATACAATGGGTAAGACCCTGTTTCAGTACTTTCAATACATTAAATCACTTAATCTGCCCAAGAACACTGCAAGGTAGTTACTATAAACATTCCTGTTTTTTGAAAACTGAGACGCAGAGCGTTTTCTTGGCCACCTACCAAGCAAGTGGCAGATCCACGCCCAGGACAATGGCCATGTTCTTAACCAGTAGAACACATCACCTCTCCTGTAGCACAAGGCCAGCACCCAATTTAGGGACATGTATTCACAGACACTTTCAGGAACTTATTGCGTGTGAAAAAACAAGGTGAAGTTCTCCTGGGACAGGGCAGCCCTTGATGAAACCTCCTTATTTGCTGTGCTCCGTCTTCATGAGCACCCCGATGTCAGCTTTCAGGATTAGGAGAATCAAGGAAGAAGGTAGACAAGACCAAAATAGAAACCATTTACCCATAATCACTGCCATTTACCACAGGAATGACCCTGTTTGTATAGCACGTTAGGGAACGATGTGTGGGTCCCGGAAACACAAGAAAACTCCAGAGCAAAAGTCCATGCAGTTAAATTCAAATGTCAAGAAAATCCTGGAGAAAGGGCTCCTGGGGTACACGCATGGGGCAGGTGAATTCCATATTGCTGGGAATGTTCCTTGAAGTGTGGGGTGTGACAGTAACAGAAGGCTGGTCCAGGGAAACCGAGGTCGGCCAGGGAGGAAGAGAAGGAGTGCATGCCCCTGCCTGGCAGGTTTGATCTCATGCCTCCCAGAGCCAGGATTAGGGTTTCAAAGTGAAGAGGTGACCACTTCTTTGGGGTGAATGCTGACAGTCCTTAAACTTAGAACCCGATTTCCTGGGAGTAAACATTCACACGGGTCTGGTCCAGACAGCCAGGTACCAAGCAAGGTAGACAAGTATAGCACGTTTAATGGGCCACAGACCCCTTCAAGAAGCCATGGACATTCTAGGACAAAACGTATGGGCGCACATACCCATAAGATGTCATATACACAATGCAGCTATGGAACCCTCACGCCCTCCCCTGACACGCCCCCTCACCAGATTAGAGAGCCCCTGCAGAGTGTGAGAACATTTGGGATGTGAGCCAGGAAAGCTAACAGGGCAGAGTAACTCAGGTCATGTGATTTGTCCTCTGGTTCAATGCCAGGTCCGGAAGGTTACAAAAGGTCTCCTCCCCAGGCCGCTTTGTCAGAGCCCCTCACAAGCTGTTCTCATTCACACTCTCAGCATCTCTGCGAGAGGCATGGCGCGGCGACCTCATTCCTCCTGTGGCCATTCAGGAAAGGGGAGAGCTGGATGCCTTGTCCATCTGTCCATCCTGGGGTCTGCCCTACCTGCCTATCCCCACACCTCGCCCCTCAAGCTGTGCAGACTCCCCATCCATCTGCCTCTCCTGTCCTCCCACTGTGGGAGACGGGTGCAGGGGAGTGCGGGTGTCTACGGAGCGGGGTTCATCCTGATGAGCCCTGGGGAGCTCTGACTCCCCAGAGGCTGAGGGGGAGGGTGCAGTAGAATTTGGAGGGCCTTGGATGCCGGGAGAAGGCCAGGCTCCTCACAAGCACCAAGGAGAACCGCAAGTTCTTCAGGAAGAAAGTAGGGCTGCAGGAAGTTTCGGGGACTGAGCGAGCCTGGCTGGGCCCGAGGGGGTGAGTGCGTGGGCACTGGGGTCATGGCTGGGATGGAAGCTGTGGGCCTGCAGAAGGAGATATAGAAAAGAGTTTGGGTGCCAAGAGTAATGCGCAAGGCCCCAGGAGATGCAAGAAACTTCTGGCAAGAGCTAAGCAGCCAAACTCCCAAGAACCCCCCCCCCCAAGTCCCTTGTTCCCAGCCCTGTACCCCTGACCTGACCATCCAGGAAAGCACCCTGCCCCCTGAGGGCTAGGTTCACCTCTCCACCTATGCATCCCCATCATGTCGCTGTAAGTGGTGAGGGCCTCACGCCTGAGGCTCCAGGTGGCGGGGTGGTGTCAAGGTTCATCACTCTGAGCACACGTTTCCTGACCAAGTTCCTGCTGCTGGCATCTGTGTGGGTAGAGGTGAGGGGATGGAGGCCAAGGGCAGGGGATGAGGACAGCGTGGCTGCAAACAGGCTTCTGTGTGTCTAGATGGGGAAGCAAGGTAGTGGCAGGGTGGCGGGGTGGTGGTGGTTGCCAAGGGCCGTGGCAAGTTTGCACAAGGGCCAAAGGCAAGGCTGCCAAGTCCCCATCCTTGCTCACTATGTAGGTCTTTAGTGCAAAAAGCCTGTCTACTCTGGGCACCCCACAGATCAAGGACTGTTGAGGTGCTCACGAGCCTTGTATCCCAGCACCCAGTGCCAGGGTCTGTCTGCTCAAGGACAGATTCTGTGTGAAAAGCCCTTGGAAGCCCAAGGTCACCAAGATCTTCAAGGCACCAGGGAAGAGCGGAGAGACAATAGGCAAGGACCAACAGACCGGATTCCAGCCCTGCCCCCTCCCCCCCGCACCAACCAGCACAGCAGTCTTGGTCCCATGATCTTACCTGCCCCAGCCCCAGTGACCTCATGAGAATAATAACGCTAACAGCAAAGGGAAGGGCCAGCACGTGCTGGTCCCCATCCCTCCAAATACTGGGTCCCTGCCCCCCAGGTTCCTGCAGACCTTGGGGCAGCCCTCCTGCCTCGGTTTCCTCACCTACCCTCCGCTGGTGGAGGATGATTTCCACTTATCTTGTGTATTAGTTAGCTAATGCTATGTTTTTTAAAACCACGTAAAACTTGGTAGCTTAAAACAAGCTGTATAGGAAACACTCCTGATCACACTTCACTAAATGGGTGGGAGTAGGTGTCCTACAATTTAACTCCATTCCGACACCATCCACCTGGAGGGAGTCTCAGCCCCCCCAGGTTCAGGGCACAGACCCACAAGACGATCCCTCCACTGCTCCCGAAGCCGTCACCTGTACTTCTCACCAATTGGCCATAAACTGGGGTTCCCACGACCACCTTCTTGGGTTCAGGGATTTGCTAGACCGGCTCACAGAACTCAGGGAAACACTTAGGTTTACCCATTTATTATATAATACAGGATAAAAGAAAGGACACAGATGGACATGTAGAGGCAGAGATACAGCGCATGATGTCAGGAAGGATCTGGAGCCCAGGAGTGTCTGTCTCCGTGGAGGCGGGATGCATCACCCTCCCGGTACATGGATGTGTGCATCAACCTGGAAGCTCTCTGAACTCCACGCTCTGGGGACTTCTACGGAGTCTTCATCTCATAAAGTCACTGTGCTCCTCTCCACTCCCTAAAGGATGGAGGTGGTTCTAAAAACTCCACCCTTCTTCTAATCATGGCTGCATCTTTCTGGTGACCAGCTCCCATCTTAAAACCATCCAGGACCCCTACCAAGGGACACCTCATTAAAACAAAAGAGACTCCTGTCACACCCAGGAAATTCTGAGAGATTTAGGAGCTCTGTGTTGGGAACCAGGGACAATGACCAAATGTTAGACCAAAAGATACTCCTAGTGTTCTTATCATTTACATCATTGCAAGGGTTTAGGAACTCTGTGCCAGGAAATGGAGGCATATAGGCATGTTCTCCATATCTGGGTGTGTGCGTGCATGCGTGCATATGTGTGTGTGTGTGTGTGTGTGTGTGTATTCTATTATTTCACAACAACAAACATTTATTATCTCACAGCTTCTGTGAACCAGACATTCAGAAGCAGCTTGGCTGGGGGCTTTGGGTACAAACTCTCTAATGAAGGTACTGACAAAACACTGGTCTGGGCTGCAGTCATCTGAAGGTTTGACTGAGGCTGGAGGATGTCTTTTCAAGATGGCTTATCTACTATTGGTCAAAGGCTTTTTTGCTAGCTATTGGCAGGTGGCCTCAGTCACTCACTGTGCAAGAGTTTCTGAGCATCTCTCCACTGGGCTGCCTGCGTGTCCTCACAACCTGGCACAGCTGGCTTTCCTGAGCAAGAAGGAAATCTAAGAAAGAGAAGTGATCCAAGAGAGAGAAGGCAGCCACAGCACCTTTTGTGACCTAGTCTGAAAAGTCGAATATTGCCTTTTCCACTTTATTCTGTGCATTAGAAAGAAGTCATTAAGTCCATTCACACTTAAGTGTGGGGGGGGGGGGTGTCAGGCTCTACCGCTATTGATGGAGTATTGAAGAATTTCCATGCATAGTTTAAAACCATCACACCTTGAAACAAACTCCCCCCTCCAATGTCTTTTGGTTTTTTCTGCACAGACCGGAAACAAATGGGCTAGAGACCTTTAACAAGTAGGGGGCTGCTCAGTATCTGGAAAATTTGGCTGAAGTGGAGGTAAGATCTCCATATATCTGATGACACTTGGGAGATCTATGATGACCCTTGGCAAACACCCTCTGGAGGACACAGTGGAACTGGCCGGAGAGGGCAGAGGGCCCCAGCTCTTACCTACTGTGTTGGAATTTTCCAGAGCAGAGACCTAGTGATTCAGATAGTTGACACGTTCCCCAGTTGACTCTTATCATCAGGGACATTTGGGAAGTCACAGGGCTGACGTAAAGAGGACAGTCCAATTAGGAGCCATAGCTAGTTTCAGTTACTGAATCTGTAAAATGGGAATAACTAGGATTACCTCAGCTGCCTAAAGACAAGCCTGGAACAAATGGCTTCTTGGGGTTTCTTTTGGCTCTGGACCAGAGCAGACAGGAAGTGAGAAAGAGATTTTAGCAACTGGAACCAGTAAATCCCCTCAGGGAAAGAGATTGTAGTTAAGGCAGATGAAGCAGGCGTGCCCGTCTTTCCCTTGGGTGCTGAGACTCATCTGAGGAGTTGGTGTCACAAGGCCCCCCGGGGGCCCACCCACTCAGCATCTCTGGCTGGGGGAAAATGTGTCTGCTGCGTTTGGCAGCTCTCCCAGAATCAACCCAAGATGGCTCTGCACAGAAATAAAGTCTGCCTTCCCACTCCAGAGGATGGGCTCTCCTGCTCCCCTGTGAGTCAGCCACACACGTGCAAACCCAGAATATGCCCGATGGACAGATGGAGGGGACTCGGGAGGGGGGACCGAAACCATGCTGTGGGGCAAACTGGCAAATCCAAGAGCTTTGGTGGTGGAGAGACCTGGATTCAACCCCTGCCTCCACTACCTCCTGGCTCTGTGATCTTGAGCAAGTTACATGGGAGTGTTTTCATCTGTGAAATGGGAATAATGATAATTGGGGCTGTTATGAAGAGAGGTAGCAGAGCATAGTGGCTAACAGCTCAGCTCTGAAGCCCGAGTTCCTGAGCTGAATCCTCCTCCTGCTACTTACTACCATGTAACCCTGTGTAAGTCACCTCAACCTCATAAAGCCTCAGTCTCTCCATCTAGAAAATGGAAGTAATGATATCCCATACCTCAGAGGGTTGTTGTGAGCGTACAAGGAGTTAATTGATGTAAAGTGCTTAGAGTACTTTCAGGCAAACAGTAAGCGCTATATAAGTATTTGCCTTATAAAGGAAGACGGGAATACCTGGAGACTGCTCCCTGTCACCCTATTGTCTGGGCAGGGAAGGGAACTGGCCTCACTGAGCCCCAGTGACAGGCCACTGTGCTAGTGGCCTCCATATCTAAGTTCTCCTCCTGCTCTGTCACCTCCCCCTCCATCTCCTGTTCCTCTTCCTCCTGATTTCTTTCCATTGCACATCCTCTAACCCACCACCAAGTCATCCCTTCCTCCAGTCTGAGATGGGTTTGCTTGACAAAGTGGAATCAAGACCCTCCCTATCATGAAACCCCACATGGGGTCCCCAGGAAAGGGCCAGGGTATTGAGGGGTTGCAAGGTAAGACAAAGGGAAAAAGCAAATCCCAGACCTTGGGAAGTGCAGGGTGTTCCCCTCGGAGAGGTAGCTGTGTGGTAGGTCAGGTTGCAAACCAACTCTCACCATGCAGACAATAAGGGGGCTCTAGGGTAGTGCTTCTCCATGCTGGCTGGACCTGAGAAACTGCTTTAAAAATGCTGAGGCCCATATCCCATCCCAGAGGCTCTAATGTCATTGTCTGGCCACTGAGCACTTTGAAAACTCCCTAGGGCCTGAGAGACAGGACTCTAGAACAGGAGTTCTTAAAAGTCAAAATGCGTAAGAATCACCTGGAAGGCTTGTTAAAAGAAAGCTTTCTTGGTGCACCTGGGTGGTTCAGTGGGTTAAGCCTCTGCCTTTGGCTCAGGTCACGGTCTCAGGGTCCTGGGATCGAGCCCCACATCAGGCTCTCTTAGCGGGGAGCCTGCTTCCCCCTCTCCCTTTGCCTGCCTCTCTGCTTACATGTGATTTCTCTCTCTCTCTCTGTCAAAAAAGAAAAGAAAAGAAGACAGCTTTTGGGTTCCACTCCTGAAGATTCTAACTCAATAGGTCTGGAGACTGGCTTAAGAAGCTGCGTTTTGGGGTGCATTTATTGGTGGCTCAGTCAGTTGAGTGTCTGCCTTTGGCTCAGGTCATGATCCCGGGGTCCTGGGATAGAGCCCAGCATCGGGCTCCCTGCTCAGTGGAGGGCCTGCTTCTCCCTCTGCCCCTCCCCCTGCTCATGTTGTCTCTTTCTCTCAAGTAAATAGATAAAATCTTAAAAAAAAAAGGAAAAAAGGAAGAAGAAGAAGTTGCATTTTTAACAAGTTTCCAGATGCTGCTGTTGCTGCTGGATCCCCTAGGAGTACACTTTGAGAACCACTGTTCTAGCAAAATCATCAGTAAACTATGGTCTTTGAGCCAAATCCAGTCTATGAAGTGTTTTTGTAAATAAAGTTTTATTGAAACACAGCCACACCCATTCGTTTACATATGGTCTATGGCAGCTTTCATGATACAACAGAGTTGCATAGCAAGAACAGAGACCATATGTCTGGCATAGCCTGAAATGTTCACTATCTGGTTCTTTACAGAAAAAATTGCCAATCCCATTTATAGGAACTTGTGAAGTGACAGATGGTGGGATCCTGGGTCCCTGAGTGACTGCCTGGAGCAGAGCTCTCCTACTGGCTTGGGACCATTAGATGAGAAATAAACATCAACATTCTTTAAGCTACTGTATGTTGAAACCTCTTTATTACAGTAGCTCAACTTCACTTACATTCTGTATTCTGGCTCCGCACTTCCTGGCTGTTCTAGAACCTCTCTGAGCCTCCGTTTCTCCTATCTGCAAAATATGAATAATAATATCGACCTTATGAGTTATTGAAAGGATTAAATGAAATATAAAGACCTGGCTCAGAGGATCAGTTCAACAGATCCTAATTCCCTGACCTGTTACCCTCTTTGGTGCCCATGGTTTGAAGGTGAACTTTGTTTCTGCCCACTAGCAACTCCACCTGCTCAGGGAAAGCAGATCACAATCTGACAGGTCAGTGAAAGTTGCTAAAAGCTCTAGATACTTGTTTTGCTCTTAAACCATACACACTCCATTTCCCCATCCCCACCTCCCACTGCAAATGAATACAGTTTTCTTTTATTTGGAGACTGGCACAGCTGTTCGCTTGCAAGAGTGTCCTTCTCAACTCCAATGAGCCAATCTTGGAAGTACTTTAAAATAACAGTCACTCCAGGTGGGGAACCCTCTGGCTGGGCTGGAGTTTGAGGAAACCAGCTTAAGTGGCCGCCCACAGCTCAAGGGGGTTGCACACAAGCACTTCATACCGAGGTCAGTAATTATAGTTTCTACTTGGTTCCACTTAGTGCCAGCTGTGGAGTCGGGCTGCCTCTCCCCCCTGCTGGTGGAGGGTAGGTTGGTTACTTCAAAAGTATGTCTTGATCATCTGCTGAATGTTGACTACTGTGTCAAGGAGCTGGGGAGGAAGGAAGGTGAGGAGACACAATAAGAAACAGACCAAGAAAAGCCACCATCAGTGGCACTTTGTACTTCCCACCTAGATGCCAAGAAATAACCAGGTTTAAAGGCTCAGGGATACCAAGCACCCTGCATTAAACCTATTTGACACTGAGCTGATCACCCATACAGGAAATTGTTAAATATACAGGTTTCCAGGTCAAACTGGGGCCACAGAAGCAGATTCCCCAGGGTGCGGACACAGGATTCTGTATGTTTAGCAAGTTCTTTGGGTGATTCTGGTGGTGCCCATCTGATATTGGTCTCAAGATAGATGTTGAGAAAACACTGTGCTAGGTGTAATACAAGAAGGACTTTGAGGCCCACAGATCTGGGTTCAAATTCAGAGTCAGGGCACAAAAAAATTTAAAAAAATAAAATAAAAAGTTGTTAAGTCGAACCCTATCAAAATAAAAATCTTCTGCTATTCAAGAGATACTACTGTGTGGGGCAGCTGGGTGGCTCAGTTGCTTAAGCCTCTGACTCTCGTTTTGGCTCAGGTCTTCATCTCAGGATGTGAGATTGAGCCTCGCTTTGGTTCCATGATGGGCATGGAGCCTCCTTCTCTTTCTTCCTCTTCCTCTGTCGCTCTCTCCACTCACAGTCTCTCTCAAATAAATAAATAGATCTTTAAAAAGAGAGAGAGATACTACTGTGAAAATGAAGAGACAAGCAACAGACTGAGAGAAAATCAGCAAAGCAGATGTTGTATCTAATAAAGGACAGGTATCTAGAACATAAACAAAAATCTCAAAACTCAATAACAAGCCAATAAAAAAACCAACCCAATGAACAACCCATTTTATTAGCTGCATAAAAAAATTGAAGAAACATTCACCAAAGAAGAAATACAAATGACAAATCAACACATGAGAATTTACTTGACATTAGGAAAAGCAAATTAAAACCACAAAAAGACACCACCAGGTATCGATTAGGATGGTTTCAATCAAATCCTAAGTGTAGGGGTGCCTGGGTGGCTCAGTGGGTTAAGCCTCTGCCTTCTGCTCAGGTCATGATCTCAGGGTCCTGGGATTGAGCCTTGCCTCAGGGCTCTCTCTGTGAGTTAAGCTTTTGCCTTTGGTGTGAACTGGGGTTCTGTTATACCTCTCTCTGCTCTGCCTGCTTCTCTGCCTATCTGTGATCTCTCTCTCTGCCAAATAAATAAATAAAATCTTTAAAAAAAAAAAAAACTCGCGGTTCAGTGGGTTAAGCCGCTGCCTTCGGCTCAGGTCATGGTCTCAGGGTCCTGGGATTGAGTCCCGAATTGGGCTCTCTGCACAGCAGGGAGTCTGCTTCCCCCTCTCTCTCTGCCTGCTTCTCTGTCTACTTGTAATCTCTCTGTCAAATAAAGAAATAAAATCTTAAAAAAAAAAAACAACCCTAGGTGTAACAATTACTGTTTATAAAAGCTCTGGCTAAGGGCTTGACCACCCCATGCCTTAGTTTACACAGTTTTAAGACAGACATAATACCCACCCAGTTTTAAGATAAGCACAATTTATTATCAAAATTATATGAAATAATGTATGTAGTTGGGCTTGTAGTAAGTACTAAGGACATTTAATTCCCCCCCATTGCCCCTTTTTTTCCCTTGTACCAGGGATCTGAATCATCTACTCAATGAATGTTTTACTCTTAATTTCTACACAATCTAAAGCCTAATTATCTTGTCCCATTTCATAGGAAAACACCTGAGAAGCCAGCAGACGGCAGGAAGACGGAACAACAAAAGCACACCAGGATCTACTCATACCCATTCACTCACCTGTTCAACCCCATTTCCTGAGCACCTGATGTTTTCAGGTACCTGTCCTAGGATCTAAGGGAAAGTGGAGACTCCGTGAGCTCAGGGAGATCTTATTCCTATGGGGCACACAGAAGGAGGATACTAGCCAAGCCTCTCCCACTTGCAAGTAACAGAACCCCAGTTCACAATAGCTTTGGGACCTTGACTGCCTCTTCTGCGGGGAAGGCTCCAGGCTCCTAGTGCTGGGGGAAAGCAACAGAAACTGGAACTCTGGAGCTCACACTAGGGGCTCAAAAAGTCAAGACTCTCCCCAGACCTCTCTTGTCTCTGCTTGTCTCTCTTCCTTTCACAGCAGCCTCCCTCCCCCCACAGCCATAGCCTTCTCCAGGGCCCAAGCACCTGAATCTAGCAACCTTAGCAGCTCTGGCAGAAGACAGCGTTCCTTTCTCCAACGGAAGGATTTTGATTGGCCTGCTTGGGTGACACACCTGTCTTTTGGACCAATCACCTTTGCCAAGTCAGGTAGTCACGTGCTATCTGCGCGGTCCTCCCGCAGAAAGCAGAGTCAGCAACAAATTCTATGCAGGTAATTCTCATTCAGGAGGTGATTGCAGGAAGTAGGCATGAGGAGAGTAAAATGGGGTAGTGGGAAAGCCAGTGAAGGGTGAGCTTCCTGCTGGTTAGCCCCAGAGGCCATGTGGAGTACACAGCAGGACTGACCCCTGAAGGACTGGGGGCTGGAGCACTTCTCACCCTATCCTTGTTCCCTAGGTCTTAAGGATTGTCCCTCCCCTCCCCTTCCAGGCTGTCCCAGTGCAAGGGCTGAGCCAGCTTCCTGGACTTCAAGGCCAGGAGGCAGCTGCTTGAGGTGGACGGAGCTGTCCAACATCACCGGGTCAGAATTTGAAGTGGTCCAAAGGGATGAGATGGGAGACGCAGGGTCCTCGCTACTGTGCCAGGAAAGCAAAGTCTGATCAATAAGGAAAAGTATGGGAAGGCTTTGGGGCCAGACCCAATCAGCAGCCCCCACAATCCGGCATACCTCTCCACCAATAGTTACAATACAGCAAATAGGATTGTGATGCAAGGTACCCAGGAAGGGAGCTCTGCAGGGGTGTGGGGCCCGAGGACTCACAGATTGCTCCCCTAGAGCTGTTGCCCAGGCCAGGGTCAGCATGGCCCAGAACACGCTCAAAGCACCCCATCCCCATGTGCCTCTTCTCTTACCTCCCCATTTATTATATTCTCACCTACAGCTGCCAGGCTTGGCAGGGATGTCACACTGCTCCAGCTCCTGGACCCTGAGCAGTGATGACCATTCTGGACCTGCTCTTCCCATTCCTGCACCAGGGAATGGGGGAAAAAATATCCCAGTCAAATACTGAACCTTTCTTCTTTCTACTTTGCCAGTGCCTCCCAGTAGGGGAGATAAAGTTCTCCACCATTGCGAAGAGAAGCAGACACTCAGATCATGAAGCAGAGCGCAGAGTTGCCTTCAGCCAGGGTGAGTTGTGTCTGGGTGACTCGGACCCAAGCACACAGGGATGGACCTTAAAAGGCTGGGATCTAGGAAGGAGAGGGTGCTGCTTACCTGGCCTGCCTTTCTGGGCTCCAAACCCTTGGCTTTCTAAGTCATGTAGGGCTCTTCTGGCCCAGGTATCCATAACATCTAGAAATGTTCTTGAATTGGACTTCATGAAAAGGACAAAGAATTGATGTTTTAAATGATGGAACTCTTCCAGGCTTAGAATGAGAGGTCAATACAGTTAATTATGCGGAAAATGTTTTGATCATCGTTATTGGCCAATACTTCTATAACATCGACTCTGTGCCAGGCCCTTTTCTAAGGGCTTATTTAATCATTACAATTTTATGAGGTAGAAATGATTATTCTCTCCATTTTGTAAATGAGAAAACTAAGTTCCAGCAAGGTTAAGAAACTTGCCTGAGGGAGCACAGCTAGACTATGGCAGAGTTCATGGCCAGCGCCCTATACCGCCTCTCAAGTGTAATTAACAAGCACAGCAGCTGGTAAAAAAAATGTATGGTCAGGACTGGCTGAGAAGATACTCTGGCTGAAGTCCAACCTGTTCTGTATTTTGCAGACTTTGGAACTTCTCTGGGGGCTCCATGCTGTCTTCACTGTACAAAAGACTTGGTGTTGTCTCCAGTTCTTTGCTAGTATTTGCAGATTGTCCCAGCCTCTATAACCGCTCAAAGTTCACGTGAGCCCCCATTCTTTCTCAGGAATGTTCGTGAGAAGTTGGTGTGCTCTGGGATACAGTCTGCAGAACGCCAGTTCTGATGGACGAGGGGCAGTGGCCCCCTTCTGGGTGCATGGGTGCAGCTGTCCCACCTGGGCCCCTCGTGACTGTACGACCCATACAACGCTGCATGACCATCCTCCGTTCAGCAGTAAGTGAGTGTGGGAGGGAACTAGTCTGCTTCTTTGGGCAGCAAGAGTAACTTCCTGATTGAAACAGATCCTCCACTGGAGTAGCGTCATTAATCATCCCCCTGCTTCCACAGCCCAGCAGTGCTCATGTTTAACCTCATTTCTCAGCCAAGAGCCAATGGTTTCCACACCTGGTGAGGAGTGCGGTCAGTCAGAAAGGCAAGGAGGCGGGGGTGTCTCAGAAGACCTCTGGAGCCTTCGTGACTACAGGAGCAGCATCCAAAGGGGCTGAGGAAAGGAAGCAGGATGGGTAAGTGGGGAGTACTGTGAAGTTTGGAGACTTTTGAGTCTTGGCCCCATAAAGAGTAGGGAAGGGGGAGGGAAGGAAGGACACCCCAAAGATTTGCTCAGCAGCAGTGGCAGGGGTGGCTGGTCCTTCCCATCCAAGGGCCCAGAATATTCTAGAACTACTGAGCCTGCCCAGGAAGGGTTCTGAGATTTGACTTTGCCTCCAATGTAAGCACCTACTGTCTACATCTGTCTCCAAGATAGATCAGCACTGTCTGGTTGGGAGATGAGATGTGCATACAACATAAGACCTAAGGACTCAGGGGAGGGCTAATCTGGAAGGGCTGTGGGGACGAAGTCAGCCTGAAAGGAAGTAACATACCTTGGGGCGCCTGGGTGGCTCAGTCAGTTAAGCATCTGTCCTAGGATGGAGCTCCTCAGGCTCACTGCTCGGCAGAGAGTCGGCTCCTCCCTCTGCTTCTGCCCCCTCTCTGCTCATGCTCTTTCTCACTCTTTCTCTCTCTCTCTCAAATAAATAAAGTCTAGGAAGGAAGGAAGGATGGATGGACACACCTCAACTGGCCATGAGGAAAGCAAACATATTCCAGACAGAAAAATGAAAAACCCATTTATTCATTCCCTCATTCCACAAGTATTTATTGATCTGCTACCATGGTCAGAGACTGTTTTAGGCCCTCAGAATACAAAAGCTTACAAAATGTGACCTCTCTCCTGAGCAGGGCCAGGTCTAGGGTGAGGCAAGAAAGGCACAAAGGACCCTGAGTCTCAGGGGGCAAGCCCGGCATTGGCACGATTCTGAGAACGAGAGCCTTCTTATGTGTTGCTCCTTTGGCACCACACCCCAGTCTAGCTTTGCTTGAGTAGTCTATGATGAGCAAAGGCCTGAAGGTGGGAAGCCGTGACCTCCTCGGTGTGGCATCAAAGCTCTCAGGATTTGGCCCCATCTACCATTTGAGGACCACCCCTTGCTCTTTCTCCCTTAAGCCTTTGCCCAACCAAACCACGTTTGTTCTTCTGGAAACGGTGCATACCTTCACAGCTCCAACCAACTCTCCCCTGGAACTCCCTCCCCCTCCCCGGCAACTCCACTTGGCAAGGTCCTGCAGGCCCATCAAGACTCAGCTGGAGTGACACCTGCTCCCAGGTTCATTCTTAGTCACCAGGACTGTCACCGGCAACGCTGAGGCCCCAGGCAAGGACAAAGATCAGCTTGGTTGTGCCCTATATGGTTAGGGAGGTTGGGGAGCAGGCTATTGTTAAATAGGTACCTGGAAGCTTCCTATTTTACATAATCGTTCTTCCTACCAGGTGTCTTTCTGCGTGGGAGGAAAGTCCTATCGTCAGGTAAATGTAGCAACACGTTTTGTTAAAAAATCTAAAAGCATTTCTCCTCAAATGTCATTCCCCCTGTATTTGGCTGGTCTGGAGCAAAATCCTGGTGGTCTGAGGTCCGGCTCTGCTTAGGAAGATGAGTTTCCCTCTGTGAGCTCCAAGGCCCCCCGCATGTTCTGTCTCGGCACAAGCATCCCCTCCGACCAGCACGGTCAGCTTCCCAAGGGCGGGGGCGGTCCCTGTTCATCTCTAGATCTCCGGCACATAGCACACGGCCAGGCACATGGTCAGAGTGGTGACGGAGCTGACCGGACGTGCTGGGGGTCGGGGCGGCATCAGGGGCGCATGGCGCAGACAGAGCACGAAACAACAGGTAACAGAGGCGTGGGCAGCTGCTGCTCCTGGCAAAGAGAGCTGAGGCCATGTGAGTCAGCCAGAGGTTGGGGGGGGGAGGTGGATGATGGGCTCCTAAACTCCTCCCCTTGTTCAGAGCAAAGTCAAGTGCCTCTGGGAAGCAGAAGGGGTCACGAGGCCCGGCCACACCCATGAAGCTGGATCCAGACCTAGGCCCTGTGCTCGGATGAGCATCTCGCAGCATGCCAGCAGATGCCTCATCGAGGAGAGAAATTGCAGAGAAATTACAACCCCTTGTTGTGACTTCTCCCACGGAACTAAAAACAGCGCATCCGTCCCACGCTCTCTATCCAGATGGATTCTACAGCCTCTCCACCCCGAGGGGGACCGAGGATGGAGCGGACACTAGCCTGGGAGGGGGTCCGTGGGCGAGGACAAACCTCGAAGCTCAGAGAATGAGTGGCACCCCGGGCTGGGTTTGTAGCCCGGGGGAGGCAAATCAGACAGCGTGCTCCCCGCACCATCCCCACAACACCCCAGTCCCAGGGGGAGCCCCAGAACAGCCAGGGGACCTGGGGTCTTTCTGCCCCTTCATCGTGCTGGAGAACGGCAGACATGGGCAGGTTAGGGTACATCAGTACCAGCGGAAGAGCCTGCACCTGGGAAAAGATCTTTGAGCCCCAGGAAGAACCATCCTAATCATTCCTTCACCTTGGAGCAAATCAAAGCCCAGCCCAGAAGGCTGAGTTGAAAGGACAGAGCCTCAGGACTGAGAAAGGCTCTTCAGCCTCCAGGCCCCCCTCTAGCCCCCAGCATCCCTGGCCTCCAGCAGCCCCTCCTGCAAAAGTGTGAAAATGTGAGCAATTGTCTCTGCAGGGTGACTTTGCTTAGCCCCTTTGATATCTTTGGAACTGCACTGCGGTGGTGGGGGGGCCTGGGGGGGTGGGCTTCCCAAGTCCCAGCTCAGTGGGCATAAAGGGGTTTGGAGAGGAGGCTATGTCCATGGCTTGTCCCTTCTCTCAGCAGGATCACTTGATGATGGGGGAGGGGACTGACCCAGTTTTTTCCACCCCCACTAGGGACAGTGAGAAGCATATGGCCAGGCTAAAGGGAGAAGGTCACTTGTGATCACCAGACCTCCAACATGTATATGTGTATTTTTTTTCATGAGTTTTCCCTTTTTTTTTTTTTAAGATTTTATTTATTTGTCAGTGAGAGACAGAGAGAGAGAGTGCACGCAAACAGGGGGAGCAGCAGGCAGAAGGAGAAGAAGGCTCCCTGCTCAGCGGGGAACCTTCTTCTCCCTTTGCCCCTCCCCCCCCACCCCATCCAACCCGACTCCTGCATACAAAACAAATAAAATCTTAAAAAAAAAAAAAAAAGAATGTGTCTTCTAGAGTTTGCTTGCCTGGTTTTCTAGCTCCCCTACTTCCTGGCCTGGCTGTGTGACCTCGGGCAAGTTACTTTACCTCTCTGAGTCTCAGTTTCCTCACTTATAAAGGATGTTAATTGTGTATCTTGGCATAAGGACTCAATAACTTATAGCTTCAGTGACTGTCTGACTATGGTGGGCAGAGAGATGTGCTGCCTGGGCTCCCTTCAAGCAAGGATTTACTGTCTAGCTGTGGGGGAGGGGAGAGGGGGAGAAGACCCAACAGAGTCCCCAGTCTTCAGCTCCTTTAGGGTCTCTCAGCTGCAGAGAATCTCTTGGCCCCAGGGCAGGCTTCCCCAGATGACTGATCAAGAAGGGTCCACAAGGGTACCCCCATGTTGCCTGGATACAGAACACGCTGACAGGCGCTTCTCACTCCAGAGCTCCCCTGGAGTTGGCTGAGCCTTTGTTGGGCCTCACAGTTCCACTTCCCCCTCTTCCCAATCCTGTTTTTTCTCCCTTCCTTTCACATGTGTTGATCCCCAGTAAACTGTCTCAGCCTCCGCTTCCAGGGAACCCAGCCTATGGAACATGATTCATTATTTTGGACCCAGGCAACCATGCAACAAGCCCTGGGTCCAGACTTGGCCACTGTTTCCAGTTTCCCTGAATCACTCCAGGAGGCCCGGGATGTCTACAGACCACAGTGTTGGAGCAGTGGGGACCAAGGCAATGCCAATGCTTGGTCAAAGCTCAGAATGGTCATGGCATGTCCCGGTAATGGCCATCCTATGCCAGACCCACCAGTTGTTCACTGCGGTTCAGTGGAACCCTCTCTCCCGCCCGACTTCCTCTCTTCCTCCACCCCCCCTCCCCCACTTCCTTCATTCCTTTCTTCCTTTCCCAGCCAGAGGTTATGCCAACCTGAGCTCTCTGGCATTATTAGGACAGGGAGCTTACAGTCTAATCTGAAAACAAGTCAATTAAGCATGATAAGCATTCAGCTAGAGAACTGCATTGATCACAAAGGGACTCCCAGAGGATCAGGAGAGGCTTTCTGGACTAGGAGGTGTCTTTGTTGAGTCCTTCAGGACAGGTAGGAGTTGGGCAGCCAAAGGGGGTAGAAGGAGGTGTTCTAGAGAAAGGGGAAGCTCCTATCAGCCTGAACCAGGTATCCATGCACTTGCTGGGATGCTGGGGGCAGTTGCCACTTTCCCTGAAAGCAACTTTTCTTCCTAAGGACTCAAGTTCAAAGAATGAACAGGAGAGCCTGGAGACATGGCCCCCTTGCAGTTAACACTTGTCTGGCTCCCAAAATGGTTATTACATTGCTTTTAAAGCTCCTCTTCTCCAGCTCATAACCAACCTCCTTCCCTCATTCCCCGTAGGCCCCACCCACTAGCCCTGTCGTCACTCTCACGCTCTAACATTTCACTTTCCACACACCTACCTCTATAAACTCCCCTTCCAGCCTGGAGGCAAGGGACAGGGCTCAGGACATGCTATCCCCAGATTACAGCATCTTGGCATGATGAATATTTTAAGCTGAAGGTGTTGGAGAAAGTCTTAGAAAACAGCGTGAGCAGGAGGCTGAACTTCCCCACCATTCTCCCCTGAAGCAGGTCATATAAAACCCTCTCACGGCAAGTGTCCTCTCTATACCCAGAGGAGAAGGAACATTCTATCCTCCGAGAAGGAGGAAGACAGAGAAAGAAGTACACCAGGAGACCTTGGTAAGTTTCTCCCAGCTTACTACCCTTGCTCACACTGTCGGACATATTCTGTTTCCACACACTGTCCACTCTTCATTCAACCTCGCAAGAAAACATTCAGGTGGAACGTTCCCTCATGTCTTCATTTCCTGATGGCTCCAGTGTCATGTAGAACATAGGTTAAATTAATTTGTAAGGTTTTCTGTTATCCTGTCAGTTTCCTAGGCAGACCCAGCCAAGGACCCTTCCAAGAGGGTAAAAAAAGACATTTCCTCCCCTCCACAGGCCAGTAGTGGCCAGTGGTGGCCAATGTTTGGGTGCCTAGTGTGATGTCTCTGAAAAGTCTCCACTTCCCAGCATTCACTGAGGTCCCAGCTTGGGGGCGGGGAGGGGGGCTTGCTCTCCTGCAAAGTGACCATGTAGCAAATGGCTATAAACACAGGGTGGTTTCCCCCGCAACAGAATCCATGATAAAATCAGAGATTTTTTTCCAAGGGTGGCAGAGAAAACCTTAACAAGTTGGTTTTTTAATGGTCACCCATGTTTGCGTCCTGGCAGCTTTGTGGGAAACAGGGGATATGGCCTCTACCTAGCTCTTCACCTCTCCCCTCCTTAATCCGGAATCATTCCTCCCTTCCCGTCTTCTTAAAAACAGCTTTATTACAATATAATTTACATACCGTACAGCTCACCTATTTAAACGATATAATTCAATGGCTTTTAGTATATTCACAGAGTTGTGTACCCACCAACACAATCAATTTTAGAACATTGTTATTACTCCCAAAAGAAACCCTGCACATCTTAGTTGTCAACCTCCCAAACTCCCCAACCCCATCAGCCTTGGGCTACTACTCATCTACTTTCTGCCTTTATAGATTTGCCTGTCCTGGACTTTGTAGGTAACCTTCCTCCTCCATGGCCTATTCTCTACACCATCACTATTATTTGTAGATCGTTTACAGATTATAAAGTCTTTTCCTATATATTATCATAATAGCTGTGTTGTAAAAAAAATTTTTAAATAAAAACACCGGGTCCAACTCTTCCTTACTCCCTTTGTTATGCAAGTTGGCTGTGCCTGCCCATGTGGGCATGGCGTCTCCTCCTACCTGACCCCTTGATGCTGGCCTTAGTCACGCTGCCGGCTTCAACCAATGGGATGCCAGCCAACAGGAAGGAAGCAGAGACTGGAACAAATGCTGTGTGTTTCTGCTTCCTCATACCCAGTTTGCCCTGTGGAGAAAGACCTCCGTGGTGCAGCCGCCCCATCGCCCTCCACCAGCCCTGTGGAGTAGCTAGCCCACAGCACAGACAACCAAATCGGTGAGCTAAAGAAATGCTTCTTGTGATATGCTGCTGAGGTTTTGTGGTTACTAGAGCATTTTTGCAGCAATAAATAACAATTATCTCATTTGCTTTTCTACCACAATCTTGAGAGGTTGGTAGAGCAGGAAAAATCTAAAATTAAGAGACAAAAATAGGGAAGAGGGAGGAAACTCATGTGTATTAAACACCTACTCTGAACCAAGTCCTGGGCTTGGAATCTCCTATATGTTAACATCTCGCTGACCCTTATAACAACCTCGTGAGACTGCTGCGTTATAGGGAGGAACATTTCAGCTGTAGGTAACAGCGTACTTGCTAATGTCTTGTGGAATAAAGATCTGTCACTATCTCAGATAAGAAGTCTGGAGGGATAGGCAATCCATGGTTGATGAAGCAGCTCAGTAAACTCCCCTAGGATTCTGTCCTCTTTCTATTTTTTCTTCTTCACCATCCTTGATACGTTAGCCTTGCTTTTTCAGGCTTAACACATTATGGTTGCAGGATGGCTGCCACAGCTCCAAGCATCACATCCTCACCCAACCTCATTCATGGCAGACGATGAGAGTGGGACTTCTTGGCTTAAGAGGAAAAAAAAAAAATCCTCCCAGAAGTCCAGTAGCCTTCCTCTTATATCTCATTGGTTAAAATTGAACCATAGGTCCACTGCTAAACCAAGCGATAACAAAAAGAAAACGACATGACCACGCTCAGATTAGACCAATTTTAGTTTATCCACTGAGGTTGCTAGAAGGGCCCTTCTCTGAGCATGTGACACCTAAACAAAATCTAAGGAGAAAGGAGAGATGAGCGTTTAGGTGGGCAACAAACAATGACACCCATGGTGGTTATTCCCACTTTACAGATCATGAAACTGAGGTTTGAGAATTCACATAAGTTGCCAAGGTCATCCAGCTGAGAATTGGTAGAGCTGAGATTCAACCCCACCTCTATCTGGCTGCAGAGCCCTTTCTAGTACACTGTAAAGGCGCTTGAGCAAATTTATGCAACCAAGGAATGCCAGCGCAGGGCTAGAACCTGAGTCTCCTGGGTGGGAGCTTTTTCCCCACTGCAGGCTGCTCATTTCCCCCCACTGCCTGGGCACTCCCTTCGCACACACAATCCTGTCACATCACTCCCTTCCTCCTTCCCTTTGAATATTCGTGCCTCTGGACTGGCCATGGTTCCACAATTTACAGCCTGAGCCCCAGGCATGGCTTCAAGGTCTGTAAAATGACTAAGAGTCCTACCTCTTTCTCCCTGTAAATCTAAATGCCGGTGTATCACATTTCCTGGAAGGAGGATATGTGTCCCTGAGCCTGGTAACAGACGGCTCCCTTCCACCCATCCGAATCCCTTGCTTACTTCTCCCCAAGAGAAATGGACTCAGCTCCTCCATTTCAGCAAGTTTCGTTGTCTTAACTACCTCCTTTTGGCTCTCAGAGAAGCGTGCCAGAAGCACGTCCCTTTTCTGTTCAGATGTTCTAGTACGAAGCTGGTTATGCCTCCTGGTTGTCCCACACCAACTTCAGTTGTGGGAGAACAACTTGATATCCAGGAAAGACCCTCCTGGTGGGGTGGGGGGGGTGGGGTTTCCCACTCGATCCCTGCTCTCACACCTCCACTGGGCCTGCGAGTTTTGTTGGCATTTCCCACAAACCTATCATAGGGATGATGAAATGGGTTCGTTCTCCCTCACAGATGGCCTTTTCTTAGTGGAAAACACACACACACACACATAACCAAAAGGCTCTTGGTATCCATTCAAACCTCCTTTTCTCACCCCAGCCAGCCCCATCTGCTTGGCCCAGAGACACCCTCCAGGACCGGTCAGTGACTAGAACAGCAGCCAGCATGCCCGGCCTGCCACCTCCCACCTCCGCCCCGGGAGAAACACTTGTTCCCGAGCACTGAGTTTCAAGAAATCGAGGAAAAACTCAAGGCTGAGGTCACACGAGGGCTGGGACTTAAAAAAATGACGTAGAGGTCAAAGAATCACAGAATCTAGACCTTAAAACCAGAGCAGGAAAAATCTTCAAGGTCCTCGAGGCCAATGATTTTGTTGACATCGGATCTCTAGGTGTAAGGTAAATACAGGTGAAACCACTCCAACGAAGCAGAAGTGGTAGACTTGGAGTACACTTGACCCTCAGCAGAACCCTATGGAACTCAGTTTGAAAACTATGGCTATAGTCAAGTGTTTAGTTTCACAAAGAGGAAGTCGAGACCCCCCAGAAAGAAGTGATTTGTCTACAAGATGGGCAGCCGAGCTGGAGCTGAGATGTCAGAAACTATTCACCAAATCCAGAGGCCAAGGTTTGGCCAAGATCTCCATACTAGAGCCTGGGGAGGGGAGAGCTGAGGAGGGGAGGGGGAGCTGGTGAGAGCTGGGAGGACAGTGCAAGTAGGTGGGTACCTTGGACAGAGCTTCACCGGAAGATTCTGGGGCTGGGTTGAGAAGCCCTCCAGCCCAGGGCTTGCCTTCTCTCTCCCCCACACCAGGCCTTGGCGAGGTGTTCCCATGGCAGTCCTTCACCACACTCAACTCTTGTCAGGCATTTAATGCACGGAATAAAATATCAGTCCCTGACCAAGAACAGCTTCAAAGTGGAAAGTTGACTGAAGCTGACCCAAGACTACTCTGGGGCCGGCCATTCTTGCAATGGTGTGGGACCCAGCAAAAGTCCATCTTGTTTCCAGGGTCAGAACAGGGGACGTTCATGCTCCAGACGGGGCTGGAGAGAGGGGCTGAGGGTCTAAGAACTGAGGAACTAGGGCAATCATTTTCCAACCACCCCTGCCTACCCCACAGCCCCCTGGGTAAGAAGATCTGGGAGAAGGGCTATTTGAGGCAAAAGTGAGGTGAGGGGAATTGTTGTTTTATGCAAATGAGGAAGGGAAGGAACCCAGCGGGGACCTCGGAGCACAAAATGTGGGAAGTGGTACCTTCAAGCTGTGGTTCTCACAGTGGTTCTGAGAAGGTAGCTTCAGCACCAGCTGGGAATTTACTAGAATGCCTGCACTCAGGTTGGAAAAGGGCTGTCTGAGCTCCTGCAGCAGCACTTGGGCTGAGGAGAGAGGAGAGAGAAGGAGGGGGGAGGGGTGGGTGAGGTCAGAATATAAAGAGAACAGCTGGCCCCCCAGGGGGGGGACAGCTGTCAGGAAAAAGAATCTGGTTTCCAAAAGAACAGATGTTGGCCAGGATGTGGAGACAACGGAACCCTCCTGCTTTGCAGGTAAGGGTGTAAAATAGTGCAGCCTCTGTGGAAAACAGTTCAACAGTTAGAAAGCTTAACCTAGGGTTACCCTTTGACTTAGCAGTCCCACTCGCAGGGGTGTCCCCAAAGGAAGCAAGGCAGGCCACAGGCCGCAGGTCAGTGAGAGCTTGGTTCCTCACTGCACTGCAGTGACCCGGCACCCTGACCAGGTCTCCCGCACCTCCCAAGGCCTGAACTAGAGCCCTGAAGGGGCCTGGGCCTCCCACCTCACGGGCTCAACCTGAGGGGAAACCATGCGGCCTGGGTCACTGAGGAAAAAGACCAGAGGAGAATGGCCTGGATGTGACTACTGGGGAGCACGTGGACACACGCAGCTTATCACCAATCTGACCCTGACCCTGAGGACCCCCGCCCAAGATCATGAGGGCAACAAATGGCAGCTAAGCCAGGCCTCGTGACTGGATTCATCCGGCATCCTTGAGGGGATGCGGGAGCCTGTTCTATGGTCTAGAAAAACAAGCCCCTTATTTGAGGGGCTTTTTTCCTCTTCTGCAAAATGAGGAGCTGAACCTAGGATGTTGAGGACAGTCATTGCTTAAGGGGGGTAGGGGTGGGAAGGCTTGAGTGAGAAGGGGGGTAGGGCAGGAGTGCACTAGGACGGAAGGTGACAGCAGCCCCACGGTGAGGGTGTTGGGAGGTCTCCATTAGCATGGTCCAATGACCCAGCGAGTTCACCCACAAACACACAAACACCTTCTGATCTTCCGCAGCCCTGGTTTATAAACAGTCCTCTCACTTTATATCATCGAATCCAAAATTGCTGAGTCATTGAATCCACACACTGCTGGGCCATCAAAAGTGAGTCTCTCCAAGTCATGGCACAAAAGCATCGCTGAATCGGCACAAAGAACCTCTCCCCACTTTCCCTCCCCCCACGGCCACTGAGCCTCACCTCTACCCCTGCTGCCTTGCTGCCCCTAGATTTTTCCAAAAGCCAAATCCCACTTCAAGTTCTGGTCCATCGACGTGCTGTGTAAACGTGATTTCACTGGACTCTCAACAATTCTGTGAATGATTCTTATTGTATTTTAAAAGGGAAACTGAGGCTCTCAGAGGTTGCCCGGCCTAGACTCAACAACCCCCTGTATCTGACCCTTTGGATCATGCCACTCACCTTCTGGGTGGCTTTCCGGCTTCTAGGCTAAGTGAACCTTTCCTCCCTCAGTGCGGCTCAAACCTTTCCTCTCCCTTTCCTAAAGAACAGATGGCCTGGTATGGTTCTTTCTTTCTTTCTTTTTTTTTTTTAAAGATTTTCTTTTTAAGTAAACCCTATACCCAATGTGGGGCTCGAACTCACAACCCCAAGATCGAGAGTCACACAGCCCACTGACTGAGCCCACCGGGCACCCCTCGTATTGTCATTTCTCTGGACACCTCATCTCCTGGACTGGGAATCAGACACGGGCAGACAAGGACAGTATCCAGGGGGCGCCTGGGGGGCTTAGTCAGTTAAGTGTCCAATTCTTGATATCAGTGCAGGTGGAGACCTCAGGGTCCTCGGATCAAGCCCCGTATGCTCCCCGCCCCCATTCCTCAGCAGGGAGTCTCCTTGAGAATTCTGTCTCTCCCTCTGCCCCTCCCCCTGCTCTCTCTTAAATAAACAAATAAATCTTTAAAAAAAAAAAAAGTAGAAGAAGAAGAACCATGTCTAATCTTCGTCATGTCCCCAGCACCCAGCATTCACCTCGGGTGCCAAACAGCCTGTGAATTAGTCCATTTGAAGAAAACTCTGGCTATTTGCAGGGAAAGTGACATCCACAGGGGCAGACCTCCTCAAGGAAAATGCTTTCTGAGGTTCCAGGCCCCACTGTCTTGTGGGTAGCTAGCTCTACGCTCTAAAGTGGGGAGTGGGCTGCCAGGGATCCTTTCTTTACCTTTTCCTGCTGCCAGCACAGTCTAGAGTGAGGGTTTCTGTTCCGGGTCCTGAACCCACGGAACGCTGGATGAGAGCTCAGGCCCCTCTTCCCAGAAAAAATTTCAAGACCAGCCACGTGAGATTTTTTCCACCCACATGAAATTTTGCAGATCAGTGGGTTTGGCATCTCCTCAAGCCTCCCAAGGAAGCCCTGGTAGGCATGTAGACCCCAAGTTAGAAGACGGCCCGAGTTTGGGAAGGATCTAGCATGAGCAGCAGCGGAGCATGGCCCTGGAATTTTCCGGTACAAACCAGGATCACAGGGAACCCTGGCGGGGAGCCCCAAACCATCCTCCCAGACCTTCTCCACCCTGATGCCTCCCCCACCTCCTTTTCGGGCCCCGCTTCCCCCCTGGCTGAGAAACCCTGCATTCTCCCCACGGCACTGGGATGGAGCTTTCTCTAACGTGAGTTGTTTTGCATCTACTTCATTAGAAAGCCTTTTAAAATGCTGTTTTCAGTACAGTGCGTCTCGATGTAAAAATTTTCAGACAAATCGCTTTAAGCACTTTAAACAGGTTGGTTGTTTTTATTCCTTCCCCTAGGCTTGCCAGGATCTCCAGGCAAACCGGGCGAGAACATCGTAAGCCAGAAAGCAGATTTGGGGCTTCCAAGAGCCTGGACCCACTTGATTATCTCCATGCTACCTGACTGGCTGGGACCCCTGTGTAGCCCCTGTGCCGCTGGAGCAAAGGACAGACTGTGAGATGTCCCTGTTGATGTCCCTTGTTGATCTTGACCACAGTGACAAGAATTTTCATTCCCAGGGGCTATTTTCTCAGTTTACAGAAGAGGAAAAGGAGGCCCAGGGAGAAAAAGGTGACCTGCAAGTGTCACCCCGGGAACCTGTGGCCTGGTCTCATGAGAGGGCTTCAGAATCCACTCTTAGTTGGATTTTCTACTGTTTGCAAATTCCAAGAGAAGACAGGGTGTATGCAGCAACCTAGGGTTGGTCTGGAGTTTTCCAGACACTGTGGTTCGATCAGCTCGAGAAGGCCCAGACAGTGCCAGGGACAATCGCGGGGACAGGGCTGACAGCTGGGCTCAGGACCAAGTGTCGTAGCCCAGACGGCTGACTCTTCATGGTGGCACTGGACTCCAGGCTCCAGCCCCTCGAGAGGAGTGATGTGTCTGTCGAAGGGGCCGCGGGACACGGCTGAGGACACAGCTGGTCTGAGGTCTCTGCAGTTTCTGCAGGAACATTTCCTTCTCAAAGCAAGACAGAGAGCAGCACAGATTTCTCCTCTGAGCACAGGGGGCTGACGTCCACAGATGACTCCCCGCGTCCTCAAGTCACACATGGCCCTACTCTCCCATCAGGCTTTCTGTGCCCATTCTCCTCCTCCTCTTTTGCCCTGAGGCTGCCGGCATGGACTCAGGAGCTCCTGGGGTCAGGACCAATGTCCCCTGAACTGGTCCCCTGCTCAGCCCTGCAACAAAGTGGGTGATGAAGGGCCCAGCCCGGAGCCTGGCACGTGGCGGGCAGTCAACAATTTTTGCTGAGTTAAAAAAGCTGGAGAAAATCCTGAGGCCGATCCTGAATCTGGAAGAGTGAGCCTATCGGGGAAGATGCTTGGGATCTATTAGTTCCAAAGGAACAATTGGTTTGTCCCGGCTGGAGGAGGGTCTACTGGGAAACTAGTAAGTTTACCCTTGAGGCCTTCTGCCGGCAAAGGCCGTTTCCAAACTCTGTACCCATTTTTGAATTATAGAAGGTACTTATTTTTCTTATAGAAGTTACCTAAAGTAATATAAGTTTCAGGCTTCACAAAACCCCCAGTCCTGGCGGTCCTGATTTACAAACTCTAAGGCCTGAGTATTTGAGAATAGAATCCCAGAATTAGGCGCAATCTTAAAAGATTATCCAGTTCATCTCTTACGTGGGCAGATCCATCAATTCCCAGGATAATTTTTCTTAAAAATCCGTAAGTGTAGATGCCACCTCCCACTTGCCCATTCTAATGTTAGACTCCCTGAAAGTCAAGGAATTCCTCTTTATGACTGACAGTGGTCTCCTATTTTAACTGAACACTATTACCTCTTGGCCAGGCACTATGGACATGGAGACCATATTTCCCCTCCCTCCAAGAATATTGGCAACCCACCTCAGGAAACCTGGTAAACAGATGGAGGAGACAATGCTTTGAGAGTGCCCGGGAAGCCCATGTTTCTCATCCTCCCTAGCAGAGTTCTGGCCACTGGATGTGGGTAGAAGATATACATCACTTCTGGTCTTGGCCCTTAAAAGCACAGTCTTCTAATTCTCCATCCCTTTCTACAGAACCTTGGAAGGCCATGTGTTCCAGACAGTATAACAAACCGATAAATGTAGTGTGGGTCCCAAGGCTATGTCTTGGAGGGAGCCACCAAGCAGCAATAAGATGGTGAAGTGAGAGAGGAACAAACCGTTACTGTGTTAAGACATTTCAGGGTGTATCCGTTAAGGTAGCATTGCCTAGCATACCCTGATTCACACAGGCTTAGTCTCTCCCCCACTTCTCCTCCCTCTCAAGTTGACTCTTCTACGTCAACACAGAAGTTCATGCCAACATGATGTATCAGGAAAAAAATCACTTTGAAAGAAAATGAATTCCACTGAATAACTAACTCTCTGCCCAGTTAAACAACATCAACATCTTCACAGTTTCCCTGGATCCAAGATCCTTCCATTTGATATCCTTTCTCAAGAGTGCCTTCAGTTTTCCACCTTTTTTTTTTTTTTTCAAAGAACCAGTGACCCAGATTAGAAAGATTGCTGTGATAAGACAAGAATCCATAACATATTTAGTATAGAATACAGGAGACCTCCTCTTGTTTCTCCTTATGTCTCTGGTTGCAAAAACATTGAAAAAAATAAAACAAAGCTTGAAAGGCTTTTAATCCCACATTTCAGGTAAAGGCTGACAAATTAAGCACATGGATTTATCATTGTTTCTTTCTGAACCACCACTGAAATGTGAGTTAAGGAATTTTAAAAATGTCTGAGCCCACAAGAAAGAAAAGAAAGAGAGAGAAAAAAAAAACTTGCAGAAGACAAAAGATGTCAACAGATTTTTGGAAGATGGAAAGCAGGTGGAAGAATTATCAGAGCTGAGAAATTTGAATACCACGTATTTACACAGGGGGATGCTATGGAAAGCAGAGCCAATTCAAGCTGCGGGTTCTTGGCAAGACACAAGTATGGCAAGGACTGGGGACTGAAAAGACCAGGATGAGTTGTAGAACTGGAAACTTGGCAGGTTCTGCCCCACTGAAGACCAAGGGGTCAGTAGAAAGACACCCCAAGTTCCCGCCTCATTCAGTAGAGCCAAGTGACCACCTTTCCCCTCCCCATAGCAGGAGGAGAAATTGAGGGTTTGTGCCCCGATCAGCAAGAATGGTAGAAGAGGGAAGCACCAGAGGGAGGACAGGAAAGTGGCATAAAAGTGGATCTTCAAATGGTTGTGCTCCCAGTCCCCGGCGCCATGTTCTCCAAGGACATTGGCAACCAGATAATCACTAGCCCACCCTACTCATCCATCCCAGCCCTGGAGAGGTTGGTAGATGCTTTTCTAGAGAAACTGAATGGCCCCTAAAAAAAGACTCACTGTTACTGACGTTTGGAGAATCTCAAAAAAATGGCCCTCGTAGAACTCTTATGGTGAAACTCTTCAATTGACAAATGACATCCGTGCACACAGAGTGTCCAGATGGCTTTTTAATATCTTACTCTTAAATATTAGTGGACTGAAAAGGATGACCAAGAACTTGAGGAAAGTCTCCAACATGAAAGGCAGAAACTGAGACCAGTTGACCAACAGCCAAAGGGAGAGCATCAAAGAAACAGGCATCTATGCCTTCAGGGAGACAGCAGAAGATATTTCACCTCTGAAACTAGAATAAAAGACCATACTAAAAGCAAGAATCCAAATTGGATTGTGGTAATAGTTGCACATCTCTGTAGATTTAATAAAAATCATTGAATCACACTTAAAATGTTACGGTATATAAATTATATCCCCACAAAAAAAGTTTTTAAAAGGGAATGATCAGGAGGTAAAAAGGAGCAAACCCTTGAATATTGAAAATCTGATAGCAGAAGGGTACCTGTCTGGCTCAGTCAGTAGAATAAGCCACTCTTGATCTCAGGTCCTGAGTTCAAGGCCCAGGTTAGGTATAGATCTTCCTTTAAAAAAAAAAAAAGAAAGAAAGAAAATATGATAGCAGAAATAAAGTAGTCAAGGGGTACCTGGGTAGCTCAGTCATTAAGCATCTGCCTTCGGCTTGGGTCATGATCCCAGGGTCCTGGCATCGAGCCCCACATTGGGCTCCCTGCTCAGTGGGAAGCCTGCTTCTCCCTCTCTCTCTCCCCCTGCTTGTGTTCCCTCTCTTGCTGTGTCTCTCGCTGTCAAATAGATAAATAAAATCTTTAAGAAAGAAGGAAAGAAAGAAAGAAAGAAAAAGAAAAAGAAAGAAAGGAAGAGGAAAAAAGAGAGAGAGAAGCCAATAGGAGAGTTTGAAAGGTAGGGTCAAGGAAATTTTTTAGAAAGTTGGAAAAAATAATTAATGGAAAAGAAGAGAGAAAAAAAAAACAGGGAAAGTAAAAGATCCACCTAGGAGGCCCAACAGAGAAATACAGGATTGAGGAAATGAAAAGGAGTCCATGGACAAAGGAGTAATACAAAAATATTTTCCAGACCTGAAGGACTTACATTTCCAGGTTTTTAAAAACCCACCAAGGAGCTCCTGGGTGGCTCCGTTGGTTAAGCAACTGACTCCTGCTCAGGTCTTGACCTCAGGGTCATGAGATCAAGCCCCACGTTGGGCTCCAGGCTCAGCGGAGAGTCTGCGGGAGATTCTCTCTCCCTCTGCTCCCTCCCACTCATGCTCCAAATAAATAGGTAAATAGATAAATGAAATCTTTTTTTTTTAAAGCCCATTGAAAATAAATAAGAATAAAAATAAAACCTACTGTGGACACCAGTGAATGAATGAATGAATGAATGAAGACCCACACTAATTTTGCGGTGGTGTATATGAAGAGAAAAGAAGATTGTAGAAGTTTTCGGAAGGAAAAAAAAAAACAGGTTTAAAAAAAAGATCAATACTAAGAATGGCACGAGATAGCGCATTAGGAGCTTCTCATTCTAGAAGTCAGAAAACAAGAGAAATGCTTTCAAAATTGCCCCCCTTAAATGGGTAGAAGCAATTAAAAAAAACACTAGAATAATTAAAAAGCAAGTCTTGGAAGAGGGTGTGTGTGTGTGTTTCCACCAACTCTCTGGGCTTTCTTGATGTTTCTCTCTGCCCCTCCACCAAGTCTGTCTCTCTCTCTCTCTCTCTCTCCTTCACATCCTCCGACCTTCCTTTGTCTTCCCCTTCCTCTTCTTTCTGCCCTGCTGTCTCTCTTTCTCCACTGGCCACCACATAGGATGGAAGGAACTTTTCTTTTCTAATTAACTTCATTTGTTAAAGTCATTTTACCTTCTCTCTCCTCTGCCTAAAAAGCCGACACGCAGAACACTTTGCGTTTCTGCACTACAAAATTGAAATGAAATTGCTCTTTTGATGTTGCCCCTTGAGGTCGGTGAGGCATCTGCCTGGCTGTCTTCCCTGGGGAGTCCTGCCTCACTTCTGCCTCCAGTGGGTCCTGTTCAAGGTTTGTGGGTCACCTCAGATGGAACTAAGAGGCTCAACTAGTTTTGAGCTCAGACTCCTCATGTACATTTAAAGACAATTCCAAACTGGTATCGCCTAGTTCATTAGGAAAAAGGAGCTTAGATTTGGTCCTCAATAAAAAAAGGCCTCCTCATTCTAGATCCTTCTATCCAGTTGGCTTTCTAAACCTGTTGCTGCAGGCCAGACATCAAGCAGGGATTGAATCCTGCTCAGCATTAAGACTTGTGTGTAGAGGTGGATGAGGACAACAATGACGATCTGCTCCTCAGCATGCCTTCATTAGACGCCAACTGTGTGCTCAGCCCTGGGATGTAGGGAAAGCTGAGGCCTTCCATCTCAAGACCTCACTGTCTGTGGCAGAGGGAACGAGCACCTTAACACATAACCACCATTCACCCTGACACTGTGGCGGGGGAATTACATGCGAAGCATCAGAGCAGCGCGGCGGAGGATGGGGTTCCTTCGTTCCTGTTGTACTGAAGGAGGCTTCCCAGAGGACATGCCTCGGGAACTGAGCCTGGGGGATATATGTGACATTGTCAGATGGAGGAGGCCTGAAGTAGGGGAGAGCAGGTTGGGCAGCGAGAATGGCCCGTGCAAAGGCACTGAGGTGTGTGAGGACATTTCTGTGTGACTCTGGGAGACGTGACAGGACTGGAGAGGGAAGATCCCAACTTTCCTCTCAGAACCTCCCAGGCCCCCATGACACTTGTCCCCCTGTCTGAGGAGAGACGGCGGTGTCTGGTCCAGCACGTGGTGTCCTGTGAGTGACGGCTCTGTCATTAGCAGGGCAGCAGCACGCTGTTCTCAGAAGAGGAGCTCCTGGATTTGACAGCTGTGCTGTTACTCAGCAGCCCTACTCAGTCCAGCCCGACTCTGAGCTCTGCTGCCCCCTCTCTCAGGAAGGAATGTCCCCTCCCTCAGGGTTACCAGCTCTCCCTGGAGGCCTAAGATGATGGCAGCCTTGTGGTCTGTGGGGGTTGGGCTGGCTCAGTCTTCAGCGCCCTGGAGACCCTGTGGGCAGGTGCGGGACTCACACTGTGCGCTCCACACTGCCCTCCCCACAGCCTGCCATGTCTGCTCTTTGCATGAGCAAGGGAAGAGCAAAGGGAGAGAGGGAGAGAGACCATCAGCAAGGAGACAGGGAGACAGAGACAGATAGGGTGTAAAAGGGGAGAACCCTTTCTCTGAGTGTCAGAGCACCTCACACCGGCGGGGCGCTCACTCCTGAGCCCTGCTGCAACCTGACACACATTAACTCTATGAATGCTCCCGACTCATTTTGCCATTGAGGAAACTGAGGCACAGCGGGGTTAAGCAACTTGCCAGACTCACACAGCTCACGCGTGTGGGAGCAGGGTGCGGACCCAGGCAGTCTGGCCTCAGAGCCCGCGCTTCCTACAGCTCAGTGTGATAAAGATCACGGTCATGGTGGGGAGGTGTCTTCATGGGACACAGAGGAGTTTGTGTCCCTGGGGGACGGGATCCCTGACCAGGAGATCAGGGATGGTCTCAGTCCTCTCACGATTTGCAGTTGGCTCAGTGCACACCCTGGGCATCGGGCCTCTGTGCTGGCTTCCAGGAGGCTGGATCCTGCGCTCACTGGCTGCTGCAGTGTGCAGGTCTGAACGTTGCTGATCAGGCCTGGGCATTCTCCCGGAGACCTTGGCCTCCACTGCCAGTTGTGGTCAAAGGAGTCCGGCTCTCCAAACCTCAGCCACCATCTATTTTTGGTGCAAAAACAGGTGGCCAGATGGTTGGCTCACTTTGCCCGGTGCCCAGCTCCCTGCCTGTGCCCAGCTCCCTGCCAGTGGGGCTGCCCCAGGGGTCAGCAGAGGGAGGGTGGTCCCCACCATAGCTCTCCAGGGTCACCAGGAAACCTTCCCCTCCACTGTCACTTTCCTCCCCCAGTCGGGCCTCCCTCACTAGCGGTCCGTGTCCTCTCTCTGGTTGGATACCGCACCCCATCACCTCTGCTCCTCTCTGAATACTAATCACCATAATTTGAATATCGCTGAGTGCTGGGCACTCTGCCAAGCCTATGGAATGACTCATCTCACTGAGGGCAAGTCTCATCCCCTTCTCTGTGCAGGCAGGGAAGAAGGCTCTGGGCATTCCCCTATAGGGAGCCCCCCGTCACAGAAATGCTGGGTGGTAAGAGGAGAATCCCACCCCTGCTGGAGCCAAGCCCGCCCTTTAGCCTGGACCTCCGTCTTCTCAGCATCACTCGGGGGTCCTGGCATCCTCTCCCCTTTACTGGCTTAGATCCTTTGTCAGATCCTCACTCCATCTCTGAGGGGAAACAAAGTCAGAACGAGGCTGTTTCCAGAAACAGAGCTGGTGGCCGGCGCCCCAAGATGGATGGGACCCAGGGGAGTCCTCTTACGTGCTAAGATGCTCCGAAGGGGTTGAAAGGGGCTGCAGACACACCACCTGCTGCAGTGGTTCACAGGAGTCAAAGGGCAGGACCACAAGGGAAAGATTGGCCGCTCCATCCTCCAGGGAAGGCAGAGAAGCAGAAATAGAGGGTCCCTGGCTAAACAGGGAACTGACCCTATGAGAAGCTACATGTGACCCTGGGGTACCTGTTGCTGGGGCATGCACCCAGGACTTACAGGAAGGAGAAACCCAGGCTGGATCCCCTCTCCCCCACACCCTCCATCCCAGGTGTAGTCTCTCCGGCCAGGTTCCTCTTAGGAGCGTTCGCCGGGTCACAGCGCCATCTGCAGGACGGCCCTGCGTCAAAGCAGAGGCTGCCAAGGCTGGTCCTGAGAGCTGTTGGTCATCGTGGTCCAGTCCTAATTGTGCGCCCCTGACAAAGCCAGCGCCCACACATACAGTTCTGGAAAGCTTAGGGAAGCAAAAGAGGAATCACCCCCTCATCCATCATCCTTCCAAATGATTCTGGTAGATACTATTGTACCCATTTTATAGATGGAAAGGCTGAGCCTCGGAAAACTAGCATCACCTAGCTGGTTGGGTGTGGAGCCAGGCAGGATTCCAGCTCAGGACCTTTGACTTTAAAAATCTCTGTGCCGGGGCTCCTGGGTGGCTCAGAGGGTTGAGCCTCTGCCTTTGGCTCAGGTCATGATCTCGGGGTCCTGGAATTGAGTCCCACATTGGGCTCTCTGCTCGGTGGGGAGCCTGCTTTCTCCTTCTCTCTGCCTGCCTCTCTGCCTGCTTGTGATCTCTGTCAAATAAATAAGTAAAATTTTTTTAATTTTTAAAAAATTAAAAGTAAAATGAAAATAAAAATCTCTGTGACCCACAATGGCCTCTTCTGTCTCAGAAGATGCATAGAGGGAGTGGGGTTGGAGAGAAAGCCACATCTGCCAGCTGGAGGGGTCAGAGAAGCCAGACGTGTGACTTGGTTCTGTCTCACCAGCCTTCGGAGAGGACCTTCTGTCAGCCAAAACCCACCCAACCCAGCTGGGCAAGAGTGAGCACCCCCAGACAGCTCATCCCCCCAGGGCCCGTCAGAAGATTAATACACAGAGAATTGAGCTGTTTCATTAAAGAGGATTGTGGAGGGGCTGAGGTGGATTTGTTTCACGTCTCAATAACTGGCAAGATCACGGAGAACATTATATTGTACTCCTTTCAGTGCCCATCTCGACAGCAAGCCTGGTAAGCCAGGGTTCGGAGGCTGAGGCTGTCTGCCCTAATGAGAAGATACTCAAGTCGTCGAAATTCACCAATTTTTCTGAAATTTGAAATCTATAGTTTCCGGAGCCATGCCTTGTTAATTGGCCATCCAAATTCTTTAAAAAAAAAAAAAATCTAAGTAGCTTTATTAAATGATTTGTGAATTGGGCAACACCCCACCTAGCCAGCAGAGATGCTCCCGGCCATCTAAATTCTGGAGCTTGTGTTTAAGCATCATTGATGCAAAACACGGCAACCCAATCGGGTTTTCATTGATGGCGAACTTTTCATTAGCCGTGTGTGGAGGATTCGCTCAGGAGTGGTTCACGGTGTGTTTATTTATTCCTGGGACAGCCTTCTTCTGCCGCCCAATTGAAATCCCTCGCGGGTTTGTTCCAAGAGTAGCAGATAAGTGCAACCTTATCCTGAGCTACTTGCAATATTATCCCCTGGAAGCCTGATTAGAGGTGAGATCTCTCTAGCGGATGGAGGCTTCCTCTCTCTATATGCAGAGCACGGTAGATTCAGCTTTCTAGAGAACTTGTTGATTATCTATAACATAGCTCATTTTTTTAAAGATTTTATTTATTTATTTGACAGACAGAGATCATAAGTAGGCAGAGAGGCAGGCAGAGAGAGGAAGGGAAGCAGGCTCTCTGCTTCGTAGAGAGCCAGATGTGGGGCTCGATCCCAGGGTCATGGGATCAAGTCCCGCATCAGGGTCCTTGCTCGACAGGGAACCTGCTTCTTTTGCTGCCTCTGCCTGCCTTTCTGCCTGTGTGAACTCGCTTGCTCTCTCTGGCAAATAAATAAAATCTTTTAAAAAAAAAAAGATTTTATTTATTTAGTTGACAGAGATCACAAGTAGGCAGAGAGGCAGGCAGAAAGAGAGGAGGAAGCAGGCTCCCTGCTGAGCAGAGAGCCTGATGTGGGGCTCAATCCCAGGACCCTGGGATCATGACCTGGGCCAAAGGCAGAGGCTTTAACCCACTGAGCCATCCAGGCACCCAGCCTACTGCATTCTTAATCTAAGATGTTTGCTTTGGGTTGGGGAACCTTAGAAGAGAAACATTTGCTTGTTTTGGGTGCTAGTCTCTTCTGGGGTCTTTAGCCAAATGGACAAGAAATATATATTTTACAATTTTGTGTGCAAAACGCTTGTGTGGAAATCCACACATCTGAGAATGGATGCATGGTGGAGAATTTCTAGGGCCAGTTAAGGGAGAAAGAAATGCAAATGACAGTGTTCTGGGATTCTTCTGCACGCTACCCGGCCAGAAGAGCATAAGGATAGCACCTTGAGAGCATGCATTAACTCACCAAATATTTGTGGAAGACCCACCCAGTGCTAGCCCCTAGGAGGATTTTGCAAAAATTCAGTCCTTTATCTCAAAACTGACAGCACGGTGGGAAGGCTGTATCTTTTTTTTTTTTTTTTTTTTTTTTAATGCAAATCACAGAATGGAACAGCGGCAAAATCTAGGAGTGGGGAGGAAATTTGGCTCTCGGGGAAATAAGTGGAAAGTCTCATTCCGCTTAAAAGTAGAGCATCTTGGAACGTCTTACCTGATTGTTGCCAGCCTTTGTCCTCAGCAGGATGAGGAAGTAGGGGAGACAACCACTCCTCTGGACTCATTTCTGACTCTCATGGTTAAAAAGAGAAATGACAGGGGCACCTTGGTGGCTCAGTCGGTTAAGCCCAGACTCTTGGTTTTGGCTCAGGGCATTGATCTCAGGGTTGTGGGATCAAGCCCTGTGTCAGGCTCCAAGCTTCACACAGAGTTGGCTTGTTCCTTTCCCTCTGCTCCTCCTCCTGCTCACGTGTTCTCTCTCTCTCTCAAAAATAAATAAAATCTTTAAAAAAGAGAAAGGGAGAGAAATGATAGTGTATTGGGGCTCTCCGGAGAAACAGAACCAGTAGAACATATAGTGACACATAAGAGGAGATTTACTATGGGGACTGGCTTACACGGAAGCTGAGTATGCTCTTATATGCTGTTGTAAGATGAAAAACAGGAAAGCTGGTGGCCAGCGTCAGTCAGTGGCCTTTAAGGAGGTCAGCCTGATGCAAGTCCCAGTGTCCAAGGACCAAGAACCAGGAGCTCTGATTCCCGTGTCCAAGGACAGGAGAGATGGATGTTAAAGCTCAACATGGGAAAGAGAGGGGCGCCTGGGTGGCTCAGTCAGTTAAGCATCTGCCTTTGCCTCAGGTTGTGGTCCTGGGGTCCTGGGATTGAGCCCCGCACTGGGCTCCTTGCTTTAGCGAGGAGCCTGCTTTTCCCTCTCCCTCTGCCTGCCCCTCCCCCTGCTTGTGCTCTCTCTCTGTCGAATAAATAAATAAAATCTTAAAAAACAACAACAAAAAGAATAATTAGGGGAAAAAAGGAAAAGAGAGAATTTGCCCTTCCTCTTCGGGCCCTCAGTGGATTGGATGATGCCGGCCCACACCGGTAGGGATGAACTTTTCCTCAGTCTGCTGAGTCAAATGCTAACTTCTTCTGGAAACACCCTCATAGATAGGCCCAGAAATGCTGTTTTCACACTACCTGGGCACCCCTTAGCCCAGTGAAGTCAACACACAATGAGCCCTCACAGATGAGGTCACACTGTCACAGCCTCCCTCTGGAATGACTTTCTTCTCTCCACTTCCTGCCATGCTAAGCTTTCTAGACTTTAACCTTTGGACTCCTTCCCATGGCTACTGCTAAGGCCAGCCCACCTCTCCCCATTCCTCATCCTTCCCTAGTTAAATGGGAGCTTCTCCCTTCTGTAAGGAGCCATCAATTACACTGGGTCAGGACCTCGCATCATCCCCCCATCCCCAGGGACGCTGCCCCTCCTGCAGGTCTCGGAGGACAGGGACTTCCCAAGAGGCAGGACGCACCCAATTAGGAGGAAGGGAAGAGCCGCAGCTTTTTTTTTTAGATTTTATTTATTTATTTGACAGACTGAGATGACAAGTAGGCAGAGAGGCAGGCAGAGAGAGAGGAAGGGAAGCAGGTTCCCTGCTGAACAGAGAGCCTGATGCAGGGCTCGATCCCAGGACCCTGAGATCATGACCTGAGCCGAAGGCAGAGGCTTAACCCACTGAGCCACCCAGGCACCCGAGTAGCAGCTTTTAAAGAAATCCAAGTGGCTTCTCTGGGAGCCCAGGGCTAAACTCAGATTTTAAGAGGACATGAATGAGAAAAACTGAAGGACAAATGGATGGTTTTGGAAATGTCTACTAATGAAACAAATACGTGTAAGACAGCACGGAGACTAGAACACGGTTAAGTATCTAAGAAACATTAGGTGGTGGTATTATTATTATTGAACACCAGAAGAAGGAGGGCTTGGGATAAAAATGTACATGTAACAAAGGCAGCCTTTAAAAGCTAAATTTGTTTCCAGGCAAGAATAACAAGGAAGAGATGTTCAAGGCAGATGACATGATATTAATAAAAGACATTAATAAAAGACTGGGGGAAAGCTAAAGCCTCCTTTCTCCCTAGTTCCTTCCATTTCCTGTGTTAAAGAGAATAATTGTCAAGCTGGAAAGGTGAACAAACATGATTATAGGGTAATTGGGACCCACGACAGATGATGTAGTGCTCAAGGACAGCCCTGCTGCTGTACTTGGTCTCAGCTCTCCTGATTCCAGCTAAATATATCCAAGAACTTTCTGGTGTGATTGCAGAACCCCTACTGGTAAATACTGAGAAATCAGGAAGCTACAAGGAGTGGGGGGAAACTGGAGGCAGGACATATTGCCCCGATTTGAGAAAGTGAATTCCAGAAATTAGATTGGCATGTCTGATGTTGACCTGTGCTCAGCTAGGTCTTGAGCCCTTATAGAACATGGCAGATGTTACTAACTGCCAAAGTACTCACTGGGCAAATTAACCTCACTTCCCATGTTGATCAGTTGGTATAGGGAGACACTGCTATGCATCCTATATACTGATTTTTGGCCAAGTACCTGACAGAATCTTTGAGGATTCCTGGTGAACAAGATGAAGAAATAAGGCTAGATTTAAAATGCAAAGCTCAGAGAGGTTGGTATTTTTATCCATGTCACACAGCTGACCTTTAGCAAAGCGAGGATTTGAACTCGAGAGAACTTAACTCCAGGATTCAAACTGTTAGCCACATCACTGGGCTGGCATCTACCGATTGTCAGGCTTACCACTGGCCCCCACATTTTAAGAAGGATGCTGACAGATCAAAGCAAGTGTGGCAGAGAGCTACCAGGAGAATGTGAGAGGCTAGAAACCTTACATACAAAAAGTCTTTGGGGGTCTCATAGGGGAGAAAAATTACTTGGGGGGAATGCCATGACTGCCCTAAAGCACGTGAAGAAATGTTACGTGACAAAGCAATGAGGTTTATTCTGCACAGAAGGATAACAGCAAGAGGGGCGCCTGGGTGCCTCCGTGGGTTGTCTGTCTTTGGTTCAGGTCATGATCCCAGGGTCCTGGGATCAAATCCTGGGCTCCTGATGAGCGGAGAGCCTGCCTCCCCTCTTCCTCTGCCCCTCTCACCCCCCTACTTGTGCTCGCTCTTGAATAAATAAAATCTTTTAAAAAAGGCATAAGAGCAAGTGTTAAGATTTCAGCTTTCTGAGGATGAGGGATTTATCCCAAACTAGAATGCGCTGCTTTATGAGGACTGAGCCCCCTCGCACTGAAAGCATTCAAGCAGAGGCCGGACAGCCAGCAGCCAGGCTTTCTACTCTGAGAAAGCTCTCCCCCTCTTCTCAAAGTACGTACAGCACCGCTGAGACTGACTAACTCGACACCCTCGTTGCTATTGGTTTCATGTTCATAAATTTCACACTGCTTTTTGGCGGTGTAATTTACCTACCATACAATTCACCCATTATAAGAAAGCAATTTAAAGATTCTTAGTAAACGTGTACAGTTGTGCAGCCATCAATGCAATCCTGTTTTAGAGCATCGATTATAGTTTTTGCTTCCCAAAGAACATTGTAAGCATCCAAGTTAGGTCCAGGTCTCCTTGGCAGCTGTCTCTATTGGCCCAATATTGCATCTCACACCCCCATGCCCTGGCTCTTCCCCTCCATCCAGCACCCATTCCCCTTCCTGTCAGCTGACACAGTTCTGCACCTGCTGCTCTGTCCCCAGGCTCTGGGCCGTACCCAGTTTGTCCCCTTCTCTCCCCGCATGCCAAGCTCTGGAGGCCGGTGTGTAGTCTTCAGCAGAGTCTGAGGTGGTGGCGTATTCTGGAAGGATATGGACCTCGGTGCCCTGGATGACATTTGAATCATGGCCATGTGGCCTCCAGAAAGTCACTTTATCTTCCTGTTTGCAAAGTAGATGCAATAAGTGTGCCTTGCGAGGCGCCGGGGGCGCGGGGTGGGGGTTGGGGGGTGTTCCGCGGGAGAGGGAAGAGCAGAGATGACATATGTAAAGTGCCTAGAAGCCTAGAACGGTAACCAGCATGCTCGGTAGATGGCGGTGACCACTGCTTTACAATTACCATCACTGCTGATACTGCTGCCACCTTTATCATTGGCACTCTGGAGTCCTCTGCACTGGGTGGCCATTTGCTTTTCTCTTCCAGGCATATCTCTGGCCGCAGTCCCTGTTTTCTAGGTTACTCCGGGCGTCCAGGCAAGAAGATGGATTCCGCGGCACTCAGCACCCCCAAGGCCCACCCCTGCTGGCGCTGCGGGTAGGTCAGTGGGACGAAGCAGCAGCACCACCTAGTGGCGATGGGCCGCAGCGAGTTATTTATGGGCCAGATGAGTAGCTGATCTGACTGCACAATTTTGGAGCCTTGAAGTTCAGTGGTCCATCCACTGCTCACGTGTGAGGCTTGTGTGTGCACAGCACCCTCCTTCCCATGCCATGCGTTAGAGTTAGGGAGAGACCACAGGGTGTGACGAAGTGGTTTAAAAAGCATCTCTGGGGGCGCCTGGGTGGCTCAGTGGGTTAAAGCCTCTGCCTTCGACTCAGGTCATGATCCCAGGGTCCTGGGATCGAGCCCCGCATCGGGCTCTCTGCTTGGTGGGGGGCCTGCTTCCTCCTCTCTCTCTCTGCCTGCCTCTCTGCCTACTTATGATCTCTGTCTGTAAAATAAATAAAATCTTTTAAAAATAAATAAATAAATAAAAAGCATCTCTGCCTAGAGACAGGAAGACCAGCGACTAATGGTTACCTAGGACTGGGGAGGTCTGAGAGAGGTGGGGGGTGAATGCTGAATGGTACGGTTTCTTTTCAGGACAACAAAAATGTTCTAAAATTGCGATAACAGTCACACAGATCTGAGTATACTAAAAACCATGATTGTAACCTTTTAAATGGGTGAACTGTGTAGTATCTGAATTAGATCTCAATAAAGCTACCAAAAAAGGTGAGGTGGTATCAAGATTTTTTTTCATCTTCACATCATCAGATTTTCTGTGTACTGTTTGACAACCTCCATCACACCTGTGGGCAATGGACTCAGGTCACTTCTAGGTGTCCTACCTCACTTCCCTTGAAACTACTTCACCCCTTCTGTGCTGAGCCACTCACATGGAAATATCCCCAGCTCTGTTAAGACGTTATTTAAAATAGATCTAACTACAGGACCCACAGTCAAGAGAACTCATAGAACCCCCAAATCACCCCCCATTGTTGGTATTTGCACGGAGCTATCTCCCAGGTCAGCCTGGGAACTTCCATTTGCAGGGGAGGAAATGGAGGGTCAGAGTTTGACTAGTCCAACAGAATCCAGCTAGTGAATGGGCGGAGCTTTCAATTCAGCTTCAGACTTTGATTCCAGGTTCAGAGCTCTTGCCATTCCATAGGGAGACCACACAACCCACTTTCTGTCGTGTCCCAAGTAATTGTTAGTAGCACCCCATTCCCTCTCGATAGTAAACATTGTGCCCTCTAGGGGGCAGTCTTTCCCCTTGGGTTCTGCCTCATCTGTACCTCAAACTGATGCCTCAGGACAGAGCTGTGGTCAGGCCAAGAGCACCTCAGGGGCTTCCTGAAGTTCCCACTGGCTCCCCAGGCCCCTCACCAAAAAGAAACTGAAAGTAGATTAGTGGTTGCTGGGGGTGCCTGGGAAAAGGGAGGAATGGAGAATGGATGCTAACGGATCCAGAATTTCTTCTGGGGTTGTCGAAAATTGGTAGTTGTGGTTGCATATGCTAAAACCACAGAACCAAAAAAAAAAAAAAAAAAAAAAGAAAGAAAAAAGGAAGAGGAATAGGTGAGGCTAGGACACAGCAGTGTGCTTGTTGGACAAGCATCTGGGGTGATCTCATTAGCATTCCCCATGGTTAGAAAAGGACAGAGCATTCAGCAGGATTAGAAGGTGACTAGAGCAAGAGAGATTAAATACAACCCCCCACCATCCCACTTCCCTTCTCCTATAAAGAATGTTTATCAGTTTGCAGCCATGCTGCCATTCACACTTAAGACACCAAGATACTCCCAGGGAAAGAGTAAGATGTGCAAAGGTCAAAGACACTGAACCCGCACAACACCATTAGGCAGGTATTATTATCCCCATTTAACAGTGGAGTGAACTGAGGCTCAGAGATACAGAAGCCAAGAGTGAATGGCCTGAGGCCAGCAGCTAATAAGGGACATAGCTGGGATGTCAACATGGCATTCGGGGACCCAAATCCAAAGTTCAAAGTTACTACACTGAGGTGGTCCCACTTACCCTCAACCCAGCAGCTCCAAATCATAGAAGACAACCACAGCTGAAAGCACCAGGAAAACTGTCAGTGAGGATTATTGTTAAAGGAACAGAGTAAGTCTGCCAAGACGGAGGGGAAAAGGGATTTTTAAGTCTTTCAAAATATTCAGAAGCACACGGCTGTCCTCTCCTCCTTCCAAAGAAAGTTCTTTATTGTCCAGCCAATCAACAATGATTTAATGAGGCCCAGCACCATACTAAGCATAAATACAAAAATGTAAGACACAGTCCCTGCCAATATGAGGCGTACAACCTTACTATTTCTCAGGAATTACTCCAGGGTTAAAACAAAATCTGGACTTGGATGCCAGTATTGCAAGGAACATTCTTTCAAGTCAATATTTCAAAGAAAAACATCACACCCCACATGTATCATGTTATGAAACTTCTTCCTAGTAATATCAACTTCATTATCATCAACAAACAGGGTTTACTTTTGTTAAAATTCACCTTACATTCCCCTCCTAGATCTGTTAATTTGAATAAACATTTTTCTCAAAAAGGAATTTTCAAAGGTGAAGTAGGGGAAGTGCATAGGTACACATTTGGCCAAGAGCCGTCTGCGCAAACGAGCTCTAGACTATCGCATGAGACCCAGCTCATCACCAGGCCGTTTCTATGAATGTTTTGAAGACAACATAAAGCACGTCTCCACACAGGACATCACTGCATCCAGAAGACGGAGTCAGCACCGCGGACAGCGGTTAGGATTAGACATTTTTCGTAGCAAAATTTAGCACCAACTCAGGGGCAGTAACAGGGGTTGCCGGGAATTTCGTCTCCAAAATGAACCTCTCAATCCTCTTTCACTCTCAGAACTCACAGGTGTGTGGTTCTGGGAACAGAAACTAAGTAACACCGCAAGCCGAATGGAGACAACTGAACTTGGTGACGATTCCATCTCAGGAGTGAAACCTCCTGCTTTGAGCACAGAACATTCAGCACAGAGCAGAGAAGTGGGAGCAGCTGTCTCAGGAGCCTGAAACCTGAGATGGTGATACAAGGACACAAACACGACCCTCACCTCCCTTCTGTAACCCGGCCCTTCGCTTGACTTTGGGGGCCCTGTAAAGAGCCTCGGCCTCACACTGGGTTACTTACTCAAAATGGTCTCCATTTGGCAAATAAGAGGCAACAAGGAGAAGGAACTAGCATGAGGGAATGACGTTCTAGTGTTACGGACTCTGGATACTCTAATGAAGAAGATCTCAAGTTTCTTTCAATAAAGTACATTAAACCAGGAAGAACATAACTTACGGGAAAATTTCGGAGCTGAATTTCAACCCTGCAGCAAGCAGGTGTCTTTTTTCTTGAGGACTGTTTGCTTTGAAAGCACTGAAAAGTGAGCTGCGAGCTCTGGCAGTGATGGAGAAGAATGACAGGCCATTCCTCGTTTACAAAAGGCCACCGAAGTCTAACATGACTCTGGGCAGGCATAGCCACCGGACCCAGGACGGCACAGCTCCACCTGGGCCCTATGCCAGCTCTCCTCCTCCTGCCCACCACAAGGGCCTCTCAGGCTGTTATGTGCCAGGAAAGCTCTCCGGACCCCTCCATCACCTGCTAAGTTGACCCTCGAAACTCCTGAAATGGAAGGTAGCGTTTAAAATGAAACACTGATTTTTCTTCAAATGTAAGCCTGGTTTTCTTGTAGCATGGCTAAGGCACAGTGTGAGAAAGCTGCTCCCATTCCCAGCCACACACCCATCCTCGGCTCCTCACACGCACACACGCACACAGAAGAGGCCAGCTGAGTGTGCCACGATGCACGGCGAATGGGGCGCTTCCGATCACTTCTGCGTTTTGAGCTGGTTGGAGAGCCAGTCCAGGCCTTCGTAAAGCCCATCTCCACTGGTCGCACAAGTGGCCTGAATGTACCAGTTTCTCTGGCGGAGGGAATGTAGGCCGAGCTTGTCTGTTATTTCTGCTGCATTCATCGCGTTGGGAAGATCCTTGAGAAAGAAAATTCAGGAATCAGTTTATAATGATGCCTTTTTATAATGAAAGACGCTCTTCTCCCAAATTCTCAGTCATAGGGCGCCTGGGTGGCTCAATGAGTTAAGCGTCTGCCTTTGGCTCAGGTCATGATCCCAGGGTCCTGGGGATCAAGGCCCACATCCGGCTCTCTGCTCAGCTGGGAGCCTGCTTCCCCCTCTCTCTGCCTGCCTCTCTGCCAACTTGTGATCTCTCTCTCTCTGTCAAATAAATAAGTAAATAAAAATCTTAAAAAAAAAAAAGCAACACCTCAGTCACAGTCTCAGCTCAGCAGATCCCCAATTTCTCTCGCTCTCTCTGAACCTCTCAACTCCACTTCAGGAAACCCCATCAAAACATGAAGGATCTGACCACTTCTCACCACGCCCACAGCTACCCACCCACGCCTACCATGGCCACTTCTACCTCCGGGTACTGACATAACTTCCGAATTGGTCTCCTTGCTTCTGTGCTTGTTCCCCTTGAGTCTATTCTCAACCCAGTGGTCAGTAAAGTCAGAGCAAGTTACTCTTTCCAAGCCCTGAAGCGGATCCATCTCTCAGGGGGAGGAGCCGGAGTCCTCACCGTGGTCCGCAAGGCCTTCAGGACCCGAGTCCCCAGGACCCCTCCCTAATTTGCCTGCTTCATCTTATCCAACACAGCACTATCCACGTGTGACTGTACTATAAAACTGACGTATTTGCTATGTTGATGACTTAGATTACCTGTCCCTAACTAGAACACAAGTTTTACAAGGGCAGGAATTTCTGTCTTGTCCTCTGATTATTCCAAGTTCTAGAACTGTGCCTGGCACGTGCGTGTTAAGGCAGATCTAGCAATACTGCTATGGAATGACATCACAACACGCTACGTGAGAAAGCAGGCAGATTCCCAGCATGTAAGTATGAATGCAATCACGCAGCTGCTTATACAGGCATGGAAAGCTGTATCTCTGAAGGAAGATGGAAGAAATTTAACATTATTTTACCCTGAAGACTGAGGCAAGAATATGTCACTTGGTACTCTAAACTGCTGGCAGATTTTTACTACAAGCATGTTCTGCTTTTATAATTAAAAAGAACAAGCGTCATTCTCTTTTTGAAAGTCCATTAACTTCACAAGTGAAATTCAGGACTGGCATAGACCCAAACAGTAGGGTAAAGCCTAAGCGAATGACGGTCCAGCCACTGTTTAAAATCATGTTTACAGGGCACCTGGGTGGTTCAGTTGGTCCTGATCAGCTCAGCATCATGAGCTCAAGCCCTGCACTGAGCTCATGCCGGGTGTGGAGCTACTTCAAAAAAAAATCTAGGGGCGCCTGGGTGGCTCAATGGGTTAAGCCTCTGCCTTCAGCTCCAGTCATGATCTTGGGGTCTTGGGATCGAGCCCCGAG